>NC_133776.1:56264568-56491685 GCF_003597395.2 Chelonoidis abingdonii
ACTCTGGGTAGACCAGGGTAGAGAGATGTATTATTTTCTGTCCTGTACCTTTAAAATAATGTATTATATAAAAATGAATATAACAGCTGTCTAATTAGACCATCTAAACTTCATAACCCTTATTTGGTTCACAAGTTATAAGAAAGTGCATATACTTACATTCCTAATTACGGAAAGCTAAAGGGCTGTTTTACATTTATTGTTGAAAAAATTGGCTATCTAGTTCCTGTTACCTGCACTAATCGCAAATGGGCAGGAATTCATTCATTTGTCACATTCTTATGTTAAAGGTAAGGATTTTGCCTTTCTGAGAAAGTAGGGCTTATCTGATAGAACCAGGGGATTCCTTGTGCCTCTACATGATTTGGGATTGACTTTTAGTTGGGGTTGGTCCTGCTTTGAGATTGGGGGTTGGGACTAGATTGAACCTCCTGAGGTCCCTTCCAACCTATCTTCTACTGACTCTCTATGATTGCTGACCACTTCTTCCTCCTTCCAGCCTTGTGCTGGACTGATAGGGCTACTCGTTGATGGCTGCCTACAGCTCCCGCGCTGCCAACAGTGTGATGAGGAAAAGGATGGTAAATGAACCATAGCAGAGCAGGCATATCTACTTGGAAAAGTTCCCACATGGGTCGGGTTATATTTATGGGGAAGAAACTGATGTGCGGAGTCTTCTGTGGATATTCCTCCCTGACCCACTTCCTCCTCATTTACATTTACAATTTGTTGTTCTTGGGAAAAAGGAAGGAAAGATTGCCAAGCTGAGTAAGCACTGCCCTCTTTCTGAGGTCTTCAGGCACGGACATTCTAACTGAGTCGCTGGACCTGCAAGTGAATATACCTGGCTTTACATGAGTCGCGTAAAGCAGATGTGGCTTAAGCCACTGACCAGCACCCCCGAAGATGCTGTGGTCCTTGAAGCTTGTTTTTGCCTTTCTATAAGACCTAAATCATGACTTCCTTCTGATTTCCTTGTGGATAAATCTTGCTGCTTTTATATGGGAAGGATTGAAGGTTAATGAGTGAAATCTAGTTCTGAGCTTGACTTGTAAAAATGGTAAATGTGGGTCTGTCTGTCTCTTTGTGATCCCAGATTCAAGTTTTGCTCTGATGATGGATTATGACTGGTTCAGTCAGAGACCCACAACTATTGGGACTGTCACTGATGTGCTGAAATTACTTCTAAGCCCATTTTCCCTTGCGTTGCTGCCAGAACCTTGTCTTGTTGAGCCAGACACGCTAGCCTTCCGCCAACACAGCCCAGGTCTGAGCTATGCCCCCAACAGCTGGCAGGCTTTAACTGGAAATAGCTCAGCAGTTTCCTGTCTCCAGCACCGCACCAGCTCCCAATGGATCCAAAACCTAAATTAAATTTGTTTTTACTCTGTATAAAAGCTATACGTGATAAAATCCATATTGTCCGTCCTCTATAACACTGATAGAGAGCTATGCGCAGTGTGTTTGCTCCCCCAGGTTTTAATCACTTACTCTGGTTTATTTAATAAACAAAGTGAGTTTTATTAAGTATAAAGTAGGATTAAGTGGTTTCAAGTAATAACAGACAGAACAAAAGTAAGTCACCAGCCAAACATAAAATGAAACATGGCAAGTTCTAAGCCTAATTTACATTAAAAACTGATACGAGGTAATATCTCACCCTCAGAGTGGTTCCAATAAGCTTCTTTCACAGACTAGAGTCTTCCTAGTCTGACCCATCCTTTCCCCGGTACAGTCATTGTTAGTTCCAGCAGACATCTCAGGTGGTAAGCAGGGTTTTTCTCTGACTTCTCCCCCTTTGTCCTGCTCCCACCCCCTTTATATCTTTCGTCACAAGTCAGAAGTTCTTTTTGTATCTCTGGTCCCACTTTGATGTTGCCACTCTATAAAGATGCTAATAAGTGAATTATTGTAACTGGAATATTTGCTTCATGCTTCAAAAGGTCTCTTGTAAGGTATCATTACAAAGCTTATAATCTATGCGTGTGGTCATCCCTATATAAATGTATCACTCTTGTATCTGAAACTAGAAATATTGAAATATACTCTTGAGAGCTATTAGTAATTATGCAAAGTTGTGAGCCTTAATGGTGGTTTGGGAATCTTGATGGCATCCCTATCAACCAGGACAATTGACTGTGATGTCTGTTTGGCAGGCAAGCATTCCTGTGAGTAGGCATGGAGGAAGAGGCTTATGAAGGTCTTACAGTGAATGTGATCATGTACCTTGGAACTGGATCCATCTTACCTGGTGTCTTTCCATTGAGAAGGAGGAGGAGAATCAGAGAGGGACAAAAGGATTTCCTGCCTTATTCAAAGGATATATAAAATGGTGGAACAGCAACAAGGGGGCCATCATGAGGAATCCCTAGCTACCACCTGAGCTGGAACAGAGCTGTCCAGGTGAAAGAATTGTACCTGTCTTGGAAGGTGTCCAGTCTGATGAAAAAAAAACTTATTGAAGCATCTCTGAGGGTGAGAATTATTTGTGTTCAGTTTGATTAGACATAGAATTTGTGTGTTTTTGTTTTATGTTTTTGACACTTGGTAATCACTTTTGTCTCTGTTCTGCTTACTCATTTGGAGCACTTAAATCCTACTTTTCTGTAATTTAATAAATTACTTTTTCCCTTATTTAATTAACCCAGAGTATGTGTTAATACCTGGGAGTGTAAGGGCCAATGAGCTTACATATCTCTCTATCAGTGTTAGTAGAGGGTGAACCAAGTTATGAGTTTATTCTGTATAAGCTTTATACAGGGGTAAAACGGATTTATTTGGATTTTGACCCATGTGGATTGGAATCTGGTGTTAAAGGACAGGGAACAACTCCGTAAACTGCTTTCAATTAAGCCTTGGCAATCTGTTAGGGGACGTGGGTTCGGACCTGGGGTCTGGGCTTTGCAACAGGTCAGTCTGGCAGCTGAGTCCAGACTGGCAGGGAGGAGAAGCAGGGGCAGAAGTAGTCTCATGGACTATAAGTGGCAACCCCTCCGGGTTTCTGGTCAAGCCGTCACACTACCGCATCGCTCCTTCTAAAATGATAAAAGTACAGATTTAAAAATGGATTTATCATCTAGGTCGACATGGTCACATGTCAACTTAAGACGAACTCCAATCTCCATTCCCATAGGGCTGGCTCCACGACGGTACACAGGAGGGCTTTCAAGTAACTAAGGAGCCATTTACAAAATGATTGTTTCTGGAGTCACCTTATGGCCTCGAGTCTTTAATTGTTACATCACTGTTACAAGTTTTATATCTTATTCTCCTAAACTCCAGATATAGAAATAATACATCAAACAAATGGAATGAATACATTTAGTAGATAACAACTTTCATCTGACACCATACAAGGGGGTCATGGGTATTATTTCCCCACTCTGACGGAACTTTAGCGTCAAAAAGATGGAGCCTTCATCAAGGTCCAGGGGTCCTCACTTCCTCCCGTTACAAGAACTCAGAATGGGGAATGCATGTGGAGTTCCTGGGGCACTTCCTATATGCAAAACAGCAGGTGGGTAAATACTGTCCCAGTCCTGTTGATGCTGGTCCATTAAGGTTTTCAGCATCTCTCTCAGAGTTATATTTCATATTTCTAGTTTCAGATACAAGAGTGATACATTTATACAAATAGGATGACCACACTCAGTAGATTATAAGCTTTGTAATGATACCTTACAAGAGACCTTTTGCATGAAGCATATTCCAGTTACATTATATTCACTTATTAGCATCTATTTATAGAGTGCAACATCAAAGTGGGGACGCAGAGATACAAAAGACTTCTGCCTTGTGACAAAGCTATAAAGGGGGTGGAGCAGGACAAAGGGGGAGAAGTCATGAGAAAAACCCTGCTTACCACCTGAGATGTCTGCTGGAACTAACAAGGACTGTACCGGGGAAAGGATTGGGTCTAGACTAGGAAAGACTCTAGTCTGTGAAAGAAGCTTATTGGAACATCTCTGAGGGTGAGATATTACCTGTATTCAGTTTTTTAATGTATTAGGCTTAGACTTGCATGTTTCATTTTATTTTGCTTGGTGACTTACTTTGTTCTGTCTGTTATTACTTGAAACCACTTAAATCCTACTTTTATACTTAATAAAATCACTTTTGTTTATTAATAAACCCAGAGTAAGTGATTAATACCTGGGGAGCAAACAACTGCGCATATCTCTCTATCAGTGTTATAGAGGACGGACAATTTATGGATTTATCACGTATAAGCTTTATACAGAGTAAAACAAATTTAATTTAGGGTTTGGATCCCATTGGGAGCTGGGTGTCTGGGTGCTGGAGACAGGAAACCTGCTGAGCTATTTCCAGTTAAAGCCTGCAGCTTTGGGGGCATAGCTCAGACCTGGGTCTGTGTTGCGGCAGGCTAGCGTGTCTGGCTCAACAAGACAAGGTTCTGGAGGCCAAGCTGGCAGGGAAAATGGGCTTAGAAGTAATTTCAGCACATCAGTGACAGTCCCAAGTGGGTCTCTGACTGAACCAGTCATATCCATATCAGAGCAAACTTGATCTGGGATCACAGAGACAGACAGAGCCCCACAATACCATTTTTACAGTCACGGCTCAGACTAGATTCACTCTTTAACCCTTCAAGTCTTCCCATATAAAAGCAGCAAGAGTTCCACAAGGAAATCAGAAGGAAGTCAGATTTAGGTCTTAGTAGAAAGCAAAACCAAGCTTCAAGGACCACAGCAGCATTCGGGTGTGTGCTGGTCAGTGGCTTAGCCACATCTGCTTTACCGACTCATGTGAAAAGGCTAGGTATATCACTTTGCAGGGTCCAGCGACTCAGTAGATGCCTCCGTGCCTGAGAGACTCAGAAGAGGGCAGTGCTACCTCAGTGGCATCTTTCCTTCCTTTTTCCAAGAACACAAATTTAAATGTAAATGAGGAGGAAGTGGGTCAGGGAGGAGATATCCACAGAGTTGACATCATTTCCTTCCCCATAAATATACCCGACCCATGTGGAACTTTTCCAAGTTAGATAATGCTGCCTCTGCTAGTGTTCACTTACTCATCCTTTCCTCATCACACTGTTGGCAGCGGGAGCTGTAGGGCCAGCCATCAACAGAGTAGCCCCTATCAGTCCAGCCACAGGCTGGAAGGAGGAAGAGTGGTCAGCAATCATAGAATCATAGAAGATTAGGGTTGGAAGGGACCTCAGGAGGTCATCTAGTCCAACCCCCATCTCAAAGCAGGACCAACCCCAACTAAATCATCCCAATCAGTGTAGAGGCACAAGGGAATCCCCTGGTTCTATCAGATGAAGCTCCTACTTTTCTCAGAAAGGCAAATCCCATTACCTTAACATAAGAATGTGACAAATTGAGATGAATTTCCTGCCCATTTGCTAGATTAGTGCATGTAACAGGACTAGATAGCCCAGATTTTCAAACAATAAATGTATTAACCATGCCTTAGCTTTCCGTTAATATAGGAATGTAAGTATTTGCACTTTCTTATAACTTGTGAACCAAAGTAAGGTGTACTGGAAGTTTAGATGGTCTAATCTAGACAGCTGTTAGTAATTCATTTTTATATAATACATTAGTTTTTAAAGGTACAGGACAGAAAATAATACACTCTCTCTTCCCTGGTCTACCCAGAGTTGAGGAAAAATTCAGAGGAAATCTGCTGCATCGTATATTTTGGTCTCTGATTGCATGCATCTACACTAGAAAATTTTTGATCAATTTTCCAGCAGTGGTGAAAGTGCTAGTATAGACAGAGTTCAGGCATTTTTACCACTGTGATCTCAAACTGCTCAACGCAGCTTTTCACAACAATAGTAACAACTCCTGAACCCCGTTTATGCTAGTGCAGGAACACATTGTTAATTTTTCTAATGTAAAATTTGCAATGCTCTGAATATTAAAAATGTAATGACAAGTCAGTGTTGCTGACATCATTCAGCAATGCACATGTGGCAAAATAGCAATTCCAATCTGCAGAGTCACATATACCCTTTTCCTGCACTTGGAGCTTGTCTGCCTGGGGAAACTGACTAGAATAGCTATTGCAGAATAGCTCCCTGTGTGGATGCTCTTATTCCAAAATAAGAGTGCCTTTTTCCCGTTTTGCTTAATTCACGAAGCAGAATAGTTTGTTCTGGTCATCTTCCCATAAACACCAGCCCTTAGTTCTCACTTCTCTTTAGGAGAAGAGAGTCATTAATGCTAAGGGAAGTGAAAGTATTATAGCAAGTCCTCCCACAGACCTATATACATCCCAAGCAACCTATCCACTTTGGCCAAGATGGCCACATTGAGTCAGACAAATAGGATTTTATGGTGGATTAAAAATCAAGTTATTAAAATAGGTTGAGAAAGTAAGTTAGATGTGCTCACTCTGTAAAGCCCTCCTTTGCCCCAGCACCTCCATCTCTGGCAGTCAGTGTCACACCCTCTCACATGCTGCTTTGAAATCAATTTCCACGGAGTCAAGATAAGCCAATCTACTATTTTTTAAAAGGATGAACTTGAGACACCATATTTTATTTGACGCACTCTTTATCATAACAAAAATGGCCAGGAATACCAGTCACCCTGTGAACTTCTGCAATTTTCCCCTCTTCTTTTTTTAAAGCAGTATGACATGGCCCCTGTAGTGTCTTGGAGAGCCAGCCACTGATGTCATACCTGAAAGAAGATCAAAACAAAGCTGTTAATTGTTTGGGTTCCAGTGTCTATTTTTCACTTACCCATAGAGTACTGAATAGTTAACATATGCAAATAGCAGAAGAAAAAGTAGAGAGCTCAAACAGCCACACTGATCAAAAATATGTCCAAAATGAGATGACGTGATCTGCTAGATAGTGCTCAGAGAAGAGCGGCAACCTGATCTCTCAGTCAATAGACATCACATCCCAGGAACGCTGTAAGATCTGGCTAGATTATGTTCAGAATTGAAGGCAAAGCAAGGACCGGGATGTAGCATTGCTTTACATTTAACAGCGAATCACTCTCAGATTTCACACTACCCTGTTTCTCTCTAGTCAGTAGTTCATCTGGCTCTACGTTGGGAATTATTGCTTTTAAATATTTTTTTCTAGTGTAAAACAAAATGAAATCCTCAACCACAAGAAATCTAATTTAGCGGACTACAAAGCACCATAATTTAGCTCTAAGCTCCACTCTGATGCGACATTATGACTGGTGTCAAACACTTCTAGGTGAATGTGAAGTTACCATTCTCTGCAACCCGGAGTGTAAACGGAAGAAAAAAAAATCATTGTGGAGAAGGAACGAGTGTAGTGGTACATGCCACATTACACTGGTTAAGCTTTGAGGTTGGTTTTGGTAAATGCTACATGGTTTCTTCCCCTTCTCCCCACAGCTCCAGCTTCTTAGCCTCCTCTAATCTGTTTGGTAACTTGCTGCCCTCTGCTGTTGGAACTAGACTAAACTGAAAATGGGTGTGATCAGCACAGCATTCAGTCCACAATACAAAAAACATCCTAGCCGATATTAATTTTAGCATATACATATTTATCTAGAGCTTTTTTAAAAAGATGAAAAATCAGATACAGCAACTTTTTGAAGGGAGTAGATCTTTAAGCCTTTGTTTCACAAGCAGCCATATGCCATTTACTTCAGTCAGGCAGGTCTGACCAGGCAATAGGAAATTTTCTTCACTTGTAACTGATAATGCAGACCTACGAACTCCCTAATATTTGAGTTCATTTGCGTGTCTCTCAGCAGAAGCTGTAAGCAGTGACATGAACAAATGGGTACCAGACAGAAGCCACATTCACTCTGGAGAGCAAAGCCTGATTTCACTCATTTCACCACCAGTGTTCCCTCTAATTTTTCCCACACGTGTGGAATGAATTTTATGTGCATCAATATGGAGGTGACGTGTCCACATCACCTCCATATTGGTGCACATAACAAAATTCATGTGGTGGGAGGGGGCTCATGGCTAGGTATGGGGGGGTGAGGGGTCTGGCTAGGGTGCAGGCTCTCGGGTGGGTTCAGGGATGAGGGGCTCAGGGCTGAAGCAGAGGGCTGAGGTGAGGGCTCTGACTGGGGGTGTGGGCTCTGGGGTGGAGCCAGGGATGAGGGGTTTGAGGTGCAGGCTGCCCCAGGGCTACAGAAGGAAGAAAGGACTCCCTCCAGCAGCACCTGGGCTGGGAGGTGGGGGAGGCAGCTGTCCCTGCCGCAGCAGCTCTGGGCCTGGGGCCACGGAACAGGAGTCTTTCCCCCGCCGCAGCAGGTCTAAGCAGGGCTAGGTTGGGGCTCGGGGAGGGGCGCCTCTGCTGGGCTGGGTTGGGGTGCCTCTCCCTCAGTTGTGGCTGGTCTGGGGCCAGTGGGGAGAGGCATCTCGCCTGCCTGAGTGCGTGCGCAGCGCTTAATAGGCTGCTGCATAGCCACGCGGCTTAGAGGGAACTTAGTTCACCACCAACTCCAGCAAATAGCCAACTCTGCTCTCAAGATGCCTGATGTTTTTTTGGGAAGTGAAATATATGTGCTCTCCCATTCTGGTCCAAAATAAATCTTTGCTCCCTATGTCACTAAGCAGGTTTTATTTTGCATAAATAAGCCTCACCAATTAATTTTGGGAGCAATCAACTACTGTGCCTCAGGAATCTCTTAGTACCAATTGGCAATGGGAACAGAGGGGTTACAGGGATTTCCTAGGTCGTGTACATACATTCTAGCACACCAAAAACGTCAAGTGAGGTCTCAGATAAAAGCTAGTGGTCACACTGATCATCAACATACTGTAATTGCAAAACGCATGTATGGATGATGCACAAGGAGTTATGCATATACACTGAAAATTATGGTTTAATGTCTGTGTTTAGGGATTTGTCACCAGGAAAGATGAAAAACAGGTTTTTTGGCACACAACAAATGTCTAGATAGATGGTTGTTTACAAGAAAATTAAGTATTGTATAGTTCACAAAAGGGTCTCACTCTCACCAGTCTGAACTGAATGCTAATGAAGGACTGTGAAAACCTCAGAGAGAAAAAAGTAACAGGAAAAGCAAGCAAGAGGATGGGGACACATCAAAGGTTGGCTCAAGCATATTTGGGGGACAAAGACACCCTGTCATCCTCCACATGGGAAGTAAACAGACAGTGAGTTTACTTCATGAAAGAAGGGTCTCACCTGGCTTTGCTGAAAATACTGGAGAGAAAATTGGATGAGAAGTTTCTTTAGAGAAGAGTATGATTTGTTAGTGAAGGTTAGCCTCTAGAAAGCAGGTTGTGATTTTGTTTTATATGTAACCATTTGTTTTCTGTATTCTTACTCAACATCACTTGAATCTCTGTTCTTTGATGATAAACGAATTCTTGTTTTCACTTGTTACCTAAGTGCTATGGAGTTCAGCAAAGCGGTGATCCTGAGTTCAGTTTCCTAGCTGATGTGCACCTTTCCTTTGCGAACAGCAGGCCTGGTAATTCTATGAGTGTTCTGTGGGTAACACTACAAGGATTTAGGGGTTGGTTTGTGTCTTTCACTAACCTGTGCAGAGACAGAGGCCTGGAAGGCAGTGCTTGTGCTGCCAGAGGCTGGTAGTTTCAGGGAACTGATCCACAGAAGCCACAGACAAGCTTTCCTCATGACAAGGGCAGGTGGTGGTGAGATGCCTCACAACTCTGAGAGCATAACTGTAACTAACAGAGGTTAGGATATTTTAAACAGTCAAGAATGACTTCTTTAAACTTCAGCCTACAAATCCATGGGACAGTGGTTTGAGTAGAAATATTGGTGGGAAAAATATTCATTACCAACTCAGATGACATCAGGAAGTTCATTTCACATTGTTACTAATTTAGATATAAATCCAGATCTATGGCTGTCCAGTCTTTACCAAACTGTAGAATGCCAACAAAACAAAATCATAACCACCTTCAAGAGTTTGAGCACTCATTGTGGCAATGCCTGAATTCCAGTGTTCTTAAGTATGCACTCTGTTCTCAGTTTAATTGTTTATTTTCACTGAAGAAGTATTGTTGCATTTTTTTTCTTTATAAACTCAATAAATCCAATTTCTAAAAACTTGTCTTGAAAACTAAACTCAGGTATTGCTCAACCCATACATGGTGTAACCATGCCAGGCAATGAACAACAAAAATCAGAGTAAAACACAAGTTCTTGGATTACAGTGTGTGCATTACGCACAATTACTCCCTGGCCTCCTAGTAGGAGCACAAGTCATCTCTGACTCTGTCCCTTGACCACTCGGACCATTTTGAAGGCACAGCCTCTCTAGCTGCCCATAACTTTGAGTTCCTGCTCTCATCCACCATCCAGGTTTTCTCACTTTATCTCACAGATGTACAAAATACAATAGGCCAGGGGTAGGCAATCTATGGCCCCGAAGGCGGCACACGAGCTGATTTTCAGTGGCACTCACACTGTCTGGGTCCTGGCCACCGGTCCAATGGGCTCTGCATTTTAAATTTAATTTTAAATGAAACTTCTTAAACATTTAAAAACCTTGTTTACTTTACATACAACAATAGCTTAGTTATATATTATAGACTTATAAAAAGCAACCTTCTAAAAACGTTAAAATGTATTACTGGCACGCGAAACCTTAAATTAGAGTGAATAAATGAAGACTCAGCACACCACTTCTGAAAGGTTGCCGACCCCTGCAATAGGCACTTACCACACAAAGTACATAATGATGAGAAATATCCAGGCTTTTCATAAAGCACCACCATTTCTCATTCAGCCTTCCAAAAGCACACTTCCCCGACATTCTGAAACTACTCAGAGTTAAATCTCTCCTTTCTCTTGTCCAAGCATCCAGCGTAAGACATCAGAAGCCAAGGAACAGAGGGTAAACTGAGTCTCCCAGAATGAAATGAGGAATCTTAACTTTGTTAATGTCCACAGGGTTCTAAGGAGCAAACATTTCCTTGCTCATTCCAGGCATGAGTTTCTAAATATCTTTGCATCATAGACCTTTCCAGACCCTCCCACAGCAATACCAGTGAATCTTCCACAGTGATCCCATGCAGCATGATGAAGAAACACCTTTTCCTATTGATAAAGTCTTTGATTTGTTGCAAAGCACAAGATAAGATGAGACCATATATACATGTCAGCTGTTCGTTGTTTTAAAATCCTTTTTTCTCTAATGCTTTCTGCCAACTGCTAAATGAAAACACTTTGCTTTAAGAAGGCTGTTGATCACTACCACTGGTCAGAGTTCTCACTGGGAGGAAATGCAGGTGACCGAAACCCAGTCAGATCTGCAGGGTGATAAACAGTACATACAGTACACTGTTGCCAGATCTTAGTCTAGAGTAGAAGAATCATGTGATTTCACTCTTAAGGCCTGGTCTACACTGGGGGCATGGGTGGGAGAAGTTGATCTCAGATATGCAACTTCAGCTACAAGAATAGCATAACTGAAGTCGACGTATCTTAGACCGACTTAGAATCACTTACTGTGTCCTCGCAGCACGGGATTGCCGGCCACTGCTTCCCCGTCGACTTTGCTTCTGCCTCTCGCTGAGCTAGAGTTCAGCAGTCGATGGGAGAGTGATCCCTGATAGATCGATCGCTACCCACTGATCCAGCAGGTAGTGTAGATGTACCCTGAGACAACTAGGGGCAAGAGGTCCAAGAAAGAAGCCAGAAAGCAAATAGAGGTGCAGCTATCCTAGCAACTGTGACAGTAAGGCAGAAGTTGTATTTCATTTGACCAAACTCTCCCCTTTACAGTCATGGAAAATTTTGTTTTTTGAACATTTTCTTTTAGTCTCAATTAATACATGTCAGCAAAAAGGGGCTTGTTTAAGTGAAATAAATCCTACTCAACAAGCTTCAGGAACATTCATTCAAATAAACGTGTAAAAATTATTTTCCTATTTTTAATCAACTCAGATAAATGCATTTTTTTAAAAGGAGGAAATTAACTATAAAAATACTGCATAAAGAGAATGCCAGGTTAAGAATGATTAGCTGCACAAAATTCAGGAAATTCAGAGCAAAGGTTCCCGTAGCAACATTAACTTTGCACTTTTGGGGATAGGTGGTAACAAGAAATTATCCTACTGCATGATCATACAATGCTACACACAATATGAGCAGACGAAGTAGCAAATTCAACATTGCTATAGGAAAAAAATGACTCTCATGCAACTCAAAATATTGGTGTTGTATTAATTCCCCCCCCCCCCCGCCCCAATCCATTTTTAATTATACCAACTGATTTTAATGGGAGCTGCTGGGTGCACAGCACACTTCTGAAAAATCAGGCTGTATGTTTAGGAGCCTAAATATAGATGTAGAAGCCTAACTTTAGGTTCTCACTTTTAAAAAGCTTGAGCCTGAGATTTAAAACACATCAAAGCAGATTTCAAGAAGAGAATAGTAGTTTTGCTAATGGATTCACAGAACAAAGTTACTTTGCAGAAGAAGTTCCAAAGAGAATATAACCAGACAGCATCAAGATTGCCTAGGGTCATGAAAGCTCCTTCACTGGTGGTTTTCAAAAGGAGGCTGGTTAGTCAGCTTTAGACACAACAATTGCTGCATCTTGGCATGGGGTAAACTAGATGACCCTTCTGACTCTATGAGCATGGAGACAACACAAAGTCCCAAGATTATTATTTAAACTACAAGTTACAAGAAGGGCGGATTTGATTTAAAACAAATTGATTTAAATCGTGATTTAAATCACTAGTCAGGAAGACTCGATTTAATCATGAATTAATACACATTCTTTACAACTCAGAGATAGATGTAGGTTTCATTTTTAGAAGGTACCCACTATAGATTTTTAAAAAGTGATTTATTTTGAAAACTTTTCAGATTAGATTTACAGCTAATCAGAAAATAAATGATTGTTTGGTTATTTCATTTACCGAAGGTAATGGAAGCAGATATTTATGAAGTCATTGGGAGGTGAACTATCTCCAGTTCAACAGGTTAATCATTAATATTTGGAGGATTTTCTTGCCATGCTGTATTAGGAGGAGAACATCACCAGGCAGACATTTACATTGTTTTATTTAACTAAAACAATGTTATGTATTCTGGATTTTTTCTTCAACAGCAAATATATAATATTTTTAACAAAACAAGCATATGAATTTTTGTATGTAGTTAAACATTGAAGTTTTTTAAAATCAGGTTTATTTTTGTTAAAATTGTTTTTAACTAAAATAGTTAAATGAAATGTGTTTTTTGTTTTTTTTTTTAAATAAATCGACTGTGTCAGCCAGCTCAACATAAGAAACTTAAAATATTGGCTTGTGCAGCTAACTCAGTCATCTTCATTTTCCTGTTTGTTCATAATCTGGAAAAGAAAAAACAAGCTTTCTTGCTTTTTCAGGTCTCACACGGATTTCTCAATTTGGAATGAATTAGTTCAAAGGAAGAAAATATTCTTTCTACACCGGCAGAAGAAGCTACTGCTGTTAAAAGTGAGATTATCACTTCAACAGTCTCTGAATCCAAGTGCTTAAGTGACTTCCACCAGTTCACATCATCAGCAAATATGTATTTCTTGAATGGTTCACCCTTCGCTCTGAAGTTTATTATGGTTGGCACTATGGAGGGATAATTGCTGGATAAATAGTCCTCAGAATTCTGTATGTTGAGGATGGATTCTCCTAAACAAAATAAGTCAATGAAGTTATTTAATTATTACCAGACTGCTCAATTAGTATTAGTCATTGCATTCACTGACACTCAGTACTACTTTATAGGTGAAATTGTAAAAGGAAGATCTGCCTATTTCAGCTATGTTTTTTTTAATCACAACTGCATCTAAAATGATCGTACCATAGAGTAACAACTATATTTTTTGCTCAAACATGAGAATTCAAGAATAGTCCTGAAGGAAGACAGGCAGTCCTTAAGAGAGAAGTATGGGGACAAATATGTTGACCAACCTGAAGATCCTGCATGTTCAGATATGTTTCTTTCATCCTCTTCAATGCAGCTTCCTCCTGAGAAGGAACACTACTTGTGATGTTGTTTCATTCGGGCAA
This sequence comes from Chelonoidis abingdonii, assembly GCF_003597395.2. Lineage (NCBI taxonomy): Eukaryota > Metazoa > Chordata > Testudines > Testudinidae > Chelonoidis > Chelonoidis abingdonii. Next base: position 56,278,552 of record NC_133776.1, read on the forward strand.
CCAGGCCTTGCATTTCTTTGTTGCACTGTTTGCATTTTGCACACATGCCTGTCTTACCCACAGGTACAGGAACTTCATTAAAATATTCCCAAACTGGGTCTCTTTTATGGCCTGCTGCCATTATAAGTTTTCCCTTCTAGTGAGAGAATGGTATGGTAGATCTCAAATCAATGAAGGCTACACTCAGAAAGACCTCAAGACTTCTGGAATATGCTGCTCAAGACAGTTTCACTTTTGTTTCTACTGACTGTCCCTCCTTCCTCACATTTATCTCCAGACTTCTTCTCCTTGTCCAGATCTATTCCGCCCCCCAATAATTTTCTATTCATTGAACTTTTTGAAATTTTGCACTTTTAGAGAGAGGTAAGGGATTGACTCTGTGTATGCAAATTTGCAGAGGGACAATAGGGTTGAGGTTTGTTATTTCTCACCTCTATTTATTTATTTTAAAACATTTTTGCTGTTAACAAGCATGTTATTTCTGGAGACACAAATCCACAGTTTGAGAACCGCAAAACTAAGCATCTCTGATGGTATCTTCTACACTGAGCACTGAGTCCCATTGGATAGATAGAAAGATCAACTTAAATAATCTATACAAAAGCCCTTGGAACCTCATAAGATTGGGTCCCTAATCCATGAACTATTGGAACTCAATTACAAAACTTCTTAAACATTACATGAATCTATTGTTTCATACTATAGAATTAGAATTTATAATCCCTATTCTAAGATGAGATATCTTTGAGCTATAATGTACCTAACTTTAGATCGGATTTTTCCTAAAAAAACATCAAAAAATATGATTTTTTTGTACTTAAAAAGAAAAAATCATTGACTTTTATCCACCCAGGGGTATAACAGTTTCAGCCAGTGTATGATGGATATTTAGAGCAGAAAGGCCAAGTTCCCTACTTTATTTATCAACTGACCAAGATACAGAGTGAGCAAAAGAGAACTAGCAGATGCTCATTCCAGAGAAGACGAGCATAACAACTGGCAGAAAGGAGGAAGGTTTGTTTACATGTTGATACATGTCCATCTATTAAAACAGTTCCCAGTCTCAGCGTCTTACCGTATCCATTACTGTTCATGGATACAAGTAACAACATTGACTCGCAGTACCACCTCCTTCTCTACATCAAAAGACCTTTCCCCTCCAGGACGAGCAGCCCAAAGTTAGTCATGCCATAGAGGCACTCTCAACTGAGGAATTTATTTTCCCTAACAGTCTATCAGAGCACAAGTGTGAGTTCTCCATCTCACACAGGGACCGTGTTGTCATAGTCATGTTAGTCCCAGGATATTAGACAGATAAACTGAGTGAATTAGTAGCTTTTATTGGACCAACTTCTGTTGGTGAAAGAGAGAAGCTTTCAAGATTACACAGAGCTCTTCTTCAGGTCACAATAGGTGAAGGCACTATTCAATGGAGTTAGCCTTGGGGGTAGCTTTTGTACTCATGAAAATTAAACTTATCATTAGTTTAAGTGTCCAAATGCCACAACAATGAGGAAAACAAGATTATATTGTATAAAGTTAGAGTTGTAGTAAATTAAGCCACCTTGGCTTAAACCCATTTTATCTTAGTCACTCAACCTATATTTGGCAATACTAAATTTCCCGGGAAGCTCTAGTCAGAACAGCCCAGCCAGCAAATGAAACACTTCAAGGGCTGGAAAATGTCTGGATAAAGCAGGGGTTCTCAGACTGGAGCTTGGGACCCCTCAGGGGGTCACGAGTTTATTACATGGGAGATCACGAGCTGTCAGCCTCCAGTCCAAACCCTGCTTTGCTTCCAGTATTTATAATGGTGTTAAATGTATTTTAAAAGTGTTTTAAATTTATAACGGGGGCATGCTCAGAGGTTTGCTATGTGAAAGGGTCACCAATACAAAAGGTTGAGAACCACTGGGATAAAGTGACTTTGAATGACCTATGCTATTACATTAAGTCACAGACAACATCAGCTTGTCTGACAGAGCAACTTTCCAAAGACAATTTGCCAAAAGAAGTAGCAACAATCTTAATAGAAGTCAACTCTATTTTGAGGTCTTAATTAAAATGGTGAATAAATACAAAAGCAAACTAGTTATCAGATAAAAGTATGGAAACGACATCTAATTTCTTTAAACTGTAATCACAATTTATTATAAAAATGCCCATTACATTTTATTGCTGTTATATCAGCAATGCTCAAACACTTCTACACTTTGAAATGACCACATCACCCTACAACTCCCATATAGAGTTATGTGCAGTTATTCACAGCTGCAAGGACGTTGCCATTTTCAGGTCTCTGCTATTCAAAACCTATCACTGCTTGTAGAAGACAAAAATTGTCTAGAACAGCATTTCTCAAATTCAGCCACAGTAGCTGCACGAGGCCACCAGGGGCTTTTCTTGCGGTCACAGCCTCCTGGGCTACGATTGTGGGGGAGGAGGCAAAGTAGCAGCCTCTTCCACCTCCCTGTTAGATGCACTGCCTTGGTGTTAGTTGCCAGCAGGGTTGGGTCCTGACCCTTCTGGAGACACCTGGGTCACAATGCGGGAGGACCAGGCAGCTGATGAGTTCCCCAGCTCCCCAGGGGGGATGGGGCTCAGGATCTGGGCTTCAGCCCTGGGGTGACAGGGCGGCAGGCTCCAGCCAAGGGGCTTCAGGCTCCAGCTGCAGGCTCCAGCTGTACGGTGGCAGGCCCCAGACTCCGGATGCGGGGCTTCGGGCTCTGGCCACAGGGCTTCAGGCTCCAGCCACCCTCTGACTCCCCCGATCTCCCATCCAGAGATTAATTTGTCCCTAGGCTTGGGAGGGCTAAGTAAGACTGCTGTGAAAAGTGATACTTGTATGTTTGTTAATATCACTAGACTTACTAGCTAGCAATAAATAAATTACAATGATTTGGACCTGTATATGTGCATATTTATTTGTTTTTTCCTAGAGATAGTTAAGTTTTTTAAGAAAAAGTGTGAGTGGCCAACAGCAAGAGTTGGTGGCTGCACTCTGATGCCACCAAAAAATTTGTCCTGAGAACCTCTGGTCTAGAACCAGTGTGTCTGCACTAATGTTCTACAATTAATAAATGCTCTAAAACCAGCTTTACTTTCTTTACAAAATATTTAAGGTTGCATCTGCCTTTAAATGAGCACTGCAAACATTGAAATGTGACCCAAAAATTCATCTAGTTTCATTGTAGCTCTTGTGTATTCTTTCCAATTTCTTACAGCCACTCTTCTTGGTGAATGTAGTCGTTCCTGCTCCCGGCCCCTTCACAAACACAGTCAGAGATCAACTGAAGCGCAGCACCCGTGTCCTTTTATTGTTTGTGTCCGTTCCTACCACCTATTATTTACAGATATTTACAGAGACCAACACTCTGGGAGACTACTAACTTCCCAGACAGCAGGGACCTAGAGCCCACATTCCTCCCTTTCCTGTCTCCCAGCCAGCTTTATAGGGCAGGCTGGCTACCCAGGCCTGGAGGTGGATCCGTTCTGGTAATTAGGGCATGCCCCCCTCAGCCAGCCCAACTAATACCCTTCTTCCTCTGGAACAGGGCTAATAGGAGCCTGGCTTGTTTCTCTGAGCCAGCACTCTGTTACAGTGAGCAACAACAAAAAGTCAGTTCTTTGTTTCCTACAGCAGAAATATACTAGATGACTTTCTCCTCATTCTTCGTTAGTGGGGCCCAGCAGAACCATAAGATATTGTACTCTCTCTGAGAGGATTAAAAGTGACTATTTGTGATTTACAAAGAACTGACTTACTAAGAATTCCCCAGGGTACAGGCTAACCTGTATCCCTGTCAGTTTACTAGCTACTTAACATCTCCAGTATTGTTAACCCAGATTTTGAGCCGATCATACCTGACTATTAAAAGGGATATAAGCTGGAATTTAAATTAGTTATAGCAAGAAACTTAGTAGTTCCACTTATTCCACTTAAGTCACTTTGACAATTTTTGTCATTTGACAGTCATATTTTCCTGTCTTTTAAAACCCTTCCCTGCTCTGTTGTGGTGTGAAGGCACACAAATAGAGGAAGCTATAATGAAACAGATTATGCACAAGTTGTATCAAGTGCTCAAGATAAACCAAACAAAGAATTTTCATTGGGAGCAATCCAATGCCATTTGTAAGAATGGTGGGGAAATATATGCCGACAAACCAGATTATCATTTCAATGCACTAATAGATTACTTCCACAGATCATGTTACACCAGAATCTGCCCACTAATTACTCAAGGAAACAGAACTTCAGTTACACTGGGGGAAGCAGGAGGAGGAAGACTGATGCATCCTGCCCCTTCCCACAACTACAGAAAGGGAGAGAGATAGCTCAGTGGTTTGAGCACTGGCCTGCTAAACCCAGGGTTGTGAGTTCAATCCTTGAGGGGGCTGCTTAGGGATCTGGAGCAAAATCAGTACTTTGTCCTGCTAGTGAAGGCAAGGGGCTGGACTAGATGAGCTTTTGGGGTCCCTTCCAGCTCTATGAGATAGGTATATCTCCATATATATATCTTGTGGTCTCTGTTGTGTGCAAGGAGCATCTGTCCTGGTGATAGAAGGAAAAGGAGAAGAGCATCTGATAGCATTGGAGTGTCACCCGTACAGCAGACAGTGATTCCCTGGCAGCCTGTCCCCTCCCACATGTCCACCCGGCTCCAGGGCTCTGTGCCATAGACACAGGCCAGGCGGCGGCTCGCCTGACGGTGGGGTACCTGAGCACGAGCACTCTTCCCTGGCCTGGGACTTTGCCAGGAGAGCAGGGCTGGGGCTGCCCCCCTGAAGGTCACAGAGAAACAGGGCATCCTTTCAGCCGGGAGCCTCCGTGCCAGTGCCAATCTGCCGGGTGCAGCCCGTGCCTCCAGGCTGGAAGCCACTGCTGGCCTAGGCCGGTTCTGCCCGGAGCTGGACTAGAGCAGCAGGGCCCAGCCCGCTGGTGCTATCCCTGCATCGCCGCCTGATACTGGGGCTACAAGACGTGCACAGCCCCCCGATAGACAGAGCAAGATGGTGTAGTGCAGCTTTGCTATGGTTCGTCCCTCAGCGGGGCTGTGGGGTATCCCACTTCCTTGCTCTAGTTTGCCGGCCGTCGACTCTGCGGTCATGGGGAATAACGCACACTCGGTTAGGGGCTCAGGCCCTTGGAACAGGGGCTGAGCCAATAGTCAGATGGCAGCCCAGGCCCTAGGTCAGGGAGGGGGCAGCCAGTAAACAGTCCGAGACTCAGGCCTTTAAGCAGGGACAGAGTCACTAGCTCAAATAGCAGCCCAGGCCCTGGATGAGGGCGGGCCAACACGCAAACAGTCAGAGACTCAGGCCCTTCGGCAGGGGCTGAGTCAGCAATTCAAAAGCGGCCCAGGCCCTAGCTCAGGGTGGGGCAGCAGACAAACAGTCAAGGACTCAGGCCCTTAAGCAGGGGCTGAGTCAATATTTCTATAGCCAAATTGTCCTAGCCTCTCCAGGCCAGGAAAAGGACAAGGGGGAGCCTGTCACCCAAGGAATGGGTGGCAGCGGGGGATGTAGGCCTTCCCTCTCCACTGCGTCCCAGCCTGGGGCTCTAGCAGCGGCAAAGACTCGCTACGGTCAGTGGGGATCCTGGCCGCAACACATTGACATAGGTTCAGGCAGTGCTGCAGCCAAACTGGGGTCGGCTGCCCCCGAGCTACTTCCACACTCCCCCTCGTAGGGTATCTGGGTCATGCTAGCGTCCTCGGCTGGCTCGAACAGCATCGGTTCCTCGGGGTACACAGCAAAGGGCAGGCTCGGCTCCTCCTTGGGGTAGCTGGCAGGGGGCAGGCTCGGCCAGTCCTCCTCGGGGTAGCGAGTTCATATTGGCTGCGGCCTGTTGCTGTCTCCCAAGAGGGAGTTCAGTCGCAGATGTCTGGTCTCTGCGGTGGCTGGTCCTCCACTGAGCTTTGCAGGTGAGCTTTTATACTTCCGAGTCTGCGCTGTGACCTCTGAGGGGCTGGCGCAGGACCCAGTGGCTCCGCCCACATTGGCATTAGGCAAGGCTTGCCCCTCAGCAGGGCTGTGGGGTATCCCACTGCCTCGGTACAGATGGGTACCCAGAAGTCATAAATCTATTAATAAGATATTCATAATCCTGAAAGAATTCTGTTCCTACTCTTCCAAAATAGAATGGAACTCCTTCCCCACTAAACTGCTTCTTCAGGGGAAAATCTGAGTAAACTGACAGGCTTTGCCCTAAAGACCTTCAAATACTGGCCCTTTCAGACCAAGGAAGAGCTCAAGAACTGAGAGGCCACTACCTATACAAAAATAGATACCAGGTTATTTCACCTAAGTTGGATTTCAGTTGAGGAAGATTTCCTTTACACCATCTCTCTGATCCTAACCAGGACCCGGAAAATGAAGAGCCTTGAGTCAAATACACCTTGAACTGCCTCTACAAACTGGAAGTAAGGGTGCCCCATGGAAAACCATGTAATATGCACCACAAGTAAGACACCAGTAACAAACAAGGAACTGCATTCTCTATTGGAAGAATAATCAAAAGGGTCAGCAAGTGTAGCCCCAATTAGTGTAACCCAGGCTAGAGGTGCTACAGATGACTGTGGCAAGATCTACATCTAAAAGAAGCCAACAATACCCTAGCCAAAGGCAAAGGCAAATTAATCTGGGTACTTCTGCAAAGTGGGCATCCAAAAGCAGCCACAAATCCCACAGAACATGTACCTTCATAACAAAAGTTAGCTCAAGTAACAAGCACCACCACTAGGTCTTACCTTCTGTTATATCTTTATATTCCCTGAAATCCAAAAACATGAAGAAAGATGAAGGAGGTCTCATAATTACTTACCAACTGTTAATCCAAATCACCCCTTTTCATTATAGATTTATTTTCAACTTTAGTGTGCCTGATTATATTTCACTAATGTAATGAACCAAAGAGCATAAAACTTTTCATTTGGGACAAGTTTCCTCATTAAACCATTTTAAAAGCAGCATCTATAATAGAGAAAAGTTAGTTTGGGGGCAACAGCATAGTTCCTTAAATCTTCCATTCCTAGTGATACTACTTAGTAAGTGTATCATTTTAAGAATGATGAGCAAAAAAAAAAATCAGAAAGCCACAAATAAGTATATAAAAAGCGACAAAGAGTCCTGTGGCACCTTATAGACTAACAGAAGTATTGAGCATGAGCTTTCATAGGTGAATACTCACTTCGTCAGACATCACAAATAAGTATGTTTGTATAATACTGAATAGCAAAATGCTTACCAGTCATGGGTGAGAGAATGTATTGCTCCTAAAATCTTTTTCTAATGAATGCACTTGTCAGAGTGTCAATCGTCCAGGGCAAGATCTGAAAGGAAATGAGTGTCAGCAGGGTGATCAATCTCTATGAGCAAACATCCCCTTGATGATTGTTCCTCCTGCATAAAATAATGGATGAGTTCTTGCCACAAATTTACACTACTCAAAATAAAAGGATAACAGAATTTCCTAACTTTGAGTGATGAGTTGAAAGTGGTAAAAATGCCTCAATTTTTTTTTTATTCAGTTGTTGTAATATAAATAACAAACATCATCACCATTCACTCTAGAGCAGCATTTCTCCAACTGGAGGTCCAGACCAAAAAGGAGGTCATAAGACTATTGTAGCGGGGGTCACAAGACCCACCCTTTTGCCATATTTTATTGGTCATCTAAAAGTAGGATTACTGAACACCCAGATTTTCCTGGACATGACCTCTTTTTTGGTCTTCCAATCTCCATCTGGGCAGATTTTTGAAATATGAACCCATGTTCACTACTTGGTATTGCCACCTTTATTTCTGCATTCCTTCAGAGCTGGGTGGCTAGAGAGCGGCGACTGCTGGCCAGGACCATTCCTAGCTATTCTGGGGGCCTACACAACTCCCTCATGGGGTGTGGGAGGCAGGCCTCTGTGGGGGGGTGGGACTGGCTTGAGGGGTCAGGGGGAACCGCCCCCTAGCATTCACCGGCAGCTTGGCTAGGGCCAGGTCCCTGCATTTTCCGCCGCCAGTGAGTACAGGCCTGGCCCTGCGGCAGTCCTCAGGAGAGTGGGGGTGGGGCTGGGCAGAGCAGGGGTGGGAAGAAGAGGGACTAGAGTGGAGCAGGGGCAGAGGGGAGGAGGGCAGGGACTTTGGGGAGGGGCGGAGCAGGGGTGGGGGCCATGAGGAAGAGGCATAGCAGGGGCTGGAGCAGCCGCAGCTGCGCAAGGCACCAGGAAATTTGATGCCCCAAAGTTCCTGGTGCCCTAAAGTGCTGTGTACTTTGCTTATGGGTAGGGACGGCCTTGTTGTTGGCCAGGTGCCCAGCTCTGAAGGCAGCACCACTACCAGCAATAGTGCAGAAGTAAGGGTGGAATTATATGGTATTGCCATATTCACTTTTGTGTTGCTTTTCGCAGCACTGCTGCCTTCAGAGTTAGGTGGCCAGAGAGCGGTGGCTGCTGTATCTGCTTCCCATCCCAATGCCTCCAGCAGCATCCTCTCTTTGGGAACCTGAAATATGGTAACTTTAGGGGGTCATCACAGCCTGAAATATTTTCAAAGGAGGGTCCAGCAAAAGAAGTTTGAGAACCCCTGCTCTGGAGCCTCTTATTAAGAGGGAAAACATTTATTCACTTTCCTTAAACATACCCACAACCTTTAACTTTCACATCAAGAACTCTCTGTGCAGCACTGCACACACTGCAGTGAAGTCTCAGCAATAAATATCAACTCATCTCCTGGCAGGAAACTTGAACCAAGATCTTTCTGGCTCTTAGGGAGAGTGCTCCCAACTGAGTCAAAGTCACCTGTGAGACTTCCTGTGTTTCAGAGTACACAAGCACATATACATACCATTGAGTTACAAACTCTTTACAATCATTGGCCAGGGGCTCTCTTTTTTTTAAAATGCCCATACTACAAATCAAACATCAGAAATCAAATCATTATCAGCCTCACCTTTTTGGCAGTTGAACTTAATGAAATTTCTCCAATTCAACACTCTCAAAATTGCTACTCCAACTCCCCCACCAACATGCCCTGAGTGCTGTTATAACAATACACAAACATTTCCTTTTATGTTGTAGCAGAGTTTATTTTAATATTTTGTACAACTAGCATTGGTCTCCAGTAATAAGTTATAACAAGTTTACATAAGCAAGATGTTCCCCACCCTCCAAGGAAAGGAATGTTCAGCTTCCACCACTTCTAATTTGATGAGGAAAGAGGGCATGACATTACTTGAAAAAGAAAAAGTGAAACCTAATTCATGAACAAAATTATCTTGAACAGTTCTTGGGATTAGCTATATATACTTGGATTCCATAAACAAGTGCAGAGGCCTCGCATTCTAAGACTCATTTAAAAAGCACATTAATCTAACTGAAGTTTTTCTTTCATTTTAGGACAGTTTTTTAATTGATGCCATAATATTCTGCTGTATTGATATATAGTTTACAATCTAGTACAAATAGTAAATGTTTGTAACAATTAGATTTTTCTAAAAGTTAATCACATCTACAGGTCTCATTTCATTCAACTGTTCCACGTTTCAGTTCCATGTTTTGAAAGGTCTTTCATTTCTTAATGTGCATTTTGTTTTCAAAAACAAACAAGAGAAACTGACCTCAACAGATATTCCCTTTAAGTAACAGACGACACATAAAACAAAAATATTTTAGAACCCTTCAGGTAGCAACAACAGAGAGTGTTCCAGGGCAGAACCCTGTTATATATTATGTAAAAAGCATTCCAAACCTAGTTCTTCAACAGCACCCCAGACAGTTACCTGTACCATTTCCCCTGGCTTAATCAGATAACCAAAAAAAATGAAACCAATAACTTTTAAAAATTTCATCTCATGTTCATACACAGAGAACTCAAAGATATGCCCGAGATTACATGATTCAGATTCTCTAACACAGACAAATTAAAGGTTTGTACAGATGTTTCCCTTCCCCTTCCCTCAAACAATAATCCTGAAAAAAGTTAAGATAGCTCTGTGTAGCTTGGAGAAACAAACCAAAAAAAGAAATAAAGTTTTAGTACCAAGGCTGGCCTCAGGGCTTAGAGGTTAAGATGTTATTGCCAGGTTGGAGGCTCTCTTTGCATTTTTCATTGTGGAAGCTGGCAGTTTCCTAGACCACTGTTGAGCTTTCAGCCTCTGTGGAAAGCAGCTGCTACAGCACCTACATCTACGTCCTTAGGACACAACTGATTGAGAAGGCCGTGATATCAGATTCCATGAGTAATGTAATGCTGACAAGTTTGTGAAAAATAGTTTTTAGAAAAATGAAATGGGTGAAAACTAGGCACAGTAGACCTGATCCAGAACTCCTGTCAGAGGACAGTGAGAGTTTTACTGCTCTTGGCTGTAGGTGGACAGAGCCCATACCTGGATATTTGGCGGGTTGTTTGTCTTTTAAACACCCAATTTAAGTCAAATAAAAGGAAGCCTTGAATCCTCAGTAAAACATTTTGGCAGAAAAATAAAATCTAGACCCAGGAAGTTCAACATTGTTTTTCATATTACTTTGAAATTCTCATTTTACAATATTAAACACGTTATGACTTCCTAAAGATGAATTAATTTTTCTGCATCAAGAGGAAGATCAACCCAGAAAATAGGTTTGCAGTTCCTTGTTAATAGGGATCAGGATTTGTGGCATAATAAAACTCATGGGGGGCTTCTTTTTGTCACAGAAAACAAATGAAAATTGCTCTAGCCATGGAAACTTTCTCCACATCCAAATGAGCCTATGTAACACTTTCTTCCACAAAAGCATCCCGAGATGCTTTATAACACTTGCATGCATGTTGTCTCGCTCTCAACAGAGGTTGTTCTGATGCCATGTAGTGGTTTTTCCTTTAAGAAATTATATCCCAGTTTAGAAAGAAGCCAACCTTTTGCTTTGTTTAACAGGATTTTTTTTTTTTTACATGTTCGGTATATACAACCTTTAAAATACACTTAAAAATAGCTGCACGAATTTTATATCTCATTGTATAAGAGAAGTGCAGTCCAGGCAGACCATGCTTCTCAATATGTTAAAAAATATAAATAAAACCCAGCCAAACTCTCTCCCCTCTGGTAGCCACACTGGCCCGGAAGGAACAGTTTTAAAATGGGAGTCTTTCACAAAACACGCTACCTACAAATTCTCAGGTTAGTTTTCTCAAGCACATCTATCAAATCTTTCCTTATGTATTTGAGATCACACACAGCCATCTTAGCAATGAAATCTGTTGCAACATGCATGTGTGAACTGCCCAGTCAACCAACTCCAACCCTGAGGATTTTTCTGGCTTGATAGAAAAAGGAAATGTAACAATTCCTGCAGTATAGCTGGTTCTCCAGATCACAATTCTTTGTTTTCCTGGATGTTTCTTGCACACGCACCCACACTTTATTTCAAGTTCATCTTTCCCTCTAACCAACGTGCAGATTTCTTCTCCAGATCTTCCACATCTTGATGTCCCAATGAAACAATCAATGTTATCCATCTAGAGGTTTTCCCAGGTAGACCAAAGTCACCTCTGTGTTACCATACACAGCAGACACCGCTGGATATAAGCAGGCCTTTGGCAATCCTCTGAATGCAACTCCCAAGAACTCATAGCCCCGCTCAAAGGCTAATGTCTTGTCTTCCATGTCCAAGATGACTCGAATCCTCTCACCAATCTGCAAATGGAGATAGGAAGAAGAGTTAGGCAATATTCAAAGGGAGACCAATTAAAAGGGAAATAAAACAAATATTAGCACATAGACAGTAGAACAGGAGACCTTAAGAGAAGGGCATTTTTCTGTTTCTCAATAAAAAATTAATTAATTTTTCTGTGGGAATGTCAGTTTCACTGATGCTCACAAGATTCTGTATAGCTGTACTGAAAATTTCAAGTTAATAATCACAATGCTAAATACCCCAAATGTGACCCTTCACATGTGACTGATCTGGCAGTAAGAATTAATACACTGCATTATATCTACTTCAGTGTTCTGCAGTATGTGGCTATTTTGTAATGGCCTCCACCCTATATTTCCCATGACTCTGAATATAGCTTTCATTATGATAAATAGGTAAAGCCTCTGCAGAGAAATTTTAAAGCCACAGAACTGGTTTTAAGAAAGTAGGTGCCATGTGAACTAGGTGCTGGTTTTAAGAAAGTAGGTGCCGTGTGAACTAAAATACTTTTTTTGCCAAGCATGCACTGTGAACATCAGCATTACGCTCTTATTTACTGATAGAGCAGGAAATTTCAAAACTATGTGTAGACTTTTCCCATTTGTTTTTGCCAAAAGAAAAAAAGATATGAGAGTAATAAACGTTGAATGCGCCAAGAGAATCACAGATCAGCATATAAACATGATATTGCATGTCAGTTCATTTACCTAGAGCATGATTTTAAATTTAAATAAGTACACAGCTCCCAACAGCAAGCAGTAACATGATATCACACAAGCTTCTATGTTGTGGAAGAATCAAGTCATCCTCAAATGTAGTCTCCTTTAACCTCTAACTTGTAAGAGGGCACTTAATAATGTACACTTTTTAGTATTTATTTTATGAAAAGAAAGATCTCACAGGCTTTACTTAATTCAAGCTTTCTTTAAAGACACATCAACTTGAAATCAAGTCAATTTAAAAACTAAGATCAAAGCAGTTTTGTCTATGCCATATCCTTGAGTTTCCATGACCATTGCTATAGTTTTAAGTTCTTCCCCACCCTCTTTTCCTCTTAGGCTGCGAAAGACCAAAACAAGGAAAACGGACCACACAAAGTAAATAGGTAAAGTGACTATACATAGTGCTATCAAAGGCACAAAATTAACTACAGAAAAAAGTCTGACCTTTAAATTACAGTAATAATATGATTTTTTTTATGAGTAAAACAGACACATTTTAGAGAAAAGTGCAATTTTTTAAATTTAAGTGCCATTATACAGATCATGTTTGCTATACCATTCAGACAGCTAACTTAACTTAGAGTGGGGACTTAGGAATATTATATATAAATATACATTAAACAATGTTCACCCACTAAAATGCAGCCATAGCTGAAGTGGAACATCACAGAACAACACTACATAACAGTGTAAGTGAGGAATTATAGTGTATTCAATTGAAGCTGTACTGTCAGAAAATCTAGCAAGCAGAATGTCATTACCCGAAAGTGGAATTTGGCCAAAGCAAAATACCACTATTTTGGGGGGAAAAGGTGCCACACATACTTTAATTATGGCAAGTTATTTGAACATCAATATTATGTCTTATCCAAAAGATGTTCCCTCTAAGAATATCAATTATTGAATAAACGTCACTTCTGCATCACTCAGGACTTCCTTGGAGAATTCCTATCCAATTACTGACTAGACTCAGCCCACTTAACCCTGGGATGCACCAAAAAGACATAATGCTTATCAAACACAGCCCCGTTAGTAGTGAACAAATCCCTGGTTAAAACATTTAGAATGTTCTAGTACCTTTTAGAAAAGAGGTTGCTGCCTTTCAATGAACTGTATGAATGCAGGATAATATCAGATAAGATTTGAGAAAAGAAAGGTACAAGATTAATTTAATTCTAACTGGAGGAGACAACGTAGGATCCAGAATCTGTACACCATACAGTGATGTAATCTAAAATAAACCAGTAAATTAGAAAGAAGATAATAAGGTAAATTCTTCCCCTCAAAAGGTAAACATATTATATATGTTGCCATGTCAGACCAGTTTAGGAGATAGACTTCATTGCCTAATAAGCCATAACACTGTTTTTTAATATGTCCCTTTTCTATTATAAAAATGTCTTTTTCTTGACCAACAATTCCTGAAGGACAGCTGTTTACAGATGTGTAGAGCCTCTCTAGCTGGTGCTTAGTCTTACTCACCTGGTATTTTGGTGCATTATTGCACTGTGGAAAACTGCCATTCACTTCTCCATTATGTAGCAAATTATTGTCCACCAGATTCCATCCCCAACTCTGGTCATCACTGCCCAGCAGTGCTACATAGCCCTGACACTGCATGGGAGCCCGTTTTGTGGCAATGCCAATTACTGCCACTGTGCCAAGAGGCCCCTCCCACCAAACTTCCCAAGCATGACGACCCTCGCTGAAACCAATCTTGGTCCTTGCCCCATCTGTGCTCTGAGCAATGGGGTTCCGGTGCAATGTAAATCCATTTTTCTTGATGTACACATTCCTGGAGCAGTCATTGGTGCTAAAAGCATGCTGAAAGGCCCGTACCTAAAACCACAGAAAGAGAGATGGGATTTCTGAGTGGAGGGAATAATCATAAAATGAATTAATTCGTTAACATCTTACGCCTCATTCCCACCAAATTTCCAACTTTTAAAAAACCACAGTGTAGAAGAAACGCGAAAACGTGCAGGATCAGAGGTGACAAGTTCCTGAGCTCCCAAGGGGTGCTCGACTCCCCCCTGCTCCACCCCTTCCCCCAAGCTCTCACTTCCAACACTTCCTGCCTTCTCCCCCACTTCTTCCTGCCCCTAGTCCTTCCCCCCCACCCAAAAGCTGACTGTGGCAGACAGGAGGGCTGTGGGGGAGGGGAGGAAGCTTATCTGTGGGGCTACCAGTGAGTGCTGAGCACCCACTATTTTTTTCTCATCAGTGCTCCAGCCCTGGAGCACCCACAGAGTCAACACCTGTGCACAGGATAGTGGGTTTACTGGCTGAAGACCCTAGAGAGTAACGAACCAGAGTATCTGGGCCCCTGCCAGAGAGCAATAGAGAGGACTGAGGGGAATGGTAGGAAGTGGAGGGCACCTGTAAGACACGCAATTAAAAGTCCAGTCTATATTAGGGAAATTTTTCAAATAGTCAACCCGATTTCAGCTTCCCAGGGCACAGCAATGGAGACAGCCTGCTGGCTGTGCAGAGTATTTTAATCACAGCTGACCATACTTGCTTTGAACAGCTGGCAGGACCAATGGCAGCAGCTTAAGACAAGCCTTCCTTGCAAGATGACAATTCAGCAACACCAGATCTACTTGCCATTCTCCAACAGGGGGATGGAAAACTGGGGGAGGCGCAGTCAGGGAAAACCTGCTCTCCACAGGCCAGTTCCATTGTCAAGGCGAAGGTGAAGGGTCATTTCAGGGAGTAGATAACGGCTCTGGCAGCGCTGGGGCCGGGACGGCGGGTGCGGCAGGAGGGTCCCTCGCTGCAGTGCCCGGGTGGGCGGACAGCGCCGGCCGGCCGGGGCGCTCGTCGGCCCTGTCCGTGACCCCGGCGCCACAGCCACCGGGCCGGCCAGCCCTTGCCCCCGCGGCGGCCGGGAGCCTGCGGCCAGGCCCCGCTCACCTTTGCCCTTGATAGGTGGGCACGTTGCAGAGATGTCAGTGCGCCAGCGCCTCCTCGCAGGCTGCGGGCGTCCACCCCCCCCCTCGGCTGCGCCACCACCTCGCTGTTCTCGTCGCCATGCAGGACGTGGGTGCCACAGCCGGCATACCAGCGCGCAGCTTGCGCAGCTCCGCAGCTCCATAGGAGAACACCAGCTCCAGCACCCCGCCCGGGCAGCCGCCAGCCTGCCCCCCGCGCCGCGCCGCCCGCCGCCATCCCCCCAGGCGGCGCGCACCGGCCACTCGCCCCTCTTCCCGGCGCCGGCGGCGGCAACAGCCGCCGCCGCCCCCTCCGCGAGACCCCCCCGGCGGCGCGAGCCGCCGTACCAGCCCCTGAGGCGGCACCAGCCGCACTAGCCAGCCTCGCGGGAACCGGCAGTACAGTGCGGGGCGGCGCGAGCTCTTTGCCCTCCCCCGACTGGGGACAAGTGCGGGCGGAAGTGAGCTCTGCGGTTGGGCAGGAGTGGCACAGCTGAGAGCCCAGAGTGCCGCAGGTTACCCCGGCAACAGAGCCGTAAGCGATGCCCAGACCACCCACCCCGCATTCTCCGCAGCAGCTGTCACTGCTACTTTGTACGAGGAGAGGTTGGCAGCCGGAGCGCCATGTTGGTTAAAGGTAGAGCTGGCATAGGATCTCGGAAGCGCATGCGCCGCAGCGTACGCTAGTTTGGCCGCAGAGGACACAAAGTACTTTGAGGTGACGTAATTATGCTGCGCCGGAACAGGCGCGTCACACGGGAAAGCTGGGTGCTTGGTGTGGTTAGAGGTAACGCGCCCTCCCCTCACCCCGCAGTACGGACGAGAGCGAGCGGCGCGGTGGGAGCTGCCTGTCCCCGGGGCCTTTCCTCCAGTCTCCCTCCCCCCCGCTAGTTACCCACCGGGCCTTCCCTCCGCGCACCCTCCCTCCCCGCCGGCTCATTCCCCTCCAGGCCCTCCTTCCGCGCCGCCCCCCACCCGCCGGCTCATTCCCCGCCGGGCCCTTCCTCCGCGCACCACCCCCCCCCGGGTCATTCCCCGCCGGGCCTTCCCTCCGCGCACACACACGCCCGGCTCATTCCCCCCTGGGCCCTCCCTGCGCGTACGATCCTGCGCTCATTCCCTAGAGATTTCCACCCCCCATGCTCATCCTTCCCTGCTCTTTCCCCCAGCCACCCCCGATCCTCCCGCTCATTTTCCCCTGCCCCGGCCTTCCCTCTAGTCCGCTGCCCACTCCCTCCCAGGCCTTCCCTTCAGACCCCCTTCCCGGACCTTCCTTATGAGCACCTAGTCCGCTCCTTCCTTATAGCTATTTCCCTTCCCCCACATGGGCCTTTCTGCTAGCTATTCCCTTCAGCCACCCCGCCCCCTCCCCATCCGCCCCACAGACCTTAGTTCCAGCCCTCTCCCCCTCATCTGGGCCTTCCTTTCAGCCACCCTACTCATCCTACCCCTGCTTGGGCCTTCCCTCGAGTCATCCTGCCCAGATCTTCCCTCCAGCCACCCTGTCCACGCCACCCCCCTCTTCCCCCCCGCTAATCCTCCCCCTGGGCCTTCCCTGCCATCCCCCCTGCTAACCTCCCCTATGTTGTTCTCCTCTCTCACCCCCTGGGCCTTCCTACAGCCACCCCCAAACACCCCCTCTTCCTGGTGTTCTGTTCAGCCATACCTGCCTGGGCCTTTCATACAGCCACCCCTCTTCCTGCTTACCCCCTGGGCCTTTCCTACACCCACCTCTGTCCCCAGTCACCACCACTGGCTTTTATCTACAGCCACTGCCACACAAATGCACTCTCATCCATCCCATGGGGGGAGGAGGGGAGAGGTTTGCATACAGCTTCCTCTTGCTCATCCTCCCCACCCTGCCACCAGAGGGCTTTACCTATGGTTGCCACCCTCAATTGTAAGCATGCACTCCTGCCATTTCCTACCTCTGCATGCACAAAAGGAGCTTTGTTAGATGTGCTGTGTGCTGTACAATTTAAAAAAAAATCTCTCCTGCCAAGAGTTTACAATTTAAAACCATTAATATGTTTAACAGCATTGATCCTTGCCTCCACCACAAAATTTGAACAAATCATGTTTGGTTTAAAATAGAGGTGATGCTTCTTACCACACTTTGGATTGGGATGCCAAATTGCTGACATATTTAATATATTGTGTTGTTTCAACCATAACATGTAAAGCTGTTTAAAAAGGCTCAACAATTTTAGGCCCCAGCCTACAATATGATTCTCATAGGTGCCAGAGTCCTTCCAGGTGGATCCAATTGCAGGAGCAGAGCCCTAGACATACTTGCTGATGACTCCAACTAATAAGGGTAAACATGGTCATCAAGCACATTAGCTAACTTGAAATTTACTGAAGTTCAGGCCTTGGGAAGTCTGGACCAGCCACGGATCTCCACAGTAAAGTAAATGCCATGTATAAGGAATTCAGTGTGGTTTTATAGTTCTCTTTATATCCTACTTATACTAAAATGTAAAATATTTTACAGACCTACATTTTTAAAAAATGTGTGGGTTTATAAATACTAGCAAGGTGGGTTTTTTAAAGAAACTACACACTTTTGCAAAGTGGCTTCCTTTGCCCCTATAGAAGGGATTATTTGGCAGTGAGGTTCCAGGACAGGTGTACCAGCAGACTGCGGGCAGTGGTGTCACACAGAAGAAGCTGGGAACTGGTGAGATCTATGGTTTAGGACCTAATTCTTATCAGTTGGGTCAAACAAGCAAAAAGTTTTAGCTTACACAAGTGGTGAATGCCTCCTCTGTTGGGGCTTCCTGCAACTTCAGAAAAATGATGAACACAGTTTTTTGCACATCACATTATTATAGTTTTAGATGCTGGTCTCTCTTACCTGAAAATTCAACAGCAAAAGCCAAAGCACCAAAGAAAGTTCCTCAACCTTTTCTCTCGCAAATGCTCTGAACCACAGGTTACTTCCTCGCCTCCTAATCTTATATTTAAACCTTGTTCACTTCATCCTTCAATTAATTCAGTTCCTCCCAACTCCGACAATTTACATCATTCTGCCTTCACCCTGGTGGAGTCCTTTTTACTTTTCATTTCAGTTTTTCCATATCTCATCTTTGTATGTTTCCTTTCTACTTATGCGGGCAGTGCTGTATATAGCTAAGCTATTTTCATTGTTCTGCTTACAGTGATGATGTTACTTCATGCAAACCCCACCATTATCAAAATAAGCTTATTGTTTAGGAAGAAAAGAACTTTGTCTTACACAGCAGCTTTTCTTACTCTAGGTATCTGTGTGACTTACAAAGCAGTTCAGTGACTGTGTATTCAGAGGAAGCAGTTATGCTCTAAATTGTAGCTTTTCACACAGCTTGGAACATAAGAATTTATTTTATGAAAAGGGAGTGTTAGCTAGGATATTAAGGCTTGGTCACACTAGGAACTTATGTCAATATAACACCACACCCCTGGATGACAGTTAACAGACCTAACTCCTGGTGTAGATAGTGCTATGTTGACAGGGAGGCCTTCTCGCATCAACATAGCCACTGCCTCTCGAGGAGATGGAGTACCTACAAAGATGGGAGAAACTTTCCTGTCAGCGTAGGTAGCATCTTCACTAAATGCTACAGTGGTTCAGCTGCACTGCTTCTACTCTGAAAGTGTAGACAAGCCCTGAGATTTTCCCCCTACTCTTTTCAGTAAGTGCTATAGAAAGTTTAACTTATGTGCTGCGATACAACCTAGATACCCCAGTCAGAGACTGGGACCCCATTGTGCTGAGCACTATATGCACATAATGAAAAGACAGTCCTTGCTGCAGGGGTTGCAGGTGAAGTAACTTCCACCTAGACAGCTACTCAAGATTAGCAGTAGGTGAGTTAGTTTAGTTCATGTACCGGACACAGCACTTCTCACAATAGAGCAGCAAAGGGATGATGCAAAATGTCAATACTGTTTGAGCCCAAGTCCCAATTAATGTGCTTACCTATACAGGTGTCTGTTTTACCTTAGGGACACTAGCATCTCATCCAGTGCATGTTACTGTGTCAGCCAAGCGTGCTTGCATTCTTAATTTTTTACTGTAGTAGGAAAAACCCTTCCCTAACATCAATTTGTTTTCCTTCACAGACTCCCTTGAAGTATCATGGCAGTCAAGTGGACTACTGGACATTCCTCTTCTGTATTGTGCTTGAATGTAAACAAAGAAGGGCTGGTAGCTTCCGGAGCAGAGAGAGGAGAACTCACTATCTGGAATGAAGAGGGGATTCGTTTAGGACAGATACAGCTCCCAAGGACAGATGATGTCACCTGTGTTGTGTTCTCTCCCACCTACCCCAGCAGGCTGTACACCTCCCATGGTGAAACCATTAGCATGTTGGATGTCAGATCCTTTAAGGGGCCAATTGAATGCTTTCATGTGAACGAGGAAGAGATCAATTGCCTGTCAGTGAATGAGACGGACAGTGTCCTGGCCGCTGCAGATGACTCTGGGGCAATAAAAATTATGAACTTGGAAAACAAGAAAGTCAGCCGGTCCTTGAGGAGGCATTCAAACATCTGCTCCTCTGTTGCCTTTCGACCTCAGCGCCCTCAAAGCCTTGTGTCTTGTGGACTGGACATGAAGGTGATTTTTATAGTAGATTATGGATGACGGCTAAAGAACTTAAATATCAACCAGATGCAAGTAATTAGATATTTGCTGTACTTGTCTTTCATTGTAGGATAGTTAATGTGGCTCTCCAACACTCCTAATGTGGTCACAGCAGTGTAGTAAGGATGTTCATAATGCTGTTTTCTGCACAGCAGTTACATTGTTTCTATTGTTGCCTTCCTTTGTTATAAAAGAGTTGGGAAAGCAGGAATTAGGGCAGTGATACTGGGGCTCATGAGCAGCAAGTGGCTCTTTAATGTGTCTCCTGCAGCTTTTTTTTCAGTACATATTAAAATACGATGATTTCATTATTAATGAATCAGGATGCACTTTTAGTATGTTATTAACCAATTTTAGTTGATAAAATAATACTTAGTCACTCATTTTGCTGTGATAATTATTTAGATATATAAAAAATCCCAAAATATTTCCCATCATGCTGTTTAAATATGAATATATAGTATTATAGTAAATGAAATAATTGATTCACACTATGTTACCCAAGAGTCATAATTGATCACTAATTTGGTTCCTGAACCACTGAGGTCTGTGTGTCACTGAATTAAAAGTATTCTGTCAAGGGGGTGGTGTGAGAAGTGGCAGCAGAGCTAAAAGAAGCAACTAGCCTAAGACAGAGCGGGACAGCCCTTGGATAGTTGTGGCTGAGAACTTCAGTCTATTGTCAGCAAACAGACCACAGGTCAAATCACCCAAAGCCTAAATTAGCCAAGACTCAGAGGGTCTGTCTGGTGTGGAGAAAGGGGATAAATCATGACAGGGTGGCTGTAGAGAGCTAGCACCACATCAACTAGTATTGTTTTTCTTTATGCATACTGACTTTTCCCAGGGGACCAATTAAATATTGCAAGCAGAACTTTGAGAGTGGTTTGTGAAAAGTGCTAACTTTTGATACTACTGTTCTGACATTTAGTACAGATTAGTTAAACACATGACTGGTACGTACAGTGATAACAAGGGGTTTGTTTAAAATTCCATGTGTTATTTCTTTGTTTGAATAACCTCTTGAAAGCTTAAATGAAATCAATTACTTTTTTTAATTTGTCCTTCCTCTACCTCACTTCAAATTCCAACTTTTATTTTTAGTTTACTATTTAGGACTAGATTTTTTTTTTAACAAAAAATATTTAAATGTTACTGAATCACAAGGACTTTGCAAAAAGATTGGGGGAAAGTCAGTTTGGGGGTATACTAATCCTCTAATGGTAAAACATGACTCAGGTTATTCTTTGAGCATAGACATGCTGGGGTCTGTTTTTCTTTCTTGAAGGCATAATCCACTGGGGACTGATACAAACTTAATGCAAACAATATTCCAAACATTGCAATACCCAGGTTTTGATAGCTTATTAGGGTGTAGTCCTGCAAAGACTCACTCATGCAAGTAGACCCCTTGATGTTAAAGGACTACTTTTGTATATAAGGGCTTTCAGGTTCAAACCCTGATACTGGATGCCTATTTCCAGGATATCCTGAGGGATGGAATACACTTGGGATGGGCATAGCCATCTCTACAGGTCACTGCTATTTTATTTATTTGCCTCTAAGTTTTGAGAGGAAAAAAAACAGCTTTTATTGTTCCTCATATGACTTTAGCTGCATATATAGTTATTTCCACTAGCACTTCACATTTGTCATGTTCTAGTTGAGGTGGTAGTGTTCTTTATAAATCTCAGTTTTAGAATTCATAATGTAGCTGTAATTCAGTAAGGGTTGACTTTTTGGGTATGGCTGCACTTGAAACTTCAAAGCGCTGCCACGGCAGCGCTTTGAAGTGCGAGTGTGGTTGCAGTGCCAGCGCTGGGAGAGAGCTCTCCCAGCGCTGCACGTACTCCACATCCTGATGGGGTTTAGCTCCCAGCGCTGCGGCACTGTTAACACTGGCGCTTTACAGCACTATATCTTGCAGCGCTCAGGGGTGTGTTTTTTTTCACACCCCTGAGCGCGAAAGTTGCAGCGCTGTAAAGCGCCAGTGTAGCCAAGGCCTTTTATATAATCGTTAAGATTTGGAAACCTGGTTGCCTAAAGTTCCTAAATCTATATGTAGGTACTTTTGAGAAATAATTTTCAGAAGTGATGAGTACCCAAAAAATCAGTTGAAGTTAATGGGAGGTGTAGGCACTCAGCACTTTTAAAAATCAGGCCAATTAACTTTACACACCAAGTTTGAAAATTTTGGCCGGAATCTTGTCCTTTTATGTGACTTTTTCGTCACATGCTGGGAGTAGGGTGGAGGAAGAGAACAGATGTTTTGCAGTTTCTGAAGCTTCCTTGTGCTCCTGTAGCTCAGTAACATCATTTGTTTGAATTACCACCTAACGCGCACACTAATCCTGTTGGTGGCTCATCCATAATTCTGACTTGCAGTACTGGAAGTCAAATAATGCCCCATTTGGAAGCATATTTATTGCAATATGGGGATTCTGAAGGTGGTAGAGTCTTACTAAATTTTATCATCTGGAGATGTGTTCTCACCAGATTATGATACATTGTATTGTCTCTTCAGATAAGTGAACTCAAATATTCAGTGAGGTGAGTATGGAATTTGAGTTGTGGTCCCCTCCCCCCAGCTGATAATGGGAACCCAGGCAGGTAAATCCCTGTGTGCTGTTTTGGAAGTTTAGGAGGTTACTGTTGAAGGGCCACTACCTGTTAAAATTGTTAGTGTTTCGTTTTTATATTTTACTCAGCCTGGCTAATGGCTGTCTCCAGTCAGTTTCATTTCTCATGCGCCAGCGCAATGCTACACTGAGGGTAGCAAATACTGTGGTGTGATAAATTGGGATTATATCTGTATAATTCATGGATTGTGTGTGAAATTACAAACCCTATCTGTCTGTCAGGCTGCAAACTCCATTTTGGACATGCAGCCTTTTGACTTCTCTATGGTGTACTTGCTTCCATGTTGGGTTAAAAATTCCAAATGTGGAGGCAGAACAACAGTACAAGGTAGTTGACTACTTAGGACTACCCAATAACAGGAAAACTGTTCACTGATCCTAGCCCAGAAGACTGGTCCTAGCCCAGAAGAGCTGCTTAGCGGGGGAAGTCATGACAACAAAGTCACTTGACAGGCGTTTGCCCTCATGTGGGGAAGCTGGCAAGGGTGTTACCTAATGGGGGAGGCTGAAGTTTTGAGAAGTGCAGAGGATGGTGTGCTCAGCTGGGGTTGGAGGCCGTTTACTGCAGTCTGAGGGAGAGAGCGCTCACCCTGCAACACCATGCCTTCCTGGACCCTGACTGTACCCCAAAGAAAGGGCAAGCTAGAAAGTGAGAGATCTTCCCATTTCATATGTATGTTTGTGTGATCTGTGGCCTCCTGTTCTTTGTCTGTTAAAGAGCAATTGTTCTAGAATCAGTGAAAAGCCTGTCTACCAGTATATGTTAAGCATTCACAATTTTGCCCCTGGAAGAGTTCAAATATAATCAGAAGCTTCACACTTTGGGTCAAGTTCCGGAGAGGTGTGTTTAAGTATCAGGGGGTCTGAAGGATCAGTGCTGCACCTAGAGGGCCTTAGGCAGCTGGACAATAGGTACCAACACTCAGAAGGAGGTGACAGATAGAAGGTCTGGCCCCCTGAGGGTCAAGGGACTCAAAGATTTGGGGCAGTGGCTGGACTCCATTCAGGCTCCAGGAACCTGAAACACCCTGGGGGTCTAGAGCACAGAGGCTTGGATTCCCCTGAACTGTTAGTATGTTGTTATAAAAATTGGTTAGTTCCTATATAATGTTTTAAATACGTTCAGCATTATCTACAGAAGTCATCAACCCTGCTATGAAGTAGGTGTTCTCCCTATTTACAGAAAAGAAAAGAAAATGGGTCACCAAAGGTGGCAGAGAAAGCGTCTGTTCTGTTCTCATTCCCCATTACCCTGGTGTGTTCCTTTTTCAGTTACATAGTTAAAACTGTCAGTGTGTCATGGCTACTGCTGCTCAGATGCCTCTGAAAGCATTCAGAGTGGTTTCTTCACCACTTCCACCTTCTCAAGGGTTGAGTCTCAACTATCCAAAGGAAGGCTGTTTCAGCAGCTGTAGCGCTAAATCATTTTTTATGGTTTGATTTGAAGGTTATGCTGTGGAACCTACAGAAAGCTCGCCCACTGTGGACCATGACCCTGCAGGAGAACGAAGCAGAAGGAGTGGAGCAGCAATCAGCTGGCCAGTTCTTTAATCCTCCCCTAGCCCATTCTCTGTCTGTTGCAGCATGTGGCAATGTCTTTGGTTGTGGAGGTGAAGACGGTAAAATCCGGATCTTCAGGATAACAGGTGTCAAGTTTGAACAGGAGTTGGGATTTAAGGGTCACACACTGGGGGTGTCACAGGTCCTCTTTCTACCAGAAGTATATTGGCTGCTTTCTGGGGGAAATGATGGAAAGGTGTTACTGTGGGATGTCAGCAATGAAGCTGGGAAGCAACTGAAGAGTCCTGTGAAATCCATCCACAGGAGGAAGGCCAGAACACCAGCTTCCACTAAGAGAGATGGAGAGCCCAAAGCAATGGTTGCAAATGAACATGCCAGAATTTTACCAAAACTAAGCATAGAACATGGAGAGAAGGTGAACTGGATTTCATATGCAGAGATCAAAGGCTTCAGGAAGGTATTAGTTGCCGATCAGAGCAGCTGTATATCTGTATATCCTCTGATTGAAACTTAGACACACATTGTTTAAGGAAATCTTGGCAAGTAGCTAGTTTTTTGGGCTGTTGTGAGCTGGCCTACCTGGTTCTCTACAGAGCACTCTCCTCTTTTTTTACCATGGAGAGTAAACTTCCTGTAGCTTAAATAATTCCCAGCTCTCATGCATGTGTAGAAGTGGCCAGGAATTTGCTGTGGCACATTATGCACATAAGTAACAATACTTTTATCTTTTTCAATAGTGGCATATCTTCACTGTAAATATTTTCTTGTGGGGTCAGAAGATGGTGCATCTTGAATATATGTGTGACTTTGTTTGAAATGGGTTGAGAGGAATTGCAGGCTCAAAAATGAGCAGACACTGAGGCAGCCTCATGTGGCAGATTGTAACATTTTATGTTTCAGTCTGCAACCATTGTAAGAAAGAAGGTATTCAGTTTGGGAGAAAAATGGTGGCCTTTTCTGTAAAAACTAAATCAATGGCTGTGGTAAGCTTTGCTGAAGGTGTAATTGACTGGAGTCCTCCAAAACCCCTGCACAATAACAAAACTACTGATTTTCCTGCTTTGCCTCCTTACCTCTTTAGTTCTTTGCTTTCCCTATTTCAACATCTCTGGCAATTTAGGCCTGAATTAGACATATACTCTCATTATCTGAGCTGCAGCAACTGAACTGTGGGTTGCAAGCATGTTTGAACTATTTTTAATTTAATATAGTTAAGAATAACTACTGAAGGGGTTAAATAGCTAAATTGATTTAAACTTCATCATTAAGTGAGACTTTCAGACTGGAACAACATTAGGGGGTGGGGGGAAATGTTAACAGCTATTAACTTGGCTTGTCCTCTGATTTCATGTTCGAGAAGAAGAAAATCTTTTAAATCTGTTTCAGTAAAAGTTTTCTCTATCACTGTGCTACTTGTGCTCCTGCTAGCTCTTGTATGACTATCCTATGTAACCCTATATGCTGTGAAAAATGTGAAGTTGAGCATTTTATAACTTAAATGCAGAGTATAATAAAAATACAGAGGGCCAAATGCTGCTGTCTTCCTTACACACATAGTATTACTAATTTCAAGGGCTTCTTGCATGAATAGGGAAAGCAGGCTCTTGCCCTAGGTGGATTGTTAGCTTACAAATGTCGTGGGGAAGTGACCAAATGTGAATTCTGTGCCTTTGAAGTTATTTAATAAACTCTTGGCTTTTATGGGATGTGCAAATAATTCAGAAAGTTTATTTTCCCAGGATGTCCTCTATCACTAATGTGCTAAAAGTATACTACTGTACAGTTTGGAAACTAATCTGACTAATTAAATTATTTCCTTCTCATTGTTTATACATGTAAAGGAGCGATCTTTGCCAAAAACACTGAACTTTGAAGTATTAAATCTGACATTACTAAAATAAAGTTAATTTGTGTTTGTCAATTAGAAGCTTTTTTGGTGGCAACCAGTAAGATAATGGGAGAGATGGATCGTCCTTTTATCGTAAGAAAAGAGCCAAACTGTAACTAAAATACTTAGGAGACATTCCCCTCTGGCTACCAAAACAATCCACTATACATCGGTGACGTTGCATTCCATATGCTTTATGAAAATATGCTGAGTGTGAATATAATGTAACTGGAATATGCTTTATGCAAAAGGTCTCTTGTAAGGTCACTGCAAAGCTTATCTACTGAGTATGTTCATCCTATTTGTATGAATGTATCATTTCTGTGTCTTGAGTTAGGAGAATAAGATATAAACTTGTGTTACTGATGTAAACATGTTAAGTGGAAACCATTAAGGGTGCTTCAGAATCAATCACTTGTAAATGGCTGTTTACTAGTAAGCCTTCCTGTATTCCTGAGAGTCAGGCCGGAAAGAATGGAGACTTGGGGTCTCACAGGACATGTGACCATGTCACCTGGTACTGGAATCCATCTTAAACCTGGTGCTTTTCCATTGAGAAGGAAGGGTGGAGACCCAGAGAGACAAAAAATTCCCACCTGGTGCCAAAGCCATAAAAGGGGGCTGCAGTCATGAGAAATCCCCTTTGTTACCACTTGAGCTGGAACAAAGGGCTTGGCTACACTTGAAACTTCAAAGCGCTGCCGCGGCGGCACTTCGAAGTGCGAGTGTGGTCGCAGCGCCAGCACTAGGAGAGAGCTGTCCCAGCGCTGCGTGTACTCCACATCCTCTTGGGGTTTAGCTTGCAGCACTGGGAGACACGCTCCCAGCGCTGCGGCACTGTTTACACTGAGGCTTTACAGTGCTGTATCTTGCAGCACTCGGGGGGGTGTTTTTTTCACACCCCTGAGCACGAAAGTTGCAGCGCTGTAAAGCGCCAGTGTAGCCAAGGCCTAACAAGAATTGTACCGGGGAAAGGATTGGCCCCAGACTAGGAAGGAGTCTAGTCTGTGAAAGAAGCTTATTGGAACATCTCTGAGGGTGAGATACTACCTGTATTCAATTTCTTAATGTAATGGCTTAGACTTGCATGTTTTGCTTTATTTTGCTTGGTAAGAAGTAAGCTGTAGCCCACAAAAGCTTATGCTCAAATAAATTTATTAGTCTCTAAGGTGCCACAAATACTCCTGTTCTTTTTGTGGATACAGACTAACACGGCTGCTACTCTGAAACCTGTTATTTTGTTCTGTCTGTTATTGCTTGAAACCACTTAAATCCTATGTTTTCTGCTTACTCATAAACAAAAGTGATTTTATTAAGTGCAAGTGATTAATACCTGGGGAAGCAAACAGCTGTGCATATCTCTCTATCAGTGGTATAGAGGGTGGAAAATGTATGAGTTTATCCTGCGTAAGTTCTATACAGAGTAAAACGGATTTACTTGGGGGTTTGGATTCCGCTGGGAGTCTGGCTGCTGGAGATAGGAAACCTGCTGAGCAGTTTTGGTTCAAGTCTGCAGCTTTAGGGGGACATGGTTCAGACCTGGGTCTGTGTTGCAGCAGGCTAGCATGTCTGGCTCAACAAGGCAGGGTTCTGGAGTCCCAAGCTGGCAGGGAAAATGGGCTCAGAGATAGTTTCAGCACATCAGGTGACAGTCTCAAAGGGATCTCTGTGACTGAACCCGTCACATCTTATCCATTAGTAAAGATTAAAAGATTCCTTACAATTGTATATGTTTTATCTTTTTTTATCCTCTGCTTTTGAATATTTAGCACTCAAACATTTCCATGGTGACAATAAAGTAATACCTATTGTCAGATGTGCATTTCACGGTATAAGGGTATCATCTCTATGGCAGTGGCAATCTTTGTGCTGCTCTCATCTTTGTGATCCTCGTATTCTGAGCAAAAAGTCAGTCAACACACTTCTGGAATTAACTTTTTAACAATTAGGAAGTGTCTCACCACTTCAAAAAATAGAGTTAAAGTCCCTCATGGCAGTGCAGGAAGCTCTGGGAATAAGGGGAACAAGAAATAAGGTGGGGAGCAGGAAAGTGGTATGAGGAGAGACGAGGTAACTAAATAAAAGGGAGAAAAACTGAAAGAAAATGACATTGTAATGAAAGTCAGGTAGGAGAGAAGGAAAAAGAGCAAGAAATGGTGCACAATGTTAGGGCTAGCAATTTGTGTTCATTTCTGGCTCTTTACTTGCCCAGACCCATGCTGGCTCCTCCTATCTCTCTGCACTACTACAGTTCAGGTATGGTAGGGCCCAGCCTCCAGTTTGAGGATGAAAAGGAAAGCCAGAGATTAATCAAAAATTATAAAAAGTCACTTTTTTTTCTCTTTTCAGATATAGTGATGCTAGTCTGCTAGCACTTAAATGTTTGTAGTGTCCAGAGTAGCATGGACAAACATGTTAGCTAACAAGTTGATTGGCAATCAACTCACGTTAAACTAGTGCAGTAATAAACCTTTGATTCTTGTGATGTCAAATTTCACTAGATATCCAGTTGTCAGTTTTCCAAGCTAGATAGTATGTGCATTTTTGATATAACGCCACACTTTGTTTTGTAAATACATTTCAGGCCTTCTTTATACGCCCATCCCCACTGCCCAATGATGCCAGCCTCTGTTGTCCACCTGTCTCGTTTTCTCCTATGCTATGCCTCACACTTGGGAGAAGCTCCCTGTAAACATCTACAAATCTCTCATCCTCCAAATCTGTGTCAGACTCCCTTTTGTCATGGAGCCTACAGAAAATGTGACAGCAGTTAGACTGCTGATATGTTGAGATTCCGCCTATTATGCTGACCTATACTGTCTCGTATTTCCCTATTTGTTGTGTCTTGTCTGATACATAGATTGTAAGCTCTTTGGGGCAGTGTGGTCTAGTGGATACAGCACTGGACTGTGACCCCAGGAACCTGAGTGCTATTCCTGGCACTGCTACTGGCCTGCTAGGTGACCTTGGGGACATTGTTCTGTGCCTCAGTTCCCCCATGTGTAACTGATGTTGATCACACCACCTTTGTAAAGGACTTACAGAGCTATATTTGCAAAGCACTATATAAAAGCAATTTGCAGTGGTGTTGTAGCTATGTCCCAGGATATTGGAGAGACAAGGTGGGTGAGGTAATATCTATTATTGGATCAACTTCTATTGGGAAAAGACAAGCTTATCTCTTTGCCAACAGAAGCTGGTCCAATAAAAGACATTACCTCACCCACCTTGTCTATATAAAAGTCAGGTATTTTTGTTCCGTTTGTACACCAGCTAGCACAATGGAGTTCTCGTCCACAAATGCTACAGTAATACAAATAATATATCAGGAAGAAGCTGAACAGGGCACAAGCCCCTTTTCAGATCACCTTTAAATAAGAGTAATTCATATACAAAGAAAGACAAGTGGGGTGTTTGTGTTTGAGGAGCTGCACCAAATTCATAATTCATTAAGTAACATGTTTGTGGACATATGTTTGTGTGTTCTGAACTATATTTGGATGTACTGGCTATAAAAAGCCCTCAGTGCAAAGTGACCTTTAGCAGAAGTCAGATCTCCTGTCCGTGCTGTTGCTGACTGCCCACGAGAGAAGATTCAAGCCTATTAAAATTGCCTTTCTTCTCTTCTTGTTCCCTATGAGGATGACCAAAGAGGCCATATCTTTGCACTCCCTGAATGAGACATTAAACAGGTCACAAAGGACTATGTATGTTAGTACTACAAGGAGGAACAAGGCAAGGCTCCATTGTGCTGGGATGGGGCAAGGGAAGAAACTAACAACTACTGGAGTGACAGGTCTGTACGTTAGATGAGCCTGTACTTGTTTCTTAATTCTTTATGGGAAATAGAGGGGGTATAAACATGAACTTAGAGGCTGATGGGTCTCAGATCACAGGGAGTCTCCTTGTTTCTCCTTTATCTCTGAAAACAACCAACCATCTGTTTTGTGAACAAGCCTTTGGTAAGAAAGGGTTGGTAAGAAACTTTTCCTTAGAGTGGGGTATTCTGCCACTGTTCATTATGGGGAATTTTGCTCTTCTTCTGAAACATGGTACCAATCACTACTGGAGACAAGACACTGGACTATAGGTCTGATTGGTATGGAAATTCCGACGTTCCATGGTTCTGTGAATAACATTATCCATTACAGTAAAAGTGACAGGTGATTAGAAGCCTGTGGAGAATTGAGGTCTTGAGTGAGGAGCAAGCAAAGGAAAGATATAAGTGTATGGTTGATGTCATGAAAATAGGATAAGGAGGTGGTGTGTGGGACACAGTGTTATACATGAGTTTGTGACAGTGATGACCTGGAATATGAACATTTAATAGCTTAGCTCTTAAAGTAATGAAAATTAAGGTGTCTGCTTTCCTGGAAAGGATCTAAACTCAGGGAAAGAAAAGCCATGAGCATTAAATAACGTATTTTTAAAAAGCCTCTTTTTTCTACATAGTGTTCAATAACCTTCATAAGAATGTGAGCTCTGTTTTTACTGGATGTGTTCTAAGTGCAGTGCTGTATATTTACAGGAAGAGCAGCAGAAAGGTTTTAAAAACTTGTAAAGGATCAGGATTTGTTTTGTGCTTGTACAGAACAAGATTGACATGAGGTGGTATTAATTTAGTAGTAACCTCATTGGTTACCACTTTTAAAAAGTAAAGAAATTCATCAGTCTATAATCTGAGTGCCTTGCTATTATTAATACATTCACATAAGACCCCAGTGAAATTAGGAAATACAACTACTCCCATTTTACATTAAAAACAGGCACAAAGTTAATTTATTTGCCCAAAATCACAGAGGTTCAGTGGCACATCTGGTAACAAAATCAAGTTTTCCTGAGTGCCAGCCCTGTGTCTTAAACACAGGACCATCCTGCCCTACATTAAGAACAGAAGAATGGCCATACTGGGTCTACCCAGCCCAGTATCATGTCTACCGACAGTAACCAATGCCAGGTGTCCCAGAGGGAGTGAACCTAACAGGTAATGATCAAGTGATCTCTCTCCTGACATCCATCTCCACTCTCTGACAAACAGAGGCTAGGGACACCATTCCTTACCCATTCTAATAGCCACTAATGGACTTCTCTCCTGTTTGCTCTGTGGATGCCATCCTGATGTTTGCCTACATTTGTAAGTGCATCAGTTTGTGTAAGTGTAATAATGCTTATTTTTTAAATGGAACCCAAAGAAATGTGAGCTATTTAAAAAGTCAGATAACCTACCATCATTCTTTGATGAGTGGGGAATACATTTTCATTGGCAAAGTGAATATTGGGGCAATGTGAGAACTGATCTATTCCCCAAAGACTCAAGATGCAAAATTTTCTTGTGGTTTGCTCTTATTAATGAATGGTCATTTCCATGTATCATAACATTGTGAAACAACTTCATAATTTCAAGTGGTCACTGCAGTGTGAATTGGCATTTTCAGAGCAGACACTTGTGAATGTTTCAATTTTGGCTTGAAGGTGGTTTAATACATCTATAAATAGCTTAAAGGCTGGGAGCTGTTTCTCCCAAGAACAAAAATGGCTGGAAAAGCCAAGGAATATGAAAGCAACATTATTAGATATTAAAGGCAACAGAGAAATTATTGCATCAGTGGTGACCCATTTTCATCAATAATGAAATCTATTGGCCATTTTCACCATTTATATAGAAGAAAGTTTGTGAAAACAGAAACAATGAATCTTCATTCACCCAACTTGATCAATGAGCCATTACAATCTGTAATGCATAATTCACTCAGCCTTTTATCTCTGACTTGTCCACAAACTGACTCTTACAAATCTGTTTGCTCATGTTTTCCAACAAATGTTACCTAAATAAGTTTCAGGCTGTAGACTGTTGACAAAGTGTGACGAAGTGGGGATTTTCCTTTGTTATGTTCTATGTGAGCCTATGTGAGTCTTACTGTTTTGCATGAATGCTGTGTGTACCTCAGTTTCCCTATGTATTGCACCAATGTCTAGGTGGTGGGAATAAAGGGGTGTGACTTGCGGAGGCTGCTCCAGCTGCCTGCACTGATGCTATAGCCACCGTTCATAACCTGAGACCCAGGAGGGGGATGCAACCAGGTGACGCTTGGCCCAGGAAGCAAGACAAATGCTGAAGGAGGAGCAATGGGAAGGGCAGGGGCCAGATAGCTGGAAGTGAGTCAGTCTCGGCTGGCTTGGGATTCAGGGGGAGGACCAGAGCCCTTGCTCTGGGTTTCCTTCCCCCCCAAGATGCACTTGGCTGAAAGTCTCTGATTTCTGTTCTAACAAGTTCTGTCCTACGCTGTGTTCCTGGCACCTAATAAACCTGTTTTACTGGCTGGCTGAGAGTCACGTCTGATTGCGGAGCTGGGATGTAGGGCCCTCTGGCTTCTCCAGGAGCCCCGCCGGGGCAGACTCGCTGAATGCTCCAAGGTCAGACCCAGGAAGGTCGAAGCTTGTACGCTTCTTGCCCTGGAGACATTATGTTCAAAAAGAGGAGGCTCTCCCAGAGTCCTGACTGGCTTTATATGGAGTAGTTCCAGAGCATTGACCCGGTGACTCTGTGACACAAAGTGTTTGCTGACATATATTCCTTTGAGTATCCAATCTGTGAGCTGTGTGATTAGTCACTTAAATCATAGTATTGTTCCTGTTCTCTGATACCTTCATATAAATAGTAGGGTTTGAACTCTTGAAACTTCACTGCTAATAGCATGGGCCTATACTACTGGAGCTGATGTACTGACCATTACATTAAGAAATAAGTGTGATAACCAGCCACTAGAAGGAGACAAAGATCCACGGTACTGAAATGAGTTACACTGACCTTTGTAAACTAATTCTATTTCTGCCCAACATGAATTTCATTTTCTCACTAAATAAATTTTCTTTGTGATTAAACAAATCTTGTTACTGGCCTAAAATTCCCTTTTGGCAAACATCTATATGAAAGTGTTTACACTTTTATGAATATTCCCAAAGGAGTAAAATGAGATGTAAGCATGGTTAATGCGAAATGTTATTTGAAGTTAGTTGCCAAAAAAATTCTCATTATATATTACAGGAAAAAAAAGGAGGTGGAAATCAGCTATTAATAGGTTTGAGTATCCACTGTTCCTACAATCTAAAGTGAAAAGAGACAGATTATCCTATGACCTGAAAACTACTGGATATTTTGGCATTTCTAAAACATCAGACAAAGTTGAAAAAATAGACCAGGAAATGTAATATTTGTAAGGCAAAGAATTATACTTTTAGTCTAGGGAGCTCACCAAATGCAACAGATCTCAAACTCTTTGGAGCAGGTCCGGTCTTTTCATTCTGTGTTTATACAGTGCCTCACATAACAGGGTCCTGGTCCATGACTTGGGCTCCTCAGCATTATCGCAAAATAAATAAAACAGAAGTAAGAATACCCTGGGACCACACTGCTGTGGAACAGAGTCTTGCAATTCAATAGCTGTTAGTTGCCATAGACAGTTTTTCAAGATAGCCTGAAGTTCATTCCATTAAAAAAAATAAATCAGGGTTAACTGAACTTCTAATGAATTAATACTGGGCCAATTGCAGGATCCCTTGTTATCTGTATGAAACCTAGGCAAAAAAACTTTCAGTCTAAAGTGTTTCAACAGCTTCAAGATCCTAGAAAGACCCAAAAGTTGCCCATCAGGAGAACAATTTAATTGGGATCTTAGTTAAGCTAAA
Source organism: Chelonoidis abingdonii (assembly GCF_003597395.2). Classification (NCBI taxonomy): domain Eukaryota; kingdom Metazoa; phylum Chordata; order Testudines; family Testudinidae; genus Chelonoidis; species Chelonoidis abingdonii. The sequence continues at coordinate 56,312,234 of NC_133776.1, forward strand.
TTACCCTAAATTATTCTTGAGGAACACTATCAAAATGGGCGGTAACCAGCATATTCCACTCCTTTACATCTATAGAACAGCAGCGAATGAGTATAAAGCATGCTCCCTGCCTCTTCATGTTTTGACATAAGTTCAACACAATAGCACCTCATAATATAAACTTTCTGATAGAGAGCACATGGAGAAACTTCAAAATCAAGATATCTCATTTAGTTATATTATTCATAGGAAATATGAAAATATAGCACTTTTTTAGAAATCAGAAGGAAAAACTTAATAAGTACTTACTAGCTGGAAGAGAGACTAATACAGCTACCAATTACAAAATAGCCTTTTTTGTGCTGCAGCTACTTGGGTCTGTCATATTTAAAGAGCCATCTCTAGAAAAGCATGCTGGGAAAAAAGTTCCTATAAAAGGAAAACATTGCAATAGGGAGACAGGAGTGCTGACAGCCATAGACGCACCTTATAAACCATGTATATGATGGAAACCATTTTAAGCCAGGGGGTGTAATAGCACCCCTAGTTCTAGCACCTATGTAGGGAGAGTTAGTAGGAACTAGGAAGTCACCAGCCATGGTACTGAGGGAGGCAAGAAAAAGGCTGGTTTTAATTATAGTAGTATTGAAGTATTAGCTATTATTATATTTTTGTGGTAGGTTTTATATAGGGCTGATTTAAGTGTTACGTAGGATCAATTTGGGTGCTAAAATGAAACCCTCAGTGAGATTAGACTGAGCTTGATAGGTCACTATTAGTAGACATTTAATCTCTTATGATAAGAATGAGGGTGTCTGATACATTAATTCAGATAACCTTGAAGAAGACTATGTGATGACTACTTCTAAAGGTACCCAGACTACATCAAGCAACTGAAGCTCAACTGGAAAACACCTTCAAAAGGAGTCAGAATGACTTCCAAGTAAAATGGAGGAATCTTAAACTGGATCTGAAGTTAGCCATAATGTAGCAGAAGTGGAGCCCTCTTTCAGTGCAGAAGTTCAGATATGCTGATTCTAATGACGATTCTGGTTCTTATATTCCACAGGGTGGAAAACAAGCTGCAGAACGTGGAGAGAGAGTTCAAAGAGCTAAACTCTGCCATGGAGAAACTGACACAGAAGCTGCAGTTTCAGGATAAAACTCTGGAGAAGCTGGTGGGCGAGGATGAGATGTGGATATCCTTGCTGGAGGACAGGTGAGCGACAGAAGAAAAAAACAGCTCAGTTTCCCCTCCACGCATCAGCTGGGAGACTAGAGAACTGAGAAACTTGTGTAACATTCTATATGTGCAGGTGAAGATGAATGGGTTTAGGTTACACTGAGTGAAAAGAATACAACTTTCCTTCTATATCCAGGGATGTGGCTTTGAATTGCCTTTTACCACAAGAGAATACAGTTTGTTGATCTCAGCAAATGCAAGGCAAATTCCATTCCAAGTGAAAAAACTTCTAAAGAAATTTTAAATATGAACTAAATATTATTATATCTTTAAAAACCCCACACTATTTCTAAGAAAACCAGACACACCAAATGCTCTTTCAAAAGCTTTCAGATAACTGTGTCCTACTATAAGCAGTACAAATCAGAATCTTATTAATGCCCTGGATTTGTTCTGCTAGCAAATAAGGCCGAATCTTTCACATTTTGGTGCCTGAAGTTAGGGTCCCCTAACCATATTTAGACATCTGAATAACAGGCTATTTTTTAAAGATCCTGAACTACTCACAGTTCCCATGGAAAGCAGTGGCAGCTGTAAGTGCACAGTGCTTTGAAAAACAGGCTATGTAGGTACCTCTGACCTGATCCTATAAAAACTTACAGGTGTGTAACTATAGGCACATAAGTAGTCTCACTGAACTCAGTGGGACTACTTTTTGAGTAAAATTACACTCATGCTTAAGCCTCTGCAGAATTGGGGTCTAAATATGGATTTCAGAGCTCACATTTGGGCCCCTCACTTTTGAAAATTTTGGCCTAAATAAATTATTTGCATTCAAAAATGAATGCAAATTGCTTAGATGGAGGCATATCACATTAATATCAATAATTGCAACAAAAAGAAATAGCACTTCATAAAACACATACTTGAACCTAATGATTTTAGTTGAAACAGGATAGCTCCAGTGGAGAAAAATCAAGTACAACAAAAAATATTAGCTTCTACATCCTTTTCAGAACTTTCCTCTCCCTTTAGGAGGAGTGTCCCTTAAGCTTCTCCCTCTGAGTTGGTGCCTTTAGTTAGAACAGGAACTGGAGCTGAGTGAGAACACTGGACAGCCATTGGTTTGTTGTGTGACCTTGGCAAGTCATTTAACCTCTCTGCGCCTCAGTTTATCCATCAATAAACTGGGTGTATGATTCTGATACTGCAGAAACCTAAATAAAAGTATGTACTACTCTAGGAGCTGAACATCAACTAAAAACCCAAACAAAACCAGAATAGTCCCCAAAATACTATGTTTTTTCTTTTCTTCTAGGTGTTGTGGTATTAAGTTTAATAGAACATATGTAGGACCCTACCAAATTCACAGCCCATTTTGGGTCAGTTTCACAGCCAGAGTTTTAAAATTGGTCAACTTCACAATTTCAGATTACATATGAAATTTCACAGTGTGGTAAAGATCCTGACCCAAAGTGGGGTTGTGGGGTCCACAAAGCTGTTGTAGGGAGGTGGCGGAATTACCACTTTCACTTCTGCACTCTCTGCAAAGCTGGGCTGTGAAGGCAGCAGCCACAGAGCTTCCTGTAGTCAGAGGTGGCTCCTGGCGGGTGGAGGTGAGTCTGATCTCCGCATGCTGCTAGGAGCTGCTAGTCCTGGCCGGCTGGGGAGGGGGAGGACTTCCTCTTCCCTGCATGGCCCCTCAGCTGGAGTGCTTTGTCCAGTTCTGGGTGCCACATTTCAGGAAAGAAGTGGACAAACTGGAGGAAGTCCAAAGAAGAGCAATAAAAATGATTAAAGGTCTAGAAAACATGACCGATGAGGGAAGATTGAAAAAAATGGGTTTGTTTAGTCTGGAAAAGAGAAGACTGAGAGGGGACATGATATGAATTTTCAAGTACATAAAAGGTTGTTACAAGGAGAATGGAGAAAAATTGTTCTTGTCCTATCCTCAGAGGTTAAGAAGCAATGGGCTTAAATTGCATCAAGGGAGGTTTAGAGTAGACATTAGGAAAAACTCCCTGTCTCTCAGGGTGGCTAAACGCTGGAATAAATTGCCTAAGGAGGTTGTGGAATCTCCATCATTGGAGATTTTTAAGAACAGGTTAGACAAACACCTGTCAGGGATGGTCTAGAATACTTAGTCCTGCCATGAGTGCAGGGGACTGGACTAGATGACCTCTCGAGGTCCCTTCCAGTCCTATGATTCTATGAAAACACTTGTTCAGATCAGTGTTATTGCACAAGTGCAAAACAATCTTTTATTTCTTTTTAAACTCTGTTTTGTATTTTTCCTCCAGGAAGCCTAGAGGGAAATTGTCTAAGGTATACACTAGAAAAGGTACACTAAACATCTAAGGTATACACATTTATTGTGCAAAAAGAACAGGAGTACTTGTGGCACCTTAGAGACTAACAGATTTATTTCAGCATAAGCTTTTCTGGGCTACAGCTCACTTCTTCGGATGCATAGAGTGGAACACGAAAGCTTATGCTGAAATAAATGTTAGTCTCTAGGGCCCCATCTACATGACGCGTGAAATTCGATTTTAGATACGCAATTTCAGCTACGGGAATAGCGTAGCTGAAATCGAATATCTAAAATCGAGTTACTCACCCGTCTTCACCGCGCCGAATCGATGTGCGCGGCTCGCAAAGTCGAATCCGGAACTCCGTTTGTTTTGGTGGAGTTCCGGAATCGATGTAAGCGCGCTCTGGGTTCGATATATCCCTGTCTAGACGAGACGCGATATATCGAACCCAGAGCTTTCGATTTTAACGCGCCGAAATGGCGCGTCGTATAGACGTGGCCTAAGGTGCCACAAGTACTTCTGTTTGTTTTGCAAATGCAGACTAACACGGCTGCTACTTTGAAACCTGACATTTATTGTGGTTACTGATCTGGTCAGAGCTCAGCTGCAGCAGCAGAATCTGTTTCAAAAGGCTGCCTTCAACCAACTAATTCTTAGACTCAACTGAATAATTAAACTCAGGTCAGGAGCTTGCTTGCTTTCTTTCTTTCTTTTCTTAGATGCAATAGGATTCTTAGTCAAACTGTAAAAGGCTATAAAAAGTACACTGGGAAAAATGAACTAGTAATCCCTGAAATTGACCTTAACAATGACTTCAAGGAAATGGAAATACTACCCACTTTTTCATTCAAATTCAAGCTCATCTACATTATAAGAAATCTGACAACACCCCATCAGACACGAAAATGACAACTGTGTGTTTGCCTTTTAAGTAGAAGGTTTACTGTGATGTGATGGTTGCATTACCAGGGATTGCTGGGGTTACAGACCACCAGAATTCTCCACTTATTAACTAAATGGGAATGAACTGAAGTATATGGGAAGTATTTTTGTCTGAGAAGTGATTCCTGTTTCCATCTCTGTGGCAGGTTCACTTCAGTGGAGATAAATCTTTTCTACAGCTATGTCAGTGAAATCCTTTGCTGCTTGCATTCTTGTGTCAGAGCGAAGCTGCCAGATCTGGCGGGAGGCCTCCCCACCTTAGCCTCTGTCATGAGGTGCAAAGGCAAGAACCAGAGAATTAGACTGGTGTGGGAAGCAGTGCTGGAGATGCTGGGGATGCAAGAAGGAGATGTCTCAGCTCTATGCACCTTTTTCATCATACATTGCTCTGAAGCACGGTATTACCCAGCTAACCAGAGGCAAAAGTACACCAGTGATATTAGCATGATGATAACCAAGGTGGTGAAGAACCAGATCCTTCAACAGAGCCTGCTGTGTGCTGTCCAGGTAGTAGAGACTCGCAGAGCACAGATGGATCCAAAAAAGATAGCAACCCATGTCCAAAAATAACCTGTGGCAGATTTCTTAAACTCCCTTACCCACTTAGGATAAACAAGCTTACAACGTAAACTGGTTCCTATATAAACATGCAATTACATACTCATGCATGTGTATAACAAAACACAGATCCGTATGTACAAACGCTCTGAACCATGACACACCAATGTGTATCATGAGTCTGAAAAGCCAGGCAGATTCCCAGAATCAATACAGCAGTCATCACCATCATATACAAGCTCAGTATGTACATGCAAATGTGTAGCCAGAGGCTGCTGGGAGGGACAGAAAGATTCTTCTGTCTCTTAGCTAAAATATTTTGACACTTGCATAATGCTGAAGAGTTCAAATGCCAACATTTTCCAGCATAAAATCTGCTTTGCTCTACTTTGTATTCTCATTGCATGTCTATGAAAGCTGTAAACTGTAGTATGAAACAAACACTAATTTCTTATAATAAAACTCCTTGGTTTACCATTTAATGTATGTACTGCTCGGCGGACAATCAGTATTTTCACAGAATTCTAGGAATATAGAACTGGAAGGGATCTCATGAAGTCATCAAGACCAGTCCACCATCCTGAGGCAGGACTAAACCTACTTTAGATCATCCCTGACAGGTGTCTGTCCAACCTGTACTTACCCTCCAATGATGGGGATTCCACAATCTCCCTTAAAAGCCTATTCCAGAATTGAACTATTCTAGAAAGTTTTTCCTACTATCTAATTTAAAATCTCCTTTGCTGCAGATTAAGCCTATTAGTTCTTGTCCTACCCTCAGCAAAGATGCAGAACAATTGATCACCATCCTCTTTACAACAGCACTTAATGTAGTTAAAGATTTACCAGGTCCCCCGCAGTCTTTTCTCAAGACTACACTTGTGGAGTTTTTTTAACCTTTCCTCATAGGTCAGGTTTTCAAAACTTCTTATTTTTGTGGCTCACCTCTGGACTCACACCAGTTTATCCCTATCTTTTATGAAGTAACACTCAGAACTGGATACACTACTCCAGCTGAGGCTTCACCAGTGGTGACTAGAATAGGACAATTACCTCCTATGTTTCATATATGATACTCCTGTTAATAGACTCCAGACTGATATTAGTCCTTTTTGCAACTTCATCACACTTTTGACTCATATTCAATTTATGATCCACTATAACCCTCAGAGGGGTAGCCGTGTTAGTCTGGATCTGTAAAAGCATCTGAGGAAGTGGGTATTCACCCACAAAAGCTCATGCTCCAATATGTCTGTTAGTCTATAAGGGGCCCCAGGACTCTTTGCTGCTATAACCCTTAGATCCTCTTCAGCAGCACTAACCCTGGCCAATTATTCCATTTTGTAGTTGTGCATTTGATTTTTCCTTCCTTAGGGTAGTACTTTACACTTGTCTTTACTGAATGTCATTTTGTTGATTTCATAAGAACTGCCATACTGGATCAGACCAATGGTCCATATAGCACAGTATCCTGACTCTGACTGGCAATTTTGGAGAGATCCACCCATGTCGTCACCTTCTGGCATTCAGAGGTTTAGGGTCACACTGAGCATGAAGTTATATCCCTGACCCTCTTGGCTAATTGCTGGACATATCCTTCATGAGCTTATCTAGTTCTTTTTTGAATCCAGTTATACTTTTAGCCATCACAACATCCCATGCAACGAGTTCTACAGGTTGACAGTGTGTTATGTGAAAAAGTACTTCCTTATGTTTGTATTAAGCCTGCTGCCTATTAATTTCATTGCCTACCCCCTGGTTTTTGTATTGTGGGAAAGGGTAACATGTCTCTATTCACTTTTTCCACACTGTTCATTATTTTATAGAGTTCTGTCATATGTCCCCTTCATCATCTCTTTTCTAGTCTTAACAGCCCTAATCATTTTAGGCTCTACTGATATAGAAGCCATTCTATAGCTTTGATCATCTTTGTTGCCCTTCTCTGAACCTTTTCCAGTTCCACTATATCTCTTTTGAGATATGGAAAGAAGAACTAGATACAGTATTCAAGGTGTGGATGCACCATGGATTTAAATATTGGTGCTATAGTATTATGTCTTCTTTTCTATTCCTTTCCTAATAGCACCTAACATTCTGTAAGCCCTTTTGACCACTGCTGCACACAGCTGAAGTTTTCAGAGAGCTATCGATAGTAACACCAACATCTCTTTCTGGAGTGGTAACAGCTAATTTAGAAGCCATCACTTTAATATAAAGAGAGAGATTGAGATTATTTGCACTTGTCATTGCTGAAGCTTGATTGTCATTCTGTTGCCCAGTCACTCAGTTTTGTTAGTTCCCCATGTAACTCTTTACAGTAAGCTTTGGACTTAAAATTCTTGAAAACGTGTGTCATTTGAAAACATGACCATGGCCCTGTTCTCCTCTTTTTACAGATCATTAGTTAATATGTTGAATAGCACTGGTCCCAGTTCAGATCAATTACCTATTTGGCAAGTTCATTTTGAATTCTAAGAGCATCCTCCAAAGTGATTGCAACCCCTCAGCTTTGTCTCAACTGCAGACTTCATTAGCATACTCTCCACTTCACTATCCAAGTCATTAAGGAAAATATTGAATAGTATTGGATCCTGGCCTGACCCCTACAGGTAGGGTTACCATCTGGCCAGTATTTGACAGTCCTGGCCAGGTTTTCTAAAGATTTGCCAATTACCAGAAAAATAATTTAATCTGCCAGGGTTTTTCCACATGGGGGTCTAAAAATTTGCATTATTATCATAATACCCTAGTACCTCAAATGTTAAAAAGTTTCTAATTCCAGCTAAAGATGATACTTTAAGTGGCTGTTGATGGGGGAGGAGGGTGCATTTAAGAGTTTCCTTGTAGTTAGAGTTAATGAGGTTAACATACCAGTGATGACTGAACTTCGATTAGGGTCTTTCAAGCAGTTATACACCCATTTTATAGTAATTTCACCTAGTCCACCGTTTTCCCGGTCAGTTAATTATGTCATGTGAGATTGCGCCAAAAGCCTGACTAAAATCAAGCTATAGCCTGGCCCCCGCTCCCCCCGGCCAGCAGTGTCAGAGCAGGCTAAGGGCCCAGACTGGGTGTAGGAAGGGGAATCCCCGCCAATGAGCAGCCGTGTTTGAACGTGCCTCCCCAGCAGGTAGCTCCCAGCGCAGCCCTGGTCTCTCCCAACAGCAGGCACGGCGGCCGGGGGTCAGCCCCGCGTTCCCTTTCCTGGGCCCGCCTCGCCTGAAATGACAGGTCTCTGCTGGTCGCCGAGAGGACAGCACGGCCGGCCGCGCCAAGCTCCATAACGGGACTGAGCGTCCGAAGCCAGGAAGCATAGGGCCCGGCCTGGCCCTTCCCCTCGGTAGGCCTGGCCTGGCCTCTCCTTCCTTCCCCTCTCCCGAGCGGGGAGGGGCCGCGGAGTCCCAGCGGGGAGGCACTTCTGGAAACAAGGCCGCGGCTCCCGCCCTCCGGCGCGCCAGAGGAAGACGGGTGGCGCCGGGACCTGGAAGCGCGGGACGCGCGCGCCTGACGTGATGACGTCGGTTGGCTGACCCCGAGAAAGCGTTAGGAGTGAGCGCGGGTGCGGGCTCAGGCGGGCGGTGAGTATCGGGCTGTAGCGCTGAGGCGGCGGGTAGTGGAGGCTTCAGACCCAGCTTATGTTGCTTCCTGGGAGTAACAGGTCTCTGGGCCCCTGCACTGGGGACGGGGGGATCCCTGGGCCCCGGCACTGGGGGTCCCAGGGGGTTGCCAGGGGTCTGGTTTTTGACCAGAAAGCCCAGCTGAGAAGAGACGCTGGTGGTTCTGGTCAGTACTGCTGACTCGGCCATTAAAAGTCGCATTGGTGCAGGGCTCGCAGCAGGGCCATCTCTCGGTATATGCAGAATACGCAGTTGTCTAGGGCACCAAATTGCCCCAAATTTCATGGTGCCCTAGGTAGCTGCGTGCTGCGTATGTGGCAGCAGAAGTTCCAGCAGTCAGCCCTATCCCCCTGCTGCCCCCTACCCTCCTGGGCTGCACCCAGTGCAAGGGACAAGGCTGTCCCTAGGGAGGTGTGGGGCCCAGAACAACTCCCTCCACCCTGCCTCTTAGTCACACACACCCCGTTCTGCCCCTGGCCTGCCCCCATTCCACCTCTTTCCCCATCAACCCATACTCACCAGTAGCGGCAGAAAGTAGAGCAACCCAGCCCCTGCTCTCCACTCCACCAGCTCCCAGATATGTTGCTCCATTTCTTGCTGCCAGTGAGTGTGGGGGGTTGTCCTTCCCCCCTCTCCCAAGTGACACGGCTGGGGTGGGGGGGAGCAGAACAGGCTGTGGCCAGATTGTTCTGTTTCCTGCTGCCCATGCTAGGCCCCCTGCTAATCCCTGGGTCATTCTAAGTTTGTGGAGTCCCCCAGAGTGGCCCCCCACAGCTCCTGCCTCTCTAGCCCTGCAAGTCTTGAGTGTAGGCCAGACCCTAGGGTAGTGGTGGGGGAGAATTAAGTGCTTGGACTGTGTAGGGCACCATAATTGGTAGGAATGGGCCTGGCTGGCAGGGTCCCGGCCTGGCTCCGCGCAGCTCCCAGAAGTGGCAACATATCCAGTTGGTTCCTAGGTGGAGGGACAGCCGTGGCCTGAGCGCTGGCTTTACAGCTCCCATTGGCTGGGAACCATGGCCAATGGGAGCTGCAGGAGTGCTGCCTGCAGGTGGCGGCAGCGCGCACCACGCAGAGCTCCCTGGCTGCCCTTACGCCCAGGAGCCAAGGAACATGTTGCTGCTTCCAGGGAGCCTCTTAAGGTAAGTGCTGCCTGCCCAGAGCCTGCACCTTGAACCCCCTACTGCATCCCAAACCCCTGCCCCAGCCCTGAGCCCCCTCATGCACCCAAACTCCCTTCGAGAGCCCACAGCCTATATGCTAACGCCCTGCCCTGCCCTAGAGCCTGAGCCTCCTCCCATGCCCCACCCCTGAACCTCCTCCCATGCCCATATCCTGAATCCCCTCCCACACCCCAGCCCTGAGCCCTCTCCCACACCCAGAATCCCTCCTGGAACCTGCATCCCACACCCCCTCCCGCACTTCAGCCCAGAGCCCCCTCTCACACCCAAATTCCCTCCTTGAGCCTGTGCCCCCTTCTGCACCTTTGCCCCAGCCCTTGTCCCTGGCGTGGAGCCCCCTTCTGAACCCCAAACCTCGCAACCCTGGTCCCACCACCCTGCCCCAGCCCAGAGCCCCCTCCTGCACTCTGAACCCCTCATTTCTGGCCCTAGCCTGGAGCCTGCACCCCCAACCAGAGCCCTCGCCCCCTCCCACACCCCAATCCCCTGCCCCAGCTCAGTGAAAATGAGTGGGGGAGGGAGGAGGAGATGGAATGAGTTGGGGGCAGGGCCTCGGAGAAGGGTGGGGCACAGGGGCAGGACAAGGGTGTTCAAATGTGTGCAGTTAGAAAGGTGGCAACCCTACTTCACTGGGAGGTGAGGGACAGGTTGGGGGAAGGAGGCCCTGCATGGGAGGGGGGCCAAGAGGAGTAGTGGGGGGGAGGGGTAACTGCTGAAACCCCATTCTTACTCACGTGGTCAAAAATACAGGCAAGTGCTTGCATCTGAAAAATGCGAATGGGGAGCAAACCCCTGGCTGCTGGTGAGATGCCAGTGCAGCCCTCAGGGGCCCTTACACCACAGCACTCTGTGCCTTACACCTATAAATCTGAACATCATACTGGATACACATCTATGCTTTTTACAGAAAAATCCTTATAAATCCAAAACTAGAAAGTCTTTTAAATCTAATGTGTTTATCCTGCTTTGCCCATTTAAATAGTCATGAAAAGAGAGTCCATTTATTCCGGTGTCTTGGCACTGAATAGTTTAGTCACTGTAATGGCAACATGTGCATGGACTCCTCTTAAAGCCTGTCTTCTGTAAATGAATCAGTTGAATAGTTACCAATAAATCTGCTCAACTATTGAAGCGTGAACATAAAATACAGGTTGCACTTAAAAGATCAAATAAAAGTTATTTATCCTGTTAAAAAAAAAAAATGAACAGTGCCCACAATATTTGGAACTGTATCCTTAAAGCTAAGCTTTAAAGCATCTCTAAAATCCTTTAACACCCGCTGTTAGAGACCTTGTCTGTTTGTTGGTTATCCCTTGCATTATCTGCTACAGACTCCTCACCAGACTTCACCTTGTTCACCTCCAGTCTGTATAAAATGCTGCTGTGAAAATTACACTTCTTTCATTGCTCTGATTGTGTCACTTCCCTGTTCGCTGTCCTTTTCTTACATTCTACATCAAGTTCAAGCTTATTTTCTTCAAGTCCCAGCACAGCAACTTTCTTTTCCTTGTATTCTCTCTCTTTTAAGCTTCCATTTACTCAGAAGACTCTTCCTCTCTCCTTATGTGCCAAGCTACTTCCCTTTGTTTTCTGATTCTTCCTTAAAATGTCTTCTTTGAAGCCTTCCATTGGTTATTCTACTTTTGGATTTTTAATCAGTGCCAAAGCTGACTTATTTGTCTGATTTAGATTATAATTTATGGAGCCAGGGTTGCATTCTTTGTGCAGTGCCAAGTGCACTGGCATCATATCAGGAAAGGTTTTGCACAACCTTCCTACCTTTTTTCCTTTCTTCTCATCATTTTTTGAGCATTCTGTTAGTCCTTTTGACTTGAGCAGTTAGTCAAAGATTTGGGGTCTTGCAGGTTGTTACAGATAGGAGGAGGAATTGATGATGGAGCCAGGTAACTTGGATGCAGCCCTGTTTGTTACAAAAAAATATACAAAATCTGTTTCTTTTAACAAAGAGAGAATCAAATGATAGGAGACAGTGTCCTTGCTCACTGGTATAAGCTTCTTTCTCCAGCTTGAAGAGGCTTAAGTCAATTGTAACAATTCACATTTACTATCATGTGAAGCTTTGAGGCTCACAATACATTGCTTCTGTCGGTGTATACAAAAGTGAAATATCTGAGAGTACCGCAGAAAGACCTATGGACTTTCTAAGCCAGGAGTTCTCAAACGGGGGTTGTGACCCCTCAGGGGGTCGCGAACTGTCAGCCTCCACCACCATACCCCGCTTTGCCTCCAGCATTTATAATAATGTTCAATATAAAAAAGTGTTTTTAATTTATAAAAGGAGTCACACTCAGAGGCTTGCTGTGTGAAGGGGGTCACACTCAGAGGCTTGCTGTGTGAAAGGGGTCACCAGTGCAAAAGTTTGAGGACCACTGTTCTAGGCGCTTTCCAATGCTATTCTAATGGTAGTGTAAGGATGCTTCAGGTTCTTATATATCTTATATTCTCCTTGAATATCATAGAATGAAAAGAGGCCCAGCAGATCTGGCAGATTATCTTCTACACTTAAGAATGTAGGGACGGCCATATTGGATCAGACAAATGGTCCGTCTAGCCCAGTATCCTGTCTTCCAACATTGGCCAATGCCAGGTGCTTCAGATGAAATGAACAGAACATGTAATCATCAAGTGATCCATCCCCTGTCGCCCATTCCCAGCTTGTGGCAAACAGGTTAGGGACACTTCAGAGCATGGTTTGCATCCCTGCCCATCTTGGCTTATTGCCATTGATGCACCTGTTCTCCATGAATTTATCTAGCTTTTTTTAACCCTGTAATAGTCTTAGCCTTCACAACATCCTTCGGCAAAGAGTTCCACAGGTTGACTGTTTTGTGAAGAAACACTTCCTTCGTTTGTTTACACCTGCTGCCCATTGATTTCATTTGTTGATGCCTAGTTCTTGTGTTATGAGGAGTAAATAACAATTCCTTATTTACTCTCTCCACACCAGTCATGATTTTATAAACCTCTATTATATCACTCTTAGTTTCTTTTCCAAGCTGAAAAGTCCCAGTCTTATTAATCTCTACTCATATGGAAGCCATTCCATATCCCTAATAATTTTTGTTACCCTTTTCTGAACCTTTTCCAATTCCAAATCTGTTTTGAGATGGGGCGACCAGATCTACATGCAATATTCAAAATACGGGTGTGCCATGGATTTATATGGAGGCAATGTGATATTTTCTGTCTTATTATCTATCCCTTTCCTAATGATTCTCAACTCTGTTAGCTTTCTTGACTGCTGCTGCACATAGAGTGGATGTTTTCAGAGAACTACTCACAATGATTCCAAGATCATAGAAGATTAGGGTTGGAAGAGACCTTAGGAGGTTATCTAGTCCAACCCCCTGCTCAAAGCAGGATCAACCCCAACTAAATCATCCCAGTCAGGGCTTTGTCAAGCCAGGCCTTAAAAACCTCTAAAGATGGAGATAGCACCACCTCCCTAGGTAACCCATTCCAGTGCTTCACCACCTCCTAGTGAAATAGTTGTTCCTAATATCCAACCTAGACCTCCCCTACTGCAATTTGAGACTATTGTGCCTTGTTCTGTGATGTCACCATTAAGAACAGCCTAGTTCCATCCTCTTTGGAACCCCACTTCCAGTAGTTGAAGGCTGCTATCAAATCCCCCTCACTCTTCTCTTCTGCAGATTAAATCACCCCATTTCCCTCAGCCTCTCCTTGTAAGTCCTGTGGCCCAGCCCACTAATCATTTTTCTTGCCCTCCTCTGGACTCTCTCCAATTTGACCACATCCTTTCTATAGCGGGGGGTCCAAAACTGGATGCAGTAATCCAGATGATTTATTTGGAGATTGTTCCTGTTTTGAATAGGGGGTTGGACTAGATGACCTCCTGAGGTCCTTTCCAGCCCTGATATTCTGTGATTGATTCTATGTAGCCTCACCAGTGCCAAATAGAGGGGAATAATCACTTCCCTCGATCTGCTGGCAACACTTTTACTAATGCAGCCCAACATACTATTAGCCTTCCTGGCAACAGGGGCACACTGTTTTTTCTGCAGAGCTGCTGCTTAGCCAGTTGGTCTCCAGACTGTAGCAGTTCATGGGATTCTTCCATTCTAAGTGCAGGACTCTACACTTATCCTCATCAGATTTCTTTTGGCCCAATCTTCCAATTTGTCTAGTTATTCTGAACCCTATCCACCTCTCCCCCCAGCTTAGTGTCATCTGCAAACTTGCTGAGGGTGCAATTCATCCCATCATCCGGATCATTAATGAAGATGCTGATGCCTGGAGCACTCCACTTGATACCAGCTGCTAATTAGACATCGAGCTGTTGATCACTCCCTTTGAGCCTGATGATTTAGCCAGCTTTCTATCCACCTTATAGTCCATTCATCCAATTCATACTTTCTTAACTTGCTGGCAAGAATACTGTGGGAGACTGTCTGTTTTTGATACATATCAGTTTCTTGAATGGTAATAGCTAATTTAGACCCCATCATTTTATATGTATAGTTGGGATTATGTTTTCAGTGTGCATTACTTTGCCTTTATCAACATTGAATTTAATTGACTTTCATCTGCCATTTTGTTGCCAAGTCGCCCAGTTTTGAGAGAGCCTTTTGTAGCTCTTCACAGTTTGCTTTGGGCTTAAGTATCTTGAGTAATCTTGTATCATCAGCAAATTTTGCCACCTCACTGTTTTCCCCTTTTCCTAGATCATTTATGAATATGTTGAACAGTATTGGCCACAGTACAGACCTCTGTGGGACATCACTATTTGCCTTTCTCCATTCTGAAAACTGACTATTTATTCCTACCCTTTGTTTCCTATTTTTTAACCAGTTACTGATCCATGAAAGGACTTTCCCACTTATGCCATGACAGCTTACTTTGCTTAAGAGCCTTTGCTGAGGGACCTTGTCAAAGGCTTTCTGAAAATCTAAGTACTCTATATCCACTGCATCACCTTTGTCCACATGCTTGTTGACCCCCTCAAAGAATTCAAATAGATTGGTGAGGCATGAGTTCTCTTTACAAAAAACATGTTGACTCTTCCCAAACAAATTATGTTCATCTATGTATTTGACAAAGTGGGCTGTAGCCCACGAAAGCTTATGCTCACATAAATTTGTTAGTCTCTAAGGTGCAACAAGTACTCCTGTTCTTTTTGCGGATACACACTAACACGGCTGCTACTCTGAAATCTGAGAATTCTGTTCTTTAATATAGTGTCAGCCAATTTACCTGGGACTAAAGTTAGCTTACTGGCCTGTAATTGCTGGGATCACCTCTAGAGCCTTTTTAAAAAATTGGTGTCACATCAGCTATCCTCCAGTCATCTGATACAAAAGCTCATTTAAATGATAGGTTACATATCACAGTTGTTACTTCTGCAATTTTGTATTTGAGTTCCTTCAGAATTCTTGAGTGAATACCATCTGGTCTTGGTGACTTTATTACTGTTAAATTAAACAGTTTGTTCCAAAACCTCCATTAATGACACCTCAATCTGGGACAGTTCCTCAGATCTGTCACCTAAAAAGAATGGCTTAGGTTTGGAAATCTCCCTCACCATCCTCAGCCATGAAGATCAATGCAAAGATTTCATTTAGTTTCTCTGCAATGGCCTTATCTTACGTGAGTGCTCCTGTAGCATCTTGATCGTCCAGTAGCCCCACTGATTATTTAGCAGGCTTTCTGCTTCTGATATACTAACATATTTTTTTGCTCTTACTTTTTGAATCTTTGACTGGCTGGTCTTCAAATTCTTTTGGGCCTTCCTAATTATTTTTACACTTCACTTGCCACAGTTTATGCTCCTTTCTATTTTCCTCAAGAGGATTTAACTTCCACTTTTTAAAGGATGCCTTTTTGCCTCTCACTGGTTTTTGTTTTTTTTTGTTTGTTTTGTTTTGTTTTTGTTTTTTATAACCCTGGTGGCACTTTTAGCCAAGCTGTTCAGATCTTGTGCTCCCCTTAGGACTAAATCAAGAATTGCCTCTCATCTTGTGGGTTCCAGGACTGCTCCAAGAAAGGTGTCATTTTAGATGTCAAGAAACTTTATATCTGTATCCCCTCCTGAGGTGACATGTACCCAGTCAATATGGGGACAGTTAAAATCCCCTATTAATGTTGAGTTTTTTATTTTTATAGCCTCTCTAATCTCCCTGAGCATTTTGCAGTCACTATCACCATCCTGGTCAGGTGATTGGTAGTCTCTTCCATCATTGTCCATTCCATGTCTTTGAAATAATGTTTTCTGAAAGTGAGTGCTGCATTTCATAGCATGCATCCTAGAATGTCCAAAGCTTGGTTATTGTACTGGATATTCCAACAGTCTGTATGTGCTCCTCTTTAGTTGCCAGAGTGTCCTGGATCCAAGATGAATGGATTAACTATTACCTGTATAAATGTTCCCTGTAGTTCTGAGATGATCGTTGGGAGAGGTTTCTTAAACTTAAGCTTTTGTAACTTGGAGCATTTACAAAACACTTATTCATTATTATATATTGTCACTTGTTCTGCTCTGATCTGTATCAGTGATACTCTGACCTCCATGGTTCAGGAGCCAAATTAGCAATCAGCATTACCCAAAAAGAGCCACCGTAGTGTGAATTCATTGTTTCATTTACTATTTTTAATATATAGATATATTTTCTCACAACTAAATGACTAAGTATTATTATTTTATCAACTGCAGTTGGTTAATAACATAGTAAAAGTGCATCCTGATTGGTTAATAATTAAATCACATGGTGCTTTGATATCATGTGCTGCAAAGAGGGGAAGGAGAGCTGCTTGTGCTCCTGAGCCTTAATCTGAGTATCAGTGATCTATATGTTTTGTTTTTTTTTTGGTTTTTTAAATAAGGGCCTATGAAATGTGTATTATGTTCCACAGTACTACTACAGCAAACAGAAAATGCGGTGAGGAAGGTATGGGATGGTCCATAAAAGTATCACAAATCATATTGGACAACAAAAGGTATGCAGCATATCATTTCACCTTTTTCAGGCTTTTCAGTTTTGATTACTTCATTTCAGCTTTTTAGCCCTAGGTAGTCAACCAGATGAATGCAAGTAAACTATCCTTTTGAGCAAGAACCATTGTTGATCCACAGAACAATACTGAAGGTTAACTTTAGGTGATAATAAAAGTGAGGTCCTGTACAGTAACTCCTCACTTAAAGTTGTCCAGGCTAACATTGTTTCGTTGTTACGTTGCTGATCAGTTAGAGAACATGCTTGTTTAAAGTTGTGTAGTGCTCCCTTATAACATTGTTTGGCAGCGGCCTGCTTTGTCCACCGCTTGCAGAAAGAGCAGCCTGTCGCAGCTGGCTGGTGGGGGCTTGGAACAATGTGGACATCAGCTCCCCACTCCCCTAAGTTCTCTGTGCAGTAGTCACCCAGCAGGCTATCAATTGCTGGCAGTTCAGCTGTCCCTCCCCCCACTGCCATGTGCTGCTCCTGCCCCCTGCCTTGGAGCTGCTCCAGGGAGCCTCCTGCTTGCTGTGCAGGGGGGAAGAAGAGTGCTAATGTCAGAATGCCCCCCTGCTCCTACCCTCCGCTTACCCCATCTCCATAGAGTTGGGGGGAGAATGAGGCAGGGGGGACATGATAGGGCTCAAGACAGAGGGAGCTTGCTAGCAGCAGCAGCTGCTGTCTCAGTTTGCTAAGCTCAGTACCAATGTGGACACAAGAACAAATAGATAGAAACTGACCATCAGGAAGTTTAGACTTGAAATTAGATGAAGTTTTCTAACTGTCAAGAGGAGTGAAGTTCTGGAACAGCCTTCCAAGGGGAATAGTGATGGCAAAAGACATATCTGGCTTCAAGACTAACCTTGATAAGTTTATGAAGGCGCGATGGTGTAATGGATAGTCTAATTTTGTCAATTAATTTGTCTTTGACTACTAGCGGTAAATATGCCCAGTGGCTTGTGATGGGATGTTAGATGGGGTGGGATCTGAGTTACTACAGAGAATTCTTTCCTGGGTGTCTGGCTGGTGAGTCTTGCCCACATGCTCAGAGTTAAGCTGATCGCCATATTTGGGGTCGGGAAGGAATTTTCCTCCAGGGCAGATTGGCAGAAGCCCCGGGGTTTGTTTGCCTTCCTCTGCAGCGCAGGGCATGGGTCACTTGCTGGAAGGTTCTCTGTACCCTGAAGTCTTTAAACCATGATTTGAGTACTTCAGTGGCTCAGACACAGGTTTGATACAGGAGTGAGTGGGTGAGATTCTGTGGCCTGCATTGTGCGGGAGGTCAGACTAGATGATCATAATGGTCCCTTCTGACCTTAAAGTCTATGATTCTATGACCTATTTAAAAAGGCAATGTACTTAGAGTGAGGTCAGCATACTTAAAGGGGCAATGCACATCTCTCTCACGTACACAAGGTGTGTCTCTCTGTCTCTGTCTGCTATGCTGTCTCCCCTTCCACCATTTGTGCTGCCTTATAGAGTGTGAGGCTACATTAACAACGTATTAACCTTTGAGGGCTCAGCCGAGTGCTAGTTCATCATTCAGCACTAAGGCATTCCCTGGGAAATATTCCACCCTCTGACTCCTCCACCTCAACCAAGCTTCACAATCATCAATTGTTTGTTTAAAACTTAGAGTGGTGAGTGAGTGACAGGGTCAGGCCAGATGGCTACAGGAGAGTGTTCCTATTGGCATCCAGGAAGTGCGTGGGCGAAGCCTGCCCACTGCTAAAGGACCTCCCCCCAGCCTAAGGGGAGGATCCACAGGTCTGTGATACCAACTAATTATGGGGGACAACCAATGAAAAAAACAGGATCGGGAGTGAGGTCATAGGGCTAAATGAAGGGAACCTGATGGGGACACCGAGCAGAGAACTCCAGACAACGCCCACTGCTCCTCAAAGGCTTCAAGGGAGCCAGTGGACTCCTCCCAGAGGAACTCTGCCCGGATGCGTGAATGGACGGATGAGCAGAAATAGGCCCTACAGTCGCAGGAAATCCCGTCGGCCAACCTCCTTTCCCTGGTTTTGTAGATGGCTAGTTTGGCCAGGGCCAAGAGGAGATTGATAAGGAGATCCTGCGACTTTGTGGGGTCACGGATGGGGAGTGCCTAGATAAACAGGTGAGGGGAAAAGTGCAACCAAAAACGCAATAAGAGATCCGAGAGGAACCGGAACAGGGGCTGCAACGTGGCGCACTCTAAATAAACGTGCACCAGGGTTTCCGTCATGCTGCAAAAGGGGCAGGTGTTGGGGACAGGGGCAAACCGCGCCAAGTACACGCCCGTGCTCACAGCCCCGTGAAGGAGCCGCCAACTGTCATCCCCGGCGGGCCTCAGGACCAGGGCAGAGTAAGCTGGCCCACCGGGGCCTCTCACCCTCGAGAGGTGGCAGGAGGTCCCACCACTTTGTAATGGGGTAGGATGCAAGGGTGAGGTAGTGAAGAGTGTGGAGCACAACTACAGGAAAGTGTTAGCAGGCAGATATATTAGTCCCAGATTAAGTAGATCCCTTTTTCCTGGGTAAGGTAACGGGCAGTTCCAGAACAAGCTGGAACCAACTAACACAGGCAGGCTAATTAGGACACCTGGAGCCAATTAAGAAGAAACTGCTAGAATCAGTTAGGACAGGCTGGCTAATCAGGGCACCTGAGTTAAAAAGGACATCACCTCAGTTTATAGTGTGCATGCGAGGAGCTGGGAGCAAGAGGCAGTGGGAGCTGAGAGTGAGAATACATATTGCTGGAAGACTGAGGAGTACAATCATTATCAGACACCAGGAGAAAGGTCTTGTGGTGAGGATAAAGAAGGTGTTGGGAGGAGGCCATGGGGAAGTAGCCCAAGGAGTTGTAGCTGTACCAGGAGGCATCCTAGACAGCTGCAGTCCACAGGGCCCTGGGCTGGAACCCGGAGTAGAGGTCAGGCCCAGGTTCCCCACAAACCTCCCAACTTCTGATCAGACACAGGAGAAATTAACCTAGACTGTGACTTCTACCAGAGTGGAAGGTCTCTGGGCTGTTTCCTGACCAACACGGTGAATCTCTGAGGCGAGCAAATCCACTAATAAGCGCAGGACCCACCAAGGTAGAGGAACTTTGTCACAATATGTATGTATTTATATGTAGTCTTTTGTCTGGTGAAGAAAATTTCCTTGGAACCTAACCCCCCCATTTATATTAATTCTTATGGGGAAATTGGATTCACTTAACATCGTTTTGCTTTAAAGTCGCATTTTTCAGGAACATACCTACAACGTTAAGTGAGGAGTTACTGCACTAGTAGCAACTTTTAAAGGACATGTGGATGCAATGCTTTGAAACCTTGACTAATGGAAGACACAAGTTTGTGAACACAAAGCAACAATTGTGATACTTTTGCCAACTGTGTACACAATTATAATGTGAGGATACAGATTCAAAAAGAAATATTCTGTTAGCAAATACTCAAATGTTGAAGGTGCCATGAGCAATATTAGCTTAATTTTGATTATGTACTTGTAAAACGTACTTTGAAAAATGTGTTTCAGGTAAACTGGAAAGGCTTTACTTAACATTAAGTATCAGAGAGGTAGCCATGTTAGTCTGGATTTGTAAAAAGCTACAGAGTCCTGTGGCACCTCATAGACTAACAGAAGCATTGGAGCATAAGCTTTCGTGGGTGAGCTTATGCTCCAATACTTCTGTTAGTCTATAAGGTGCCACAGGACTCTTTGTCCCTTAGAACGTTGTTTGGCAGCCACCAGCTTTGTCCACTGCTTGCAAGAAGAGCAGCCCTTTGGAACTAGGTGCTGGGGGCTTGGAACCAGGGTGGACTGGCAGCCCCATTCCCCTAAGTTCCCTGTGCAGCAGCCACCCAGCAGACTATCAATTGCCAGGCAGTTCAGCTGTCCCTCCCCCCGCTGCTGTGTGCTGCTCCTGCCTGCCCGCTGCCCCCAAGAGCTTCCTGCTTGCTGTGCGGAGGAGGGAGCGGAGAGGGGTGCTAATATCAGGGTGTCCCCCCCATCAGTCTTCTGCCCCCTGCTCCTTTACTCTATCTTCACAGAACAGGGGAGGGACATGACTGGGCTCAGGACCAAGGGAGCTTGCTGGCTGCAGTTGCTGTCTCAACTTCCTTATCTGCTTAAAAAGGTAGTGTACTTAGAGTGGGGGTCAGCATACTTAAAGGGGCAATGCGTATCTCTCTCTCACACAAGGTCTGTGTGTCTCTGTCTCTCTCTGCCGTGCTGTCTCCCCTCCCTCCATTCGTGCTGCCTTGTAGGGTGTGAGGCTACATTAACAAGTGTGTTAACCCTTGAAGGCTCAGCCACGTGCTAGTTCATCATTTACTAGTAAGATATTCCCTGGGAAATATCCCACCCTCTGACTTGATCACCTCAACCAAGCTTCACAATCATCATTGCTGTGTACAATATTACATTGTTTAAAAGTTATACTGTGTATGTGTAAAAGCAGCAAAGAGCCTCTGGAGCAGGGAGGAGGGTGTAACAGCTGGAGCTGTGGAGTTTCCTGCAGCTGGGGAGAATCCCAGAGGTGCGTCTGACCTTCCTTGGGAGCAGCCCTGCAGGGGAAGAAGTTGTTTCAATCCCTGGTGGGGACTAGCATCTGAAGCCCTGTGCAAGATAGGAGCTGCTGGCTAGGGTCCATATTTCACAGGGGAGATCATATTTCACAGTCCGTTAATCATTTTTCTCAGCTATAAATTTGATTGGGCCCTAGTAATAGCTAATTTAGATCCCGTCATTTTGTATATGTAGTTGGGATTGTTTTCCACTATGCCTTACTTTTGCATTTATCAACATTGAATTTCATCTGCCATTTAATTTAAGGAATCACTCTGGTAGAAATCCCAATACCTTCCCTGTCCTTGAACTAACGGCTGGGGAAATAGGGCCAATGGGCTTGGCTTCTCGCCTGCGTCTTAAGCATACTCCCTATCTCACAAGTGGTGTTGCAAGGGGCATATCTTTGTAGGGGAAAAGGGATGTGTTGGGAAAGGTATTTTTCATCCCAGCTAGTGGATGCATGTAAAATTTCAAGCCCTGCATACACTTTTTTTTCCCCACTATTTTGGAATTTTATAATAGAGCATTCAGGATTTGTTCAAAACTTTGCAGTTCGTTTCCAAGCATTTTGTGTAACATGGATTGCTGATGTAGTCTTAGTCACTTCAGGATGGTAAATGCCATTGAGAAGGATTTCTAGTTTACTCTGCAAACCTGGAATGTTGGCGATGATGAACAGAAATAGCTGATTAAGCACACATTTTGATAGCTCAAGCCTTTTTCTACATTATTCAGCAAACATTTTAAACTCTGTTTTAAATTGTATTTTTGATAGTACCAAGTAAGAAATGTGGTGTTTGTTTTGACTGCAGGTACTGATGTTGCATTAACCTCCTTCTTTTGCTTGGAATCAAAATGTCAAAGAAATCTGAGGCTCCTCTTTCCTTGACTGATTGTCTTTGCCAAATCTGCATGGACATTTTTGTGGAGCCAGTGACCCTGCCATGCAACCACACACTCTGTAACTCTTGTTTCCAGTTGACAGTAGAGAAGGCAAGTCTGTACTGTCCTTTTTGCCGCCGGTGGGTCTCTTCTTGGGCACGATATAATGCCCGCAAAAATACTCTTATCAATTGGGAACTGTGGGAAAGGATTCAAAAGAATTACCCGGAAGAATGCCAGCGCAGAGTTAATGGACAGGATCTGGAAGAGGACAGTAAGTAAAAAGTCATTTGTCTTGTATCTGTTTGTGCCGCAGGAAAGTAATTGGTTTTAGTGAGCTTGGATGTCATGAAGTGAGATCATAAAGTAATTGCTGGCGCAGCTAAATTATTGAATCATCTGGGAAATTAAAGGTAATTTGCAAAGGAAATAAATGTGCTTGTGCCCTTTTTTATGTAATATAAAGAAGGCAAGCTACATGTATGTTTGTTTTTTCAAAAGTGCACATTTGTTTTTCTGTTTTGTGTTTTACACAAAAAATGGGCCTCTTGTCTATGCAAGGAAAATTACCAGTAATGGTAATAGAGGAAGCTGTAAGTGACAGTTAGGTCTTTTTATTTGATCACCAGTGTATTGTGAATGACATAGTTAAAAATACCGAAGTCCTGTCTACATTTTACTGCCCCAGGTTCCAGTCTTCTTAGACTGGCACAGCCTGGGAGACTGCTGAATAGACTACTGTCATGGCGGGGAGTTGGACAGGTCAATGGGCAGTCCCAAGTGGTGGTCAGAGTTAACACAAGGGATTACTGGAAGATCTAATCCAATGGGAAGGTATAGTGAGGAGGGTGCTGGGGTCAGGGTGAGACAGCCAGATGAGGTCAGGTGGGGCAAGGCAAGATCAGAGGGGTCTGAGTAGCAACTAGCAGGCAATGGCTTCTTGCTCAGACAAGGCCAAAAGGGAAGCAGTAAGTTTATATATAGTCACCAACCAATCAGGGTCAAGATCCTGTGGCCAGTCAGGAAGCAGGTCTTGGAACCCTGGAAGCTGGCCCACCAAGTCTGTGAATTCCCATGTAATCTAATGTGTCAGTGTAGCATGATGGCCTAGACTGCTTCCCAAAAACAGTGTGTATCAGTTCGAGCCCAGGGTTCTGACAACTACTAGGATTGACCTCACAATCACAAGGAAGTGAAAAATGGTTAACTGAGAGTTAGTGATTTTTATTTAGGCCAGGTCTACACTACAGACCTATAGCGGAATAACTATGTCGCTCAGGGGTGTGAAAAATCCATGGCCCCTGAGCAACTTAGGTATATCGAACTCAACCCCCATGTAGATGAGAGCTTCTCCGGTCAACATAGCTACCTCCCCTTGGGGAGCTCTCTTGTCAGTGTAGGAGCATCTTCACTTTAGCACTACAGGAGCACAGCTGCACTGTTGCAGCATTTTAAGTGCAGACTTGCCCTTAGACTGTTTAAAACTTAGTTGTTTTGACGCCTAATTAAGTAAAATATTTAGGAGAAAAGGTTAATATCAATGATTTAACTCTCCTCCGTCCACACCAATCCTTTCTATTATAATCAATATGTGTTGGAGAACCATGATGAATTCTTTAGTCAAACCAGGGAAGACCAAACTTGACATTCCTGATATTTCTAAGGTAAAACAAGATGAAAAAAATTCTTTAGACACCATCAGGATTCTCAGCCTTGGATCTTAACCCTCCAACTTCATATTCACTTTAGAAGTTCCAACCAAATAGTTTTGGAGGGCTGCACGCTTTCAGTGACATCAGTTGATTTTATTTACTCCTGAGGTTTCCTCAGGATTTTCAATGAATTATTTCAGTATCTTTGCTCTTCTGTATTTAAATATCAGCAGACAGACTTGTTGCTCAGGGGATTGTGATGGGCAGTATCTTCTGTGTGCAAGCTGGGCTCTGCCAGGTCCAGTGGACCCCAGTGGCAGCCAGCTGCACTGCAGACGATTTTTGCGGGTGAAAGGAAATTCTGGACACACAACATTAATTTCTGCAAAACTCTGCTTGCGCAGTGGCGCAGAATTCCCCCAGGGGTAAGGTCCTGTAGCTTCTGACACAAAGCGATCTACAGGGGAAAGGTCTGGACTGGAGTAAGAGCTGACTAAGAGGGCAGGGGCCTCACTTCCTTCTCTCTCACTCCAAGAAGAGGAAACAACTGGACACTGACAGTGAACTGGGAAGCCCCAGAAGATTAGGGTTGGAAGAGACCTCAGGAGGTCATCTAGTCCAATCCTCTGCTCAAAGTAGGAGATTATCTGAATTGTTGAGACTGTGAGAACAACCCTTTGAGAGGGAAGCAGTGTGTGGTGATTGCATCCGTGCCAAAGAGAGAACAGGAGATGTAGGAAGTGGCTCAGTGGATGCTGGTCTAGTGTATTAACTAAGAGGGTCTGAGACTCCCTCCTCACCACTTTTCCACTGGAAAGGGAGGGCCTTGGTACCCCTTCCCTCCTCTACTGGCTGACTGAGAGAACCCAGGAAGCACAGGGGGATGATGGACTGTAACTTGACAACCAGGCCCTCAGACTGCCTGACAAGGGAATCCCAAAACTGTTGAACTGCAGCCTACCCACTAGGCCTGCTGGCCCCAAGTAAAGCCTGCAATAGGAACACCAATTGTCTCTTGGTATTAAATTGGGTTTCCTGGCTATGTGTGACTGTTTTATACAGATTTTTTTATTCATGTGAAAACATCATGACTATCACAACTCTCTGGAGAGAACCCTGTGGAATTTTCTGGTTGTCATACTCTGATATCAAAGGGTTTTTTGCCACAAGAGGATCTGCAGATATATATCCTAATCTGGTAGCCTTATGTAAGTGATCTCTGAATCAGAGATATATGAAACAAATTTGTTTCAGCTTAGGGTATGGGATACTTGTCATAGTTCAGGGTGAACTGTACCTTTGGCCCCCCTCACTGAGTTTCCATGGGCAACCCTTCCAAGTGAGAGGCTTGCTCTTAGGCTGGAATCTTGCATGCAAGTCATTCCATTGTTAAACCAGGTCTCCAGGTCAGAGCATCCCTGTTTACGAACTATGCTGCTCTAGCAGGGTCATCTAGGTTTTCACTGCTGCTAAAGACTTCTCTTCAAGACTAGTGACAAATAGGTAAATGGAGCGATTCAAATCAGCTTCTTCAAAACAGAATGTTTATCCAAAGGAACAAAGTAAACAGAGTGAAAATGTTAAAATAAGAAAAGGCCTATAGGCATATTGTCTTACCTAAACTACTGCTGCAGCAAAACTGTCTTCTCCCCTCTGCCTTTAGCACCCGCCTTCTGCCCTGCCTCCTCCCCTTTCTAACTGCCTCTTCCCTACCCTAACTACCCTCTAACTTCTGCACCTGCCTCCCCTAATCCTAATTCCCCCTCCTGTCCTACCCCTAACTCCCCATCTCCTCTGTTACCCACCTGCATCTGCCCGATCCCCACCCCCACTAATAACTCCCTTCTGCACCCATCACAGCATCTCTTCTACCTGCCACTGACCATTATACCCCCATCTGCCTTTTGCCCCGCCTTTAACCTGCATCCTCCCACCTTTTTCATAGAATCATAGAATATCAGAATTGGAAGAGACCTCAGAAGGTCATGTAGTCCAACCCCCTGCTCAAAGCAGGCCCACCACCAACTAAATTGTCCCAGCCAACACCCCCTAGCTTTCTTATTCCACTCTTGGCTCTGTCTCCCATCTCTGTCCCTTCTTCCACTGTGACTCCCCTCCCATCCCACGGGCCCTCTCCCCAATTTAGAGCTCCTAGAAGGGGATGGTCCCCTCTCCCCCTGGGCTCACCCAGTCCCCCAACTCTCTTTCCCATCTTTCCCCCCCAGCCTGTTGCCAGAGGAAGAGTGGTCAAGACAGGACCCAGCAGGCTTGAGCCAATCTCTTCCAAGTAGCTGTCCAGGACACTGGGCAGTGCCTTGTGCTTCCTAGCAGGGTGAAAGGGCTTCTGCAGAGCAGGGCATCAGAGCCTGGGATCTGCCAGTGAAGCGCTGAGCCTGGGCAAGTGGGACCAGCTGCGGTCGGGGGACATTCACGGTGTTCCCATGAGTGCCAGTGCTGGGGCCCATTCTCCCAGCAGCATTCTCTCTGCAGACTGTCTCCTCTCCTTGCAATGCCCTCTTCCTGCCATAGGTAGCAGCACCTGCTGCTGTTGCTCTCCCTGCCATTCCTAGCCCTGCTACAGGCCACTCAGGGAGAAGTCAGGGGGCAAAACACAGCTGCCCTGCTGCCTTTGAATAAATCAGAAGTGGGATAGCCTCAAAAGGTAGTAAGGGGGACTGCCCTCCCCAAAGCCCTCCTGTAATCAAGCACTGCTTGTGCCCCCAGTTGTTTACACACAGTCCGTGACTGTGGGTATTCTGAGCTTCCAGTTTCACTCCTTCAAAGACAACATGACAGGAAACAAGCTTAGCAAAGGAATTTCTTAGCCACAGTAACTTTTAGTCTTAAAACACTTGAGCATTACATATCTTTGAAAATAACAAAAGTAATGAGATGCACTTGCCCCTAGTCTGAGTTTACCCCTTCTTGTGAATCCATGGTTCATCAGCATTTCAGGCTGGGCAGAGTCCCTCCTGCCACTTCTCCTGTAAGTCCTCCTTATGTGTTGTCAGCCCCTTGTACGGAGCAGAACCCAGCTCTTCAATAAGGCCTCTGTCTCTGTGCCATGTGCTCAAATTCAGAAACTCCAGATCTGACTCTCATGTTTGGGCCCCTCCCTTTGTGCAGAGACCATTGTTCCATAGTGTTTATTCTGAGTCAGTGGCCCCAGATTGCTCTTAGTGATGGTCTTTCAACAAGATATTATACACCTTTCCCAAATTAGGGCAGCTGTCTGGAATGCAGTACAGCAGGATTCTATTACAACATATAGTTTGTAATTTTGATATTGTCATATCCCACTCTGTCTCTTTTCTCTAGCTGAGCCAAAGGCCGTGTCTACACTATAGATCTTATAGCAACACAGTAGTAAGGTCTCCTGTGTAGCTGCTGTATGCTGGCATAATTAAACCATCCCAAACAAGCGGCGGTAGCTGTCAGCAGGAGATGCTCTCTCACTGACATAGCTCTGTTCACACTGACACTTATGTTGGTCAGGAGTGTTGTGTGTGTTTTTTTCTTTTTTTCACACTCTTGCCTGACAAAAGTTTTGCGAATAAAAGTATTAGTGTAGAAAGATTCAAATTTGAAAATATGTTGTGATAGTAGAGCAGGGGTCGGCAACCTTTCAGAAGCAGTGTGCCAAGTCTTCATTTATTCACTCTAATTTAAGGTTTTGCATGCCAGTAATATAGTAATGTTTTTAGAAGGTCTCTTTCTATAAGTCTATAATATATAACTAAACTATTGTTGTATGTAAAGTAAATAAGGTTTTTAAAATGTTTAAGAAGCTTCATTTAAAATTAAATTAAAATGCAGAGCCCCTAGGACTGGCGGCCAGGACCCAGGCAACGTGAGTGCCACTGAAAATCAGCTCGTGTGCCGCCTTTGGCACACATGCCATAGGTTGCCTACCCCTGTGGTAGAGTATCCTTGAAACATTTGTATTTACCTTACACGGTTGAAAGGGCCTGGTTTCTCTTTCTTTATTTAAAAAGATCAAATTGGTTTGTTTGAGCAGGAGTCTATAATGTTATCACTGTTTGATCTACTGAGAATTTTTTATTACATGGAACATCTCTTAAGTTACTTAATCAAGAGTGGTAGCTTTAAATAATAATAATAATAATGGTATCTTTAAAAAAGGAAATTACAGGACTCTTACTTTTGGATAGTAAGTAGCTCAAGAAATGTCCCATTTAATTAAAAAAAAAAAAAAAAAGGTAACAATACACACTAGATCAAGCAGTAATAAAATTATAGGCACATGCTATAAACTTGCTCCACTGATAAAACCTGCACATTATTGTTTGCAAAATAAGGACAGTTCTGAGTGCTCTGAGAACCTTCAGATCCTGATATCCCAGAAGTTTCAAACAAGTAATCAGGGCATCATATCCTTCATCAAGACATGCTTAATTTTGCTTCTTTGAAAATAATATTCTTACAGGAATCTCACTTTCCATTCACTGCCATCAGAGTTTGAGTGGCTTTATTTGTATAGCTGTGAATTGATACATTTCTTCCATTTGTTTGAAAAAGAAACTGACATTTGAGGACACCAGTGAACTGTATCACTGCCAGTCCAGGATGGGAATGTTCCATCTGATATGTGAGCGTGAAGCCCTGCAACACATTAGCTTTGAGAGTTCTATTCTGTCAAAAATTTTTACACCCAAGAGTGAGAATCCTGTTAAATAGCTTCAAAGCAACAGAGCAACACGCATTTCAGGCTGTCTTTATATACACCTCTACCTCGATATAACGCTGTCCTCGGGAGCCAAAAAATCTTACCACATTATAGGTGAAACCACGTTATAGCAAACTTGCTTTGATCCACCGGAGTGCGCAGCCCACCCTGGAGCACTGCTTTACCGCGTTATATCTGAAGTCACGTTATATCGAGGTAGAGGTGTACTATAAAGAACAAAAGAGAGCACAGACTTTCTTTTTTTTTCCTTTGAAGGTCAGCTTTTAAGATCTTTACATTTCTTGTGGCACTATCCTACAGTGTAAGGAAGCCTGGTCATTTTCCTCATAGAGGGTGAGGGAAGCTGGAAGTGATTGAGAGATGCATTTGCTTTCTCAACGAATTGGAACATTCTGTATGTTCCCACTAGGTGGACACAATCAAGCTAAGGTGCAGTATTGGATATGGTTGTGTTCTGCATGTTTTAGGTTTAAGTTAAACTAGGATAATATGAAATTGTAATGGGCTGTGGTATGAAAAGAATCTATAAAAATCTGAGCTATTTAAAGTGATCATTTTGTTTTCCCCACACTCACCTTCTTTTTTTCTGTGGAATAGTTTGTATATCCCAGCCACTGCATCAGCTAAGCAAGCCTGGGGAACTGAGACAGGAATATGAGGCAGAGATTAGCAAGGTAAGTCTAGAAAATCCTGTTTAAAGTAGTAACTGCCTTAAGTATGGATTTATTTGAATCTTGTATGTATAGAATGACTCCAGTATTTGACTATTTAATTAGAATAACTTTTTCCTCTTTCTTTTAAAATAGAAAGTAGGTTTAGTGCTGTAATGGAAAATTGAGGAGGAAAGAGCTACAAGAATGGATTGAGGTTTGGTAACACACCTTACAGTGAGAGACTTGAGTTCAGTTTTTCGTATTAAAGAGAAGGTTAGGAGGTGACTTGATCATGATGTACAAGAAGCTACCCAGGGAGGGGACATTTGATACTGCTGGGCTCTTTAATCTACCACACAAGGGCATAACAATATCAAATGTCTGGAAGTCAAAGCTATACAAATTCAAACAAGAAATAAGGTGTACAATTTTAAGTTAGTGTAGGTGACCGTTGGAATAGTTTACCAAAGAATGTGACTAATTCTCAATCTTTATCTTTCAATAAAGATTGGATGTTTCTCTAAAGAGATATTCTTGTTCAACCACAAATTGTTGGGCTCAGTGCAGGAATTATTTGATCACTTGCTTCTTTTTTACTCTCAACTTTAGGACCCTTCTAAATGGAATTAAACATGGTACTAATAATGCTTATAGATTTTTTCTAATTTGCACCAATGTCTGAATGCTCTTGTAGCACCTTTTCCTGATGGCTGCGTTGTTTTTCATTACGGCAACAAGGAAGTTGAGTGAGCCCAGTGATCACGTGCAACCTTCCTCTTAGAGCATGTGTGGAAGGAGATTATAGGGATGTCAAGGCTGGCATTAATGGAAGAATGGAGAAGGATTGTAATGGCTGGCACTTGAAAGAGATGCTGCCTAGCGGTTAGAGGGTGGTAGGGGAGCCTGGGCCCTCCCACTCCACCGGTCTTCGGCTCAGAGCCCTATGAGGGTTTGCCAGGGTCAGACACTCAAGAGCACCTTAAAATATTCTTCCCTGGGCCACTTCTACACCTCCACTCTATAGTTCAAGCTTTTCCAGTCTGTAGTCACAGTAATGCAGAACAAACACAGTGCCTTTAGTCTGACTGGGGTGGTTTCTGCTGGCTGATCTCCCAGGAAAGAGTCTGGAGAGGTAATTCCTAAAGGAAGAAAAGATTTTAACCCGTAACTGGAGTTCTCAGTATATTGCATCAAGAGAGCCATACTCACCCACTCTACTATGTTAAGAGTTTTTTGGTGCTCTAAAGGGTTAGAAAGGAATTGAAAGAGATGAGTGCTATTCCGTCTTCCATATCCCTGCATTAATTGATTAGCTGTATGAGAGAATTAACAGCTTCAGCAGTCATTGCAATATGGATGGTTCCAGTCTGTTGTATCAAGGGCGCATGTTTTTCTCAAGGTTTTCTGTAGATACACGTAGTTGGAGAATTCTAGCTGCAGATAAGTAACCTTTTCACAATGACTGAGAGACCCTTTGCAAGTCACTGAATCTTGCAAATTAGCAAGTTTACAAATGCAATTTTGTAAGAACCAAAAGGTAGCTCATTAGTGTACTTGATTCTTTTGATTACTGAAGCTTTAATACTTAATAGTATCCTAGATTGCATCCTGTATATATGCTAAAATTAGTGAAGTCTTAACAGTGAAGTTTCATCGCACTCTGCTATTAAATTTTTGCTGAGAAACATGAAGAATGCCTTTTTGTGAATTATGGGACGTTCATATTAATGAAGTGCAAGATAGAGAGGTTCTAGTATAATAATGTGTTGTCTGCAGGTTCACTTGAACTTTGAGATCTTTTAAAAACTTCTCTTATAGGTGAAGGCAGAGAGGTGGGCACATGAACAAGAGGAGAGCAAAGCAAGTGAGGAGTACATTCAAAGGCTGTTAGCAGAGGAAGAAGAAGTGCACAGGCTGGCAGAAGAAAGGCAAAGAGAGATGGAGGAACAGCTTAAACAAGATGAAGAGCTGGCATGGCAGCTGAGTACCAATCTGGTGAGTTTGGCTCCAGGGGGCATTAGAGCAGTGTGTTTCTCAGAGTGAGTGATCTTTATATATTCCAGAGCATATGCAAAAATCCTTATGAATGTTGTGCCCCTCTCCACCTGATTACCTCCTTTAATGGCAATCCGCTTACAGGTTCTGACGGACAGGTCTGGGTTCTTTTGGATCCCGCCACCCATTCAGCAGGATGAATCTTTTTTTTTCTTTTTTGTTATGAAATTATTTGGCAGTGCCTCCACCCCCCTCGCTCCTTCCTGGCAGGGTCACCAGAGCAGCTTGGGCGGAAAATTCGAACTACACAGGAATCCCCACTTACTTGCCAGATAGTTGGAGACTTCCAAGAAATTACACAACACACAAAAATATATTCAACACAACAATTATATTAAACAGGCAACAAATCAACATAACAGGGTGAAACACTATTTTTAGGGTCACCGGTGCCCACACTTAAAATACCTGTGACTTGATGTAACAAGTGTAAAATTAGTGTCCTGTTGGTACACGTACTTTGCTGGGGCCCTTGATGACCTATAAAATTCTCTGCAGTGGTTTAGCAGTGTGGCTGACTGGGTTCAGTACAGCCCAAAGGACCCACAAGTGGGAGGAGGTGGTGAATCCCTCCACAGGTGTAATAAGCAGTAGGTTATAAAATCCTCAAACCCTCACTCCCTGGCTTGAGGACACAGTTCAGGAACTAGAGGGTCCCCAAAACAAATTCCCTGATTGACTAACTAAAGACAGTGCACTCACGAACTCCGTGAATGATCTTCAGGTTTGAAGATGATGCTGGGCGACTCAGCCTCTGCAGAGGGGCTGCTGTCTGCTGTCAGGGATCCTCCTCAGGCAGGATTCAGGCTGTGTTGGTACCAGAATCTCCCCTCATCACAAAGGGGCGCAGGGCTCAAGGTGTAGGTTATACAACTACCCTAACATCCAAACTGTAGCCTCCTAGCCCAGCCTCCAGTCACATACTCAGCAGGCAGCTTCCCTGGACTAGCAGCGCTGACCATGTGGTGACTGGTCTCACCAGGGGAGCTGGAGGTGAATCCAGCCGGGCTGGGGAAATTTCTCAGCAAACGCTACCAATTGGGAATCACCAGTGGGGAAGGAAAACCCAGCTGAGGGATCTGCAGTCAGTTCCCTAGAGGTCAGTTCGCAGAGGAAACTCTGCTTGCAGGCCTGGGACTCCCCCGCTCCCCACACAGCCAGTCCTGCCCTGGCCCTCACTGGCTCCCGCCTCTTCAAAATGGCTTCTCCTCTCTCCTCAATTCCCTGTGTGGGACTTCTCACTCCCTATTGGTTGCCGGGCAGACTCTGAGTTTGCCTTGGCTCCTCCTCCCTGAGTGGCCAGCAGACAGAGCTCCAGGAATCTATGTAATCTCCTTGGGGGTTACATGAAGAATTTCAAAAAAAATTCTTCAGATTTTAGATTGGAACCCAACATTAAATATTCAGTGCTTAAATAACTTATTGAGCATTAAGTTTTAAAATCCAACAAAAAAGAGGAGAGAATAAAAATTTCCACTTTTAAAATACACTTGGAGTGTTTACCAGTAGTTGATTTAAAATCTCCTCCATAGTAACCACCTTCTTGAATACCAGGAGCTCCTCTCTTCTCCCATTATTTAAAAAATGCTTTTTTGGAGGAGGGTTAATGTCTGTAGCCTGTGCTTAGGAGTGGAAAATGCAATGGCAATGTTTGAGAGAGAGTAACTTAGAAGAATCCTAACCATTGAAAAATATATAGATGTGGGATGTATATAGCTCACTTGTATTTGATATAACCTGCCATTTTGTGGTAATACTAATGAAAAACTCTTCTCCTGATACCATTGCCTCCAGATAAATTTAATGCATGCTGAGTGCAGTTCCCTATGTATACTTATTGTTCGCTCCAAAAAATTCATGCAAATAACTAATCCTGTGTACAGAAGCACGCTTATTTTCAATTTTTTCTAATTTCTATATGTTTCCTCTCATTAAAGAACAAGTCTACCGATGAACACATGTTCAGCACTCCTTTACTTGCAAACAGTCACACATCTGGCCCATCTCCAATTAGTTCATCCAAGACAAAAAACAAATCAAGCAACTCTGGAGACATCCAAAAGTAAGTAATCCAGCTTTCTGTCCAAGATTTGTTGGTGCACTTCGACAAAATACACAGCATGTGAAAGGAGAAATATGGTTTGTAGTTTGGAAAGAACTAAGTGTGGCTAAACTCTAAACTTCGAAAAGTACCACTGTAAAAGGGCACACTGGCATTCTGTGTTGATTCTGTCAACTACTTCCTTATCAGACTTGCTCAGGTAACAGATTAAAAGATGGATTTTGTAATTGTCAGGAGAGCAAATTCAACCTTGAATCTGAAAGTCAAGCTGTGTTTTTCCTCTGAGATGACATAGTAATAGAGATTCTGCAGTTGGAGCTCAGTTAGTAATTCTATTGATGTATGGCCAAGAATAGAATCATTCTTGTTCTCCTGTAACTGCAATGCAAATAGTGAAAATGTCAGTAAACAGATCAGGTCTGACACATTCAGGTAGATCTGTTGAATAACAAGGGCTGCCTTTGCATAGTTGACTCTTTCGACTGTAACCTCACTTTAAGATCACTGTGCTCTGCCTCGATATCCTGTTGTAGTCTCATTGGCCTACTTAATCTGAATTTATTCTATGTTGATATATTCTTTAAATTTTATCACTGTGGCCCTTTTGTTACTCAACTTTAGTTCTGTTCCTGGCAGATCAGTTTCTGTTACCGTTTTTTCTTTTTTAAGTTCACTTTTTCAGAGGAGTGTTATTCAGTCGTTATAGACTTGTATGCCATCCAGTCTTCCACTTAGGATCAGAGAACTTGATCCTTTATGGTCCTCCAGCTGTGGCTGGTAGCCACACTGCATAATCACTGTTGCCTTTTAAAGTAAATATGAACTATTTCTCATGGCTTCAAGGAGGCTTGGAAAGTATAATGCTAAACATTTGTTTCTTGTTGATGCAATAAATCACCTTCAAAATGACTATAGGTAAATGATTTTTTATTTGTAAAATAAGCTATCATTTAGTCTTTAGATTCGAGTGGTGAACTGCATTACTTTTTTGGCATACCATTTTTTTTTTTTTTTTTTTTTAGTTATCTATGGTAACTGAAAGCTACTGAATGTTAGAGTATTTCATCCCAGGAGAATGTGGAAGATAATAGTGGGACACTCACCTACACTGATCTGAAGGTTCAGAGAAATGTGGAGGACTCTCAAACTTTAATTTGATGCTTAAAGTTTTGTCTTAATATGTGCTTTTTTCCCCCCCTTAAGGTATCTATCTCCAAAGCCGCTTTGTGCTTCAGTACCAATTTCGCTCTCTAAAAAAGCAGAGAAACGCAGGAATAACTCCTTTTCTATGGTAATCCATGTCTCCATATTGAAGTTATATATGGCACTATTTATTAGTAACTGCAGGTTCTTTTCTTTTTGTTGAGGGTATATAGACTGGAAGTACATATATAACCATAAAAATGAACACACTGGCATCTTAAAAAGGTAAAGGTTGTATTTAAATAGAATTTTAGAAATGGCCTTAGAAAGCATTTCATCCAATCTGTATCACTGACTAGGCAAAATATATTTTTGTTACTCTGTGAAAAATTGCAAGATCTGAATATGTGTTCTGATCCTCTGATACCAAGTATTGGAGCCAGAAGATTCACTGTTAAGGTCTGGTAAGCAGGAGTAATTTCTCGTTATATATGAGACATTTACTTTTCTGACCAAAAAAAATATTCTAACTGCAAACTCAACGTGGCATCTGGAAGGCAAGCTTCTATTCTTTTTGATTTGTGCATCATCCCCAACAAGGATTATACAGTAGTGACTTGGTTAATAGTTCTGTTGGTGCACAGGCCAGAAAAGAATCCAACTTAATACCCTCTAGTTTTCAGAGCTAATGCGGCCAACAGAAATGAAACTTGCTTTTTATTTTATCAAATTTTCTATTTATATAAAAAACTTATCAGAGGACAATAAACATTTCTGAACAGAAGTAAAAGTTTATGGAATATTAACTTTTCGCCAAGCTGTATTTGATCGGTTTGTTTTCAGTGTTGCCTTATCTTTTTTGTAGGAAAATAATAGCACTGAAGATGACATCTTAATGTGGCAAGAGAAGGATAGAGAGGAAATGCCAACGCTGTCTCCACAAACTCTCTCCACTGTTCAAGACAGAAATGTTAAGGATTCATTTTTAGAATCATGTCTGACTTATTTAAATACCTCTCCTGTAGTGGGGTCTCATCCCATTGAGTGGGAAGGTCTGTCAGGAGCAAACTATCAGGTAGATAAAATTACAAATGCACTTTGCAATGTCACAAAACAGGAAAGGCCTGATACTGGACTTTCTTCTTCCAGTGGAGAGGTAGCCAGAAGTGCCTTTGAAAACGATAACTCTACATGTACAGAAAACATTGATTCTGAAAAATGTGCAGAAACTAGCTCTTCTCTTCGGGAAGCAGTTGATTCTGTGATGTCTGGCAAATTAGAGAACAGAGATGCATCCCATAATCTCATGGAAGTGGTTGCAAACTGCTCAGTTGAAGGAAAGAAACAAAATGCCTTACAGAACAGTAAGGAGACACCAAAAAGAAAATCTCAGGAATCTCCAACTGAATCAGCAGTTGATTCATGCTTGATAGATAAAAGGAGGAAAACTTTTCCAGAAACTTATGAAGACCAAGAGGAGAAGGTAAATGATCTTAGTGTGCAAATGCATATAGATTTGGAGAAGCAGCTTTATGAGAGGCGTAAGCAAGAGGAGCAAGACAGGCTCCTGGCTCTGCAACTTCAGAGAGAGATAAACAGGGAGCAAAAGACATTAAACCGAAAGAAAGGCTCTCCAGATGAGTACCTTCTGCGTCCTAAAGCATCTCCATATCTGGAGGAATCTCCAACTGGGAGAGGTAGTAATAAGATGGCAAGTGACTTGACATCTCCCAAGAGCCGAGCTGAAATGAGTCATCGGAAACCACGAAGAAGCTCCCACAATGAGAACTGGCAGCCTCCCAGCAAGCTCCAGATGAAATCGCCCAGTGTCAGAGGAGGAAAAGTGTTGAACTGTGTCAACAGCTGTGACTCAAAGGATATCCAATCACTGTTGACCAAGAATACGCAAAAGACAATCCTTCAGATGTTTAAGAGGTCTGTTTCAAAGTAAAAGATCAATAGAACTATGAAGGCACAGTGGGGTGGATGGGAAATAAAGCAGTATCTTTCCCTGTATCAGATAAAGCTTCTTGTAAACAGCTAGTTTTAAGTTGATTGTATTAAAGGAGGATCATTTTAGAGCATGGATGCACTCAAAATTATACAGTGCTGTTGAGCCAAGGAGTCTCTAATGCCTTCCTTTCCCCCAGACCTTATCAGTTCTAGTTAATTCTAGTCAATATCTAGTTAACTAAATATAGAATGAATCTGTATCTTTAATTATTTGCTCACTGCAGGACTACAGCACTACAGGCTTCCATCAGCACAGCTGCTGTGCATTATGTTGAAGGGTTGGACTCAAACCTCACCATGCTTGATTTGTGTTGGCTGGTGAAGATATGACAGTTAACCATGTCTATTGTACTTTTTTCCTCTCTCAGTTCTGTAATTAGATTCCTGTAGAAAATATTGGCTAAATTAGCATTACTTCTTTTTCTACATGTTGAATTTCATTAAAAGTATATAATATACAAAATCACCAGGCCAGAAAGGGTGCAGTGGGGGAGGAAAAGTCAAGATAAACAGACTATAATTTGGAGTAAATTATAATGAATGAATCAACAAGTGTGAATAAGGACTAGGTTTATTCCCAGTTCTGAGTTAGTTTATTTATCTGGTTATAAGACTACCCTTTCTTTTTGTCATCTTTGTAGGATATCATCCCTTTATGTCAGTAACCATTTTCCTCCTGCTTTGCTTTTTTGATACACGTTAAACATTTTTGTTCAAATAAGCAAATAATATCAGAGCTTTATAATTAATCTGAATTGCTGTTTGTCTAGAATGCGAGAAACCTCAGGCCTGTGAGGAGAAGTTATTGCAGGCTACAAATGATAGATGAAGGGTTCTCATTTGCCCACATTGCTGCCTCCTCGTTACTTCTCTGAAACTCCATTTACTATTTGTTTGCATTGTGAGGAAACAAAAATCAACAATTTTGTTTCGTTTGGATTTGCCGAATGTTAACCTAAATGTAAAAGTAATACTGATGAAGCTGTTCTGTGTATATTCACATTCTTAGTAAATGAGTATTACAATAAATGTTTGGATCCTATTTTGATCTGTACAATTGTTTGAACAGTTAGTTTGGGTGTACTTAGAATGAAAAATTCCAAAACAAAAACTGAAAACTGTGTGTTTTTGGCTCTGAGTTTAGTCTTTAAGGTCAAGCACTTTTCATGGTTTAAGTGCGAGACGTTCCCAAGCCACAATACAGCTGCTGTTTCTTCTGACTTTCTATCATAGACTCATAGAATTTAAGGTCAGAAGAGACCATTATGATCATCTAGTCTGACCTCCTGTACAATGCAGGCCACAGAATCTCACTCACCCACTCCTGTAACAAACCCCTAACCTATGTCTGAGTTACTGAAGTACCCAAGTTGTGGTTTGAAGACCTCAAGCTGCAGAGAATCCTCCAGCAAGTGACCCATGCCCCATGCTGCAGAGGAAGGCGAAAAACCTCCAGGGCTTCTGCCAGCCTGCCCTGGAGGAAAATTCCTTCCTGACCCCAGATATGGCGATCAGTTAAACCCTGAGCATGTGGGCAAGACTCACCAGCCAGTACCTAGGAAAAAATTCTCTGTAGTAACTCAGATCCCACCCCATATAACATCCCATCACAGATCACTAGGCATACTTACCTGCTGATAATCAAAGATCATTTGCCAAATTAATTGCCAAAATTAGGCTATCCCATCATATCATCCCCTCCACAAACTTATCAAGCTTAGTCTTAAAGCCAGATATGTCTTTTGCCCCCACTACTCCTCTTGAAAGTCTGTTCCAGAATTTCACTCCTCTAATGGTTAGAAACCCTCGTCTATATTTCAACTCTAAACTTCCTAGTGTCCAGTTTATATCCCTTTGTTCTTGTGTCCACATTGGTACTAAGCTTAAATAATTCCTCTCCCTCCCTAATATTTATCCCTATCAATTAAAATGGCTTTCATCACTATATAACTTGAATTAATTATTTGGCCATTTTTTCCCTAGAGAAGACTAAAAATACTTGTGTTTAAATTTTGGGTGTAAACCAGGGGTTCTCAGCCTTCTTTCTGAGGCACCCCCAACATGCTACAAAAACTCCATGGCCTGCCAGTGCCACAACTGTTTTTCTGCATATAAAAGCCAGGACCAGCATTAGGGGGTAGCAACCAGGGCAGTTCCCTGGGGCCCCATACCGCAGGAGTCCCCCCACAAAATTAAGTTGCTCACGCTTCAGCCCCAGGTGGCAGGTCTGGGGGCTCTGGGCTTCAGCCTTACATAGTAGGACTTCTGCTTTCTGCCCTGGGTCCCAGCAAATCTAACACTGGCCCTGCCTGGTGGTCCCCTGAAACCTGATCACAGCACCCCCCCCCCCAGGGGGCCCCGGACCCCTGGTTGAAAAACAACCCCCGGTGTAAACAGCATTTTAAAATAATTTTTGGAAAGCATAAGCAGTGGGACAAGCCAAAAACCTGTGCATGACTTTTTGTCTTCTGATGTTTATGACAATAATAGCAGCATGGTATGAGCATTACATGAATAAATGGTACTTTCCCAGAAGAGCTTTTCAGTCTAACAAAGACAATAAGTGAGATGATACATTTAAAAACAAAAAAACACCAGACCCAAAACAAAACCTTTCTCCACTTTGCCCAGGTTATTGCTTTCTCAACCGTTGTGCAGAAGCTTTCACTCACTATATTTTTCTTTATCAAATACCCTAATTTATATTCTATCCCAGTCCAGCCCTTAATTTTTCCTTTCAATTTTTATACCTATTAGATATGTATTTACTCTTACTAATCTTACCTTTGCCCAAAGCTGTTAACTCTTTCCTACATTAAAATGTTTCTCTAAAAACAAAATGTTGACTGGATTCTTGCTCTCCCTAGCATGAACCAGCCGTAATTTCTCTAGCTTCTAAAATATCTTTGAAGCACTGGTAGTTCAGCTCCATTTGAAGGCCAACTACGTATGCCTTAATACCTTCTGCAGTGTTTTGTTTCAGTTCCTTCTGACTCATGGCATCGCTTGGCCCACACACAGGTACCTCCTGCCTCACCCACAACATCTGCACCACTTGCTGCCCCATAACACTTCCCAACTCAGTACCTCTCAGCACCTATGCCACCTACAGCACACAGTGCATTCATAATGCCTGTGCCTTGTAGCCCTGACTATAATGTGTAGGCCTGCTGAGGTGTGGAAGTCCTGAGCATATCCCCCTAAAGCCCAAGTCTCACCATTGATACATGTGGTGAGGCAGGTGTATGCTTGAGGCCTTTAGTGTGCCTGGGGCCTCCAAGATCTGCACTGAAGCATAGCACACTAGG
Source organism: Chelonoidis abingdonii (assembly GCF_003597395.2). Taxonomy (NCBI): domain Eukaryota; kingdom Metazoa; phylum Chordata; order Testudines; family Testudinidae; genus Chelonoidis; species Chelonoidis abingdonii. The sequence continues at coordinate 56,352,009 of NC_133776.1, forward strand.
TACCTGCCTAAAGCCCTAGTTCCTGGAATCCTGAATCAGCGCAGGCTGCGCAGCAGGGACACAAGGACGGTGAAGAAATTTGGCAGCATGTGACCTCCAGAAGAAGAAAAAGGAGCATCCATGTGCCAGCAATGCAGATACAGGTGAGCAACCATTTTCATGTTCTCTCCACAGGTACTAATGCAGATAGTGGACTAGATGATACCTCTGAGGGAAGGGAGCAAAAGAAGACTCCACCGATTGGAAGGCATGAGATGCAATGTCCTAAGGATGGGGGTCCCACAACCACTGCTTCCAAGAGAAGGAGGCAGGTGGTGGTGGTCGGGTACTCCCTCCTAAGTCATCTATCTGCCATCCTGACCAGGAAAACTGAGAAGTGTGCTCCTTGCTAGGAGCTAGGATTCACGATGTGACAGAGAGACTGCCAAGACGCATCAAGCCCTTGGATCATTACCCCTTCCTGCTTCTCCACGTGGGCACCAATGATACTGCCAAGAATGACCTGCAGACTACATGGCTCTAGGAAGAAAAATAAAGGAGTTTGAGGCGCAAGTGGTGGTCTCGTCCATCGTCCCTGTGGAAGGAAAAGGCCTGGGTAGAGACCATTGAATCGTGGATGTCAACGAATGGCTATGCAGGTGGTGTTGGAGAGAAGGCTTTGGATTCTTTGACCGTGGGATGGTGTTCCAAGAAGGAGTGCTAGGCAGAGACAGGCCCCATCTAATGAAGAGAGAGAAGAGCATCTTCGCAGGCAGGCTGGCTAACCTAGTGAGGAGATCTTTAAACTAGGTTCACCGGGGAAGGAAACCAAAGCCCTGAAGTAAGTGGGGAAGCGGGATGCTGGGAGGAAGCATGAGCAGGAGAGCACAAGAGGGGAGGACTCCTGCCTCATACTGAGAAAGAGGGATGATCAGCAAGTTATCTTAAGTGCCTATACACAAATTCAAGAATCCTGGGAAACAAGCAGGGAGAACTAGAAGTCCTGGCACAGTCAAGGAATTACGATGTGATTGGAATAATAGAGACGTGGTGGGATAAATCACATGACTGGAGTACTGTCATGGATGGATATAAATTGTTTAGAAAGGACAGGCAGGGCAGAAAAGATGGAGGAGTTGCATTGTATGTAAGAGCAGTATGGCTGCTCAGAGCTCTGGTATGAAACTGCAGAAAAACCTGAGTGTCTCTGGATTAAGTTTAGAAGTGTGAGCAACAATGGTGATGTTGTGGTAGGAGTCTGCTATAGACCACCAGACCAGAGGGATGGGGTGGATGAGACTTTCTTCCAGCAACTAACAGAAGTTACTAGATCACAGGCCCTGGTTCTCATGGGAGACTTCAATCACCCCAATATCTGCTGGGAGAGCAATACAGTGGTGCACAGACAATCCAGGAACTTTTTAAGTATAGGGCACAATTTCCTGGTGGTGTGGAAGGACACTTGGGCCAGGTCTTTGAGCTGCTTGTCATAACCAGGGAAGAATTGTAGGGGAAGCGCAAAAGTGTGATGGAACCGGTACGAGCAGTGCGCAGTGAGATGTCGATTCAGGATCCTGACACGAGGAAGAAAGGAGAGCAGCAGAGATACAGCCTGGACTTCAGAAAAGCAGACTTTGACTCCGTCCAGGAATGATGCGGCATGCCTCTGGGAGAATAACAGAGGGAGAACAGCCAGCTCTCCTGACTTCTATTTAAAGAATCCTTTATTGAGGTTGCCGGAATAACTTCCAATGTGGAAAAGAATAGTAAATATGGCAGGTGACAGCTTGGCTTAACAGTGCATCCTAGTGATCTTAAACACAAAAAAATGTTACAAGAAGTGGAAGATTGGACAAATGATCGGAGGAGAGTATAAAATATTGCTCAGTGCGTGCAGGAGTGAAATCAGTAAGGCCAAATCACACTTGAGTTGCAGCTACCAAACATGTTACAAGTACAGAAGGGTTTCTTCAGTATGTTATCAATGGAAGAAGGTCAAGGAATAGTGTGGGCCCTTATACTGAGTGAGGGAGGCAATTGGAGTGATGGAGACTGTGGAAAAAGCTAATGGACTCAATGCTTTTTTGTCTGTCTTCCGGAACAAGGTCAGCTCCAGATACTGCACTGGGCAGTACGGCATGGGGAAGTGGGTACCACCCCTCTGTGGAGAAAGAATGATTCAGGACTATTTGAGAAAGCTGGACAAGCCCAGTCATGGCGCCAGTGCTGGCAGCATCTGAGAGTGCTAAAGGAGTTGGTGGATTGTGTTTGCCAGAGCCAGTTGGCATTATCTTTGAAACTCATGGTGATTGGATGGGGGTCCCAGATGTGGAAAAGGCTCATTGTGTGCCCATCTTTAAAAAAAGGGTTGAGGAGGGAGATTGGCAACTAGCGCCAGTGAGCCTCAACTCAGTCCCTGGTAAAATATCTGGAGCAGGTCCAAGAATCAATTTTGAAGCACTTAGAGGAGAGGAAATGATCAGAACCGTCAGCATGGATTCACCAAGGGCAAGTCATGCCTGAATAACCTAATTGCCTTCTATAATGAGATAACTGCCCTGTGGATGAGGGAAAGCCGTGGATGTGTTGTATTCTGAATTTTAGTCTGAAGCTTATTGATTACGTCTCCCACGTATTCTTGCTGCAAGTTAAGTATTGGGCTTGGCGAGAATGGACTATAAGGTGGATAGAAAGCTTGGCTAGATCATCAGGCTCCGGGTAGTTCAATGGCCTCATGTCTAGTTGCAGCCTGTTAATCGGATGCCCAAGGTTGGTCTGGGCCAGTTGTTGTTCGGAGTCTTCTTCGATCTTTCTAGAGGATGGATGGCATGGACTGCACCCTCCAGCTAAGTTTTGCAGAGTGGATGAGAGGAGCTGGTAGTATGCTGGATGTAGGAGATATGGGACTACAATAGAGGACCTTTTAGTGCACAAATTCTGGAATCGGCGAATCTATAGGTTCAACACAAAGACAAGTGCAGAGTCCCTGACTCTGTAGTCTTAGATGGAAGAATCATCACCGGCTCAGACTAGGACTGAGATGAGCTAGGAGCAGTTCTGCCAGAGAAAGACCTAGGGTCGACACGTGGATGAGAAGCCTGAGATATGAGTCAAGTATGCCTAAGTTGCCAAGAGAGCTAATGGTATTCTGGACTGTAAATAAGTAGGGACATTGCCAGCCAGATCGGGGAAGGATATATTCCTCGTTCTACATTGGTAGGAGCGCATCATTGGAGTACTGTGTTCAGTTTTGGGCGCCTCACACTACAAGAAGGTATTTGGATAAATTGGTAAAGAGTCCAGCGAAGGCGTCATCTAAAATACAGACTGCGCGGGGTGGCAATTTTGCAACAGAAAAGCTTCAAAAACAGACTCCAACGAGAAACTGCTGAGCTGGAATTGATATACAAACTTGATACAATCAACTTAGGTTTAAATAGGGACTGGGAATGGCTGAGCCATTACAAACATTGAATCTATCTCTCCTTGTAAGTATTCTGACACTTCTTATCAAACTGTCTGTACTGGGCTATCTTGATTATCACTTCAAAAGTGTTTTTTCCTTACTTAATTGGCCTCTCACAACTCCCACCTATTCATGCTCTCTGTATGTGTATATATATCTCCTCAATACATGTTCCATTCCATGCATCCAAAGAAGTGGCCCACGAAAGCTTATGCTCAAATAAATTTGTTAGTCTCTAAGGTGCCACAAGTACTTCTGTTCTTTTTGAAAATGATTAGGGGTCTGAAGCACATGATTTATAAGGAGAGGCCAAGGGAGCTGGGATTGTTTAGTCTGCCGAAGAGAAGAATGACGGGGAATTTGATAGCTGCTTTCAACTACCTGAAAGGGGGTTCCAAAGAGGATGGATCTAGATTGTTCTCAGTGGTAGCAGATGACAGAACAAGGAGTAATGGTCTCAAGTTGCAATGGGAGAGGTTTAGATTGGAGATTAGGAAAAACTTTTTCAGTAGGAGGGTGGTGAAGCACTGGAATGGGTTACTAGGGAGGTGGTGGAATCTCCTCCTTTAGAAGTTTTTACGGTTAGGCTTGATAAAGCCCTGGCTGGGATGATTTAGTTGGGGACTGGCCCTGCTTCGAGCAGGGGTTTGGACTAAATGATTTTCTGAGGTCCCTTCCAACCCTGATATTCTATGATTCATCACCGGATTAATTATAGAATCTCAAGTTTAATTTTAAAAAAAAATCATAGACTCATAGGACTGGAAGGGACCTCAGGAGGTCATTTAGTCCAGTCCCCTGCACTCATGGCAGGACTAAGGATTATCTAGACCATTCCTGATAAGTGTTTGTCTAACCTGCTCTTAAAAATCTCCAATGATGGAGATTCCACAACCTCCCTAGGCAATTTATTCCAGTGCTTAACTTAATAATGGGTTTAGATTTCATGGTTGTTTAAAAAAATATTTTAAACACTTCAAACCATGACCTGGACATCCTGTATGTAATGCTGTGTGCCTGAGTCTGTAGGCAGCCTTGAGCAACTGGTCTGAGGTGTGAACTGTTTTGAGAGTAACCAACATAAGAATGGCCGTACTGGGCCAGACCAATGGTTCATAAAGCCTAATCTGCTGTCTTCCAACTATCATAGAATTGGAAGGGACCTCGAGAGGTCATCTAGTCCAGTCCCCTGCATTCAAGGTAGGACTAAGTATTATGGCTGATGTCACATGTTTCAGAGGGAATGAACAGAACACAGCAGCTATCAGGTGATCCATCCATTGTCATCCACTCCCAGCTTCTGTCAATCAAAGGTTTAGAGACACTCAGTGTATCTGGTTGCACCCCTGACCATCTTGGCTAATAGCCATTGATGGACCTATCCTCCATTAACGTTATCTAATTCTTTTTTTGAACCCAGTTATACTTTATGCCTTCACAACATAGAATCATAGAACTGAAAGGGACCTTGAGAGGTCATCTAGTCCAGTCCCCTGCACTCAAGGCAAGACTAAGTATTATCTAGACTGGTGCAGGCAAACTTTTTGGCCCAAGGGCCACATCGAAGTTGCACAACTGTACGGAGGGCCAGTTAGGGAAGACTGTGCCTCCCCAAAGAGCCTGGCCCCCGTCCTCTATCTGCCTCCTCCCATTTCCTACCCCCGACTGCCCCTCTCAGAACATCCAACCTGTCCACTGCCCTGTGCTCCTAGTCCCTGGCCGCCCCATCCTGGGACCCCCGCTGCCTATCCAACCCCCCTGTTCCCTGACTGCCCAAACCCCTATCCACACCCCCACCCGCTGACAGCCCCCCCGGGACTCCTGCCCCCTATCCAACCGTCGTCTGTTCCTCATCCCCTGACCATCCCCTCCTGAGACCCCCTGCTTCTAACTGCCCCCCAGGATCCCACCCCCTTATCCAACCCTCCCTGTCCCCTGACTGCCCTTCCAACCTCTATCCACATCCCCACCCCCTGACAGGCCCCCCAATCCTCCCTGTTCCCCATTCCCTGACCACCACCCCTGAACCTCCACTGCATCCAACCACCCCCTCCTCCCTAACTGCCCCCCAGGACCCGTGCTCCTCACCCCCTTACCAGCAGAAGGAGCTGGCAACCATGACACCCGGACAAAGCCAACTGCGCTCCCCACACTGCCCAGAAGGAGCGGCAGGCCAGAGTGTGGCCCGTGCGGCGGTGTGGCTGTAGGGGAAAGGGGACAGCGGGGAAGGGGCTTGGGACTAGGCTCCCTGCCTGGGAGCTCAGGGGCCAGGCAGGACAGTCCTGCGAACCGTAGTTTGCCCACGTCTGATCTAGACAATCCATGACAGGTGTTTGTCTAACCTGCTCTTAAAAATCTCCAGTGATGGAGATTCCATAACCTCCCTAGGCAATTTATTCCAGTGCTTAACCACTCTGACAGGAAGTTTTTCCTAATGTCCAACCTAAACCCGCCCTTGCTGCAATTTAAGCCCATTGCTTCTTATCTATCCTCAGAGGTTAAGAACAACAATTTTTCTCCCTCCTTGTAACAACCTTTTATGTATTTGAAAACTGGCATGTCCCCTTTCAGTTTTCTCTTCTCCAGACTAAACAAACCCAACTTTTTTCAATCTTCCCTCATAGGTCGTATTTTCTAGACCTTTAATAATTTTTGTTGCTCTTCTCTGGATTTTCTGCAGTTTGTCCTCATCTTTCCTGAAATGTGACACCCAGAACTGGACAAAATACTCCAGCTGAGGCCTAATTAGCGCAGAGTAGAGCACAATAATTACTACTTGTGTCTCGCTTACAATACTCCTGCTAACACATCCCATAATGTTTGCTTTTTTTTTTTTTGCAACAGACTTACGCTGTTGACTCATATTTAGCTTGTGATCCACTATGACCCCGACAACCCTTTCTGCAATACTCCTTCCTAGGCAGTCATTTCCCATTTTGTATGTATGCAATTGATTGTTCCTTCCTAAATGGAGTACTTTGCATTTGTCCTTATTGAATTTCATCCTATTTACTTCAGGACAGTTTCTCCAGTTTGTTCAGATCATTTTGAATTTTAATCCTATCCTCCAAAACACTTGCAACCCATCCCAATCTCAATGCGTAGATGAGACGATGGTGTAGAGAGGAGGGGTTTAGATTTATTAGGAACTGGGGAAACTTTTGGGATAAGGGGAGCCTATACAGAAAGGATGGGCTCCACCTAAACCAAAGTGGATCCAGACTGCTGGCACTTAACCTTAAAAAGGTTGCAGAGCAGTTTTTAAACTAAGAGATGGGGGAAGGCCGATTGCTGCAAGAGGCACATGGATCGGACAGAGACTTTCTTAGAGGAGAGTCTATTGATAGAGAATTTCTAGGTTTAGTCAAGAGGAGAGGATGGAAGAGGATAAAGTATAGGCAAGATCAGATAAGAAACATCACATAAACAAGAAATCTGACACATCAGAAAAGGGCAGACAAAACAGTAGAAGTTTTTAAAGCGCTTGTACACAAATGCTAGAAGTCTATATAATAATGGGTGAACTAGAGTGCTCATGTTAAAGGGAGGATATTGATATAATAGGGCAACAGAAACCTGTGGAGTGGGGACAATCAATGGACACAATCATTCCGGTGTACAAAATATACAGAAGGACAGAACAGTCGTGCGGGGTGGGAGGAAGATCGAGATACAAAAGAAGCACTTAAAGATGATAAAGTAATGCGGAGAAACTAAAGAATCTCTGCTTCATATCTTCACAGCGGAGGAGTATGGGAGATTCCCAAACCTGAGCCTCTTTGTAGTGACAAATCTGAGGAATGTCACAGATTGAAGTGTCACCAGAATGAAGTTTGGAATCAATTATAACTAACAGTAATAGTCACCGGGACGCAGATGGCATTCCACTCAGATGTGAAAGAACTCCAATGTGAAACATTGGTTGTAACTTGTCTTTAAATCAGCTTCTGTACCCAATGACTGGAAGTTAGCTATGTAACACCAAGATTTAAAAAGGACTCTAGAGGTGATCCTGGCAATTACAGACCATTAAGTTTAACATCAGTACCATTCAAATGTATTGAAACAATAGTTAAGATAAAATATTGTCAGACACATAGAAAAACAAACTGAGCAATAGTCAACATGGTGTCTATAAAGGAAATCGGTGTCTAACTCACTATTAGAGTCCTTTGAAGGGTCACAAACATTGGACAAGGGGGATCCCGTGGGAACATAGTGTACTTAGATTTCCAGAAAGCCTTTGACAAAAGTCCCACACAAAGGCTCTTACTTAATTAAACTGCATGGGATAAGGGGAAGATCCTTTTATAAATCTGAGAAACTGGTAAAGACAGAGATCAAACGGTACAGAATAAAATGGTAATTTTCAGATAGGTAGGGGGTAACAGTGGTTCCAAGGGTCATCCTAGGACCAATCCTATTCAACTATCCATAAATGTTGGAGAAGGGTAAACCAGTGAGGTGGCAAAGTTGCAGAGTATACTAACCTGTCAAGAATAGTTAAGACCTCAAAGCAGTCTTTGAAGAACTCAAAAAGCATCTCACAAACTAAGTGTTGGCAACAAAATGGCAAATGAAATTTAATGTGATAATGTAAAGAAATGCACATTGGAAAAAATAACCCAACATACATAACAATAATGATGGCTAACTTAGCTACAACATCAGAAAGAGATCTTGGAGTCATTGTTCTCTGAAGACGTTCAAGCAGTGTGCAGCGGCAGTCAAAAAAGCAAACAGATTGTAGGATCATTAAAAAGGGACAGAAGAATAAAACGGAGAATATCTTATTGCCGTTATATAAATCCATGGTACACGGCATATCTTGAATATTGTGTACAGATTGGTCCCTCACAAAAAAATGCATTGGCATTGTAATAGTGCAGAGAAGGACAACTAAAAATGATTAGGGGTTTGGAACGGGTCCCATATGAGAAGATTAATAGGCCTTTTCAGCTTGGAAAGAGGAGACCAAGGGAGATATGATAGAGGTAATATAAAATCATGATGGTGTGGAGAAAGTGAATAAGGAAAAGTTATTTACTTGTTTCAATAATTAAGAACTTGGGGCCACCAAAGAAATTAATGGGCAGCAGGTTAAAAACAAAAAAGAAGTCATTTCACACAGCATTCAGCACCTTGGAACTACCTGCCTGAAGAGGTTGTGAAGGCTAGGATATAACAGGGTTTAAGAGAGAACTAGATAAATTAATGGAGGTTAAGTCCATTAATGGCTGTTAGCCAGGATAGATAAGGAATGGTGACCCTAGCCTTTGTCAGAGGGTGGAGAGGGATGGCAGAGAAGAATCACTTGAAAATTACCTGTTCAGTTCACTCCCTCTGGGCACCTGACATTGGTCACTGCCGGTAGACAGGATACTGGGCTGGATGGACCTTTGGTCTGAGCCAGTATGGCTGTTCTTATGTGGATAGTTTGCTCTTGTGCCCTTAAAATGTTTCTTTGAAAACGCCAACGGTCTCAAGTGTTTTTTTCCCCTTAGACTTGCTTCCTATGGATTTACCTACCATCCTGAGTTGCAAAGTCTGCTCTTGAAACCATTGTCTTTATTGTGCTGTCCTCTCCGACCATTTCTTAGAATCATGAACCGACCATTTCATAATCACTTCACCCAAGTTGCTCTACTTTCAATTCTCAACCAGTTCTTCCTATCTCAAAATCAAATCTAGAATCTCCCCTGACAATGCGTTCCACAGGTTGACTGTGCATTGTGTATAGAAGTACTCCTTATTGTTTGTTTTAAACCTGCTGCCATTAAATTTCATGGTATCCTGGGGCCTCTTGTGTTATGCGAAGAATTAGATAACACTCCCTTATTCACTTCTCACCCATTCATGATTTATAGACCTCTACCATATCCTCCCTTAATATTTCATTTCTAGATATCAATCTATCTTTTAAATCTCTCTTCATATGAAAGCTGTTCTAATCCCTATCATTTGTGCCTTCTGCACTTTCCAATTCTAATATCTTTTTGAGATGAGGCAAGCAGAACGTGTGGATGTACTATGGATTTATATGGTGCATTATATGTATCTGTTTCCCTAATGGCTAACATGTGTAGCTTTTTTTGACAGCTGCTGCACATTTGAGTGGAATGTTTTCAGAGAACTATCCATAATGACTCCAAGATCTTTTCTTGAGTGTTATAGCTAATTTTGATCCATCATTTTGCTTGTATATTGGGATTATGTTTTCATATGTGTTACATTGCATTTATCAACATTTAAGCTCCTCGCCATTTTTTGCTTACTCACCCCATTTTGGGAAATCCCTTGTAACTCATTGCAGTCAGCTTTGGACTTTACTATCTTGAATATTTTATCATCTGCAAACTTTGCCACCTCAGTGCTTATTCCCTTTTACGATAATTTTGAAATATGTTGAACAGCACAGGTTCCAACTACAAATCCTGGGAAACCCATATTTACTTTTCACTGTGTAAAACTGACCATTTAATTTCTATCTTTTGTTTCCCTATCGTTTAACCAATTACTGAGTCATGAGGGGACCTTCCCTCTTATCCCATGACTACTTACTTTGCTTAAGAACCTTTGGTATGTGATCATGACAAAGGCTTTCTGAAAGTCCAAGTACACTATATCAACTGGATCACCTTTGTCTACATGCTTGTTGACCCCCTCAAAGAATTCTAATAGATTGGTGAGGTATAATTTCCCTTTACAAAACCCATGTTGACTCTTCCTCATCAGCGCTAGGAAAATTGTGGAATCCCCATCCTTTGAAATTTTTAAGAACAAGTTAGACAAACATCTGTCAGGGATGGTCTAGGTAAACTTGGTCCTTCCTCATCGCAGGGACATGTACTAGATGACCTCTTGAGGTCTCTTCCATCCGTCTCTATAATATTATGTTCATCTATGTGTCTGATAATTCTGTTCTTTACTATAGCTTAAACCAGTTTGCCTGGTACTGAATTAAGGTTTACTGGCCTGTCACTGCCAGGATTGTCTCTGGAACCTTCTTTAAAAATCAGTGTTACGTTAGCTATCCTTGACTCATCTCGTACAGAGGCTGATTTAAGCAATAGGTTACATACTATAGTGAGTAGTTCTGCAATTTCATTTTTGAGTTCCTTCAGAACTCTTGGGTGAATACCATGTGGGCCTGCTTTTTCTCAATTTGTTACAAAATCTCCTCTATTGACACCTCAATCTAAGACAGTTCCTCAGATTTGTCACCTAAAAAGAATGACTTAGGTGTGGGAATCTCCCTTACATCCTCTGCAGTGAAGACTCATGCAAAGAATTCATTTAGCTTCTCTGCAACTGTATTGTCTTCCTTGAGTGGTCCTTGAGTACCTTGATCATCCACTGGACCCAGATTAGTTGGTAGGCTTCCCCACTTTTGATGTACTTGATAATTATTTTATTTGTTGCTGTTTTTTCGTGTCTTTTGCTATTTGCTCTTCACATTCTTTTTTGACCTGCCTAATTATTCTTTTACACTTGCCAAAGTTTATGCTCCTTTCTAATTTCCACAGCAGGATTTGACTTCCAATTTTTAAAGGATACCTGTTTGCCTTTAACTACCTCTTTAGTCTGCTGATTAGCCAGGGAGCAATTTTTTTGGTCCTATTTTTTATTATTATTATTTGGAGTATACGATTAGTTTAAACCTCCACTGTGGCATTTAAGTCTGTTCCACGCAGCTTGCAGGCATTTCATTCTTGTGCCTGTTCCTTTTAATTTCCGTTTAACTAGCTTCCTCATTTTTGTGTAGTTCCTCTCTTTGAAGGTAAAAAATGCTACTGGTGTAGGTTTCTTTGGTATTTTTTCCCCTCCAGCGATGCTAAAATTTAATTACAGTGCGGTCTCTGTGACATCTACTTGCAGCTACAAGAAGCATCTGAGAAGTCTGAATTACCCCATTCATCTGCCTGGTGTGTTGATAGAATGCTCACTGGCATTGGACTCCTGCCGCTGTCACTGCAGCTGGGAGGGGTAGAAGGGGGTGGTAGAAGCCCAACTGCTGCCTTCCTAGCAACAGACTCAACGTGGGCATGGCGTGAGCGACCTGCTCACAGAAGGATAATGATGGACTCCCCCATGGGTTGCTCTAGTGTAGCTGGCCAGCCTACAGCAACCATGCCACCACTTCTCAGTAATATACAGTGTGACACATGATACATGCTGGTTTTCATAAAGCCCCAGCTCTTGGAGTCATGTGAATAGAAGAGACAAAAAAAAAAAAGGCACTTTCTAGCCTGCCTGGTTGCACAAAGAACATGCCTGCACCAGCTAGACGCCCCTAGGGGCTTAGCCCCTGTTAGCACACTTAAAGAACCAGATCTTATTTCTTTAAAAAAAACCACCTGATATTCTAGCTAATCTTATGTGGGCAGCAGCCTAACTCCGCAGTTTTCAGTGCCTGGTCCAAAGAGGCACATGGCAGCAGCAGGGGCTGTCAGTTCCCGGCCCTTGGTGGAAGGGGCGGAGCTAGGGCCCTCACTTTAGCCCTGGGCACCGCCCAGCGCTGGGGGAAGGGGACAGTAGCGTCCCGCCCTTGAGGGGGGCGGGGAAGTGGGCGGAGCAGCAGCGGCCACCCAATAAAGCTTGACATTGAAATTGAAAGCGCCTCCCTGGTGGCGAGCTAGGGGAAGGGGCGCTCGCGCGGGCGGCTGGCTATGCGCCTGCGCACAGCAGCCGGGCAGGTGGCTGGTGTGTTGTTGTTCGGTGGTGGCGGCGGGAAGATGGCGGCGCACGGGGGCTCTGCGGCCTCCTCGGTGCTCAAAGGGTTAATTCAGCAATTCACCGCCATCACGGGTGAGACGCACGGAAGCCGGGGGCCCCGCGGGCGGCTGTGCACATCCTGTAGCCCTAATATCGGGGGCCGGTACAGGGGCAGCACCGGTGGGCTGGGCCCCGCAGCTCTGGTCCAGCTCCGGGCAGAACCGGCCTGGGGCAGCGGCGGCTTCCGGCCGGGGCGCGCGCGCTGTGCCCGGCGGATCGGTGCGGCACGGAGGCTCCCGGCTGAGGGGATGTGGGGTTCCCCCTCCTCCCCCAGGCAGGCTAGGCCAGGCGCTGCCCCGTTCTCTGTGACCTTCGGGGTACGGCCCCGGCCCTGCTCACCCGGCAAAGTCCCGGGCCCAGGAAAGGGGGCTCAGGCATCCCATAGGACAGCCGAGCAGCCGCCCGGCCTGTGTCTGCGGTACAGAGCCCCAGAGCCGGTGGGCGGGCGAACATGCGTGAGGGAACAGGCTGCCAAGGAGCTGGGGGTCTGGCAGAGAATCACTGTCTGCTGTACGGGTGACGCTCCAGTGCTGTCAGATGCTCTTCTCTTTCCTTCATCGCCAGGACAGGTGCTCCTTGCACTCAACAGAGACCACAAGATGCATCAGTCTTCCTCCTCCTGCTTCCACCAGTGTAACTGAAGTTCTGTTTGCTTGAGTAATTAGTGGGCAGATTTGGTGTAATATGATCTGTGGAAGTAATCTGTTAGTGCATTGAAATGATGATCGGGTTTGTCGGCATATATTTCCCCACTGTTCTTACAAATGGCATTGGATTGCTCCCAATGAAAATTCTTTGTTTGGTTTATCTTGAGCACTTGATACAATTTGTGCATAATCGATTTCATTATAGCTTCCTCTATTTGTGTGTCTTCACACCACAACAGAGGAGGGAAGGGTTTTAAAAGATAGGAAAATATGACTGTCAAACTACAAAAATCGATTTATTAGTTCTGTTTATTCCACTCACCAAGTTTCTTGTTATAGCTAATTAAATTCAAGCTTATATCACTTTTAATAGTCAGGTGTGATTGGCTCAAAATCTGGGTTAACAATACTGGAGATGTTAAGTAGCTAGTAAACTGACAGGGATACAGGTTCGCCTGTACCCTGGGAAATTCTTAGTAAGTCAGTTCTTTGTGAATCACAAACAATCATTTTTAATGCTCTCAGAGAGAGTACAATATTTTATGGCTCTGCTGGGCCCCACTAATGAAGAATGAGGAGAAAGTCATTTAGTATATTTCTGCTGTAGGAAACAGGGGACTGACTTTTTGTTGTTGCTCACCAAGAAGAGTGGCTGTAAGAAACTGGAAAAAATACACACAAGAGCTACAGTGAAACTAGATGAGTTTTGGTTCACATTTCAGTGTTTGCAGTGCTCATTTAAAGGCAGATGCAACCTTAAATATTTTGTAAAGAAAGTAAAGCTGGTTTTAGAGCATTGCACTAATGTTCTACAATTAATAAGACACACTGGTTCTAGACCAGAGGTTCTCAGGACAAATTTTTTAGTGGCATCAAAGTGCGGCCACCAACTCTTGCTGTTGGCCACTCTCACGCATTTTCTTAAAATACTTAACTGTCTTTAGGAAAAACATGTATATGTACATATTTATTTGTCCAAATCATTGTAATTTATTTATTGCTAGCTAGTAAGTCTGCTGTGAAAAGTGATATTAACAAACATACAAGTATCACTTTTCACAGCAGCCTTATTTAGCCCTTCCAAGCCTAGGGACAAATTAATCCCTGGATGTGGGATCAGGGGAGTCTGTGTTGGGCTGGAGCCTGAAGCCCCGTGGCCAGAGCCTGAAGCCCCGCGACCAGAGTCAGGGGCTTGCCACCGCACAGCTGGAGCCTGCGGATGGAGCCTGAAGCCCCTCGGCTGGAGCCTGCTGCCCCACCACCCCGGGGCTGAAGCCTGAGCCATTCGCCCCTGGGAAGGTGGGGAACTCACCGGCTGCCTGATCCTCCCACCTTGTTACCCAGGTGTCTCCAGAAGGGTGAGGGCCCAACGCTGCTGGCAGCCGGCCCCCAGCAACCAACACCAAGGCGATGCATCCAGGAGCAACAAGGAGAGGGAAGGGGCTGCTACTTTGCCTCTTCCCCCCTGATCACAGCCGGGGAGGCTGTGACCGCAAGAAAAGCCCCTGGTGGCCTCGTGCATCTACGGTGGCCACACTTGAGAAATGCTGTTCTAGACAACTTTTGTCTTCTACAAGCAGTGATAGGTTTTGAATAGCAGAGACCTGAAAATGGCAATGTCTTTGCACATAACTCTATATGGGATTTGTAGGGTGATGTGGTCATTTCAAAGTGTAAAAATGTTTGAGCATTGCTGATATAATGGCAGTAAAGTGTAGTGGGCATTTTTATAACAAATTGTGATTACAGTTTAAAGAAATTAGATGTTGTTTCCATACTTTTACCTTGTTATCTCTGATAACTAGTTTGCTTTTGTATTTATTTACCATTTTAATTAAGACCTCAAAATAGAGTTGACTTCTATTAAGATTATTGCTACTTCTCTTGGCAAATTGTCTTTGGAAAGTTACTCTGTCAGACAAGCTGACATTGTTTGTGACTTAATATAATAGCATAGGTCATTCAAAGTCACTTTATCCCAGTGGTTCTCAAACTTTTGTATTGGTGACCCTTTCACACAGCAGACCTCTGAGTGCACCTCCTTTATAAATTTAAAACACTTTCAAAATACATTTAACACCATTATAAATACTAGAAGCAAAGCAGGGTTTGGGCTGGAGGCTGACAATTCGTGACCTCCCATGTAATAAGCTCGTGACCCCCTGAGAGGTCCCAAGCTCCAGTCTGAGAACCCCTGCTTTATCCAGAGATTTTCCAGCCCTTGCAGTGTTTCATTTGCTGGCTGGGCTGTTCTGACTAGAGCTTCCCGGGAAATCTAGTGTTGCCAAATACAAGTTGAGTGACTAAGATAAAATGGGTTTAAGCCAAGGTGGCTTAATTTACTACAACTCTAACTTTATACAATATAATCTTGTTTTCCTCATTGCTATGGTATTTAGACACTTAAACTAATGAAAATTAAACTTATCATGAGTACAAAAGCTACCTCCAACGCTAACTCCACTGAATTTCTGCCTCTGTAACTCACTAACTGCCTTCATCTACTGTGACCTGAAGAAGAGCTCTGTGTAATCTTGAAAACTTCTCTTTCACCAACAGAAGTTGGTCCAATAAAAGCTACTACTTCACTCAGTTTATCTGTCTAATATCCTAGGACTAACATGACTATGACAACACGGTCCCTGTGTGGGATGGAGAACTCACACTTGTGCTCTGATAGACTGTTAGGGAAAATAAATTCCTCAGTTGAGAGTGTCTCTATGGCATGACTAACTTTGGGTTACTCGTCCTGGAGGGGAAAGGTCTTTTGATGTAGGGAAGAAGGTGGTACTGCGAGTCAATGTTGTTACTCGTATCCATGAACAGTAATGGATACGGTAAGACACTGAAACTGGGAACTGTTTTAATAGATGGACATGTATCAACATGTAAACAAACCTTCCTTCTTTCTGCCAGTTGTTATGCTCGTCTTCTCTGGAATGAGCATCTGCTAGTTCTCTTTTGCTCACTCTGTGTCTTGGTCAGTTGATAGGCCAAGTTCCCTACTTTATTTTTCTGCTCTAAATATCCATCATACAGTGGCTGAAACTGTTATACCCCTGGGTGGATAAAAATCAATAATTTTTTCTTTTTAAATCCAAAAAAATCGTATTTTTTTGATAAAATGCTTTTTGAGGAAAAATCCGATCTAAAGATAGATACATTATAACTCAAAGATATCTCATCATAGAATAGGGATTATAAATTCTAATTTTATAGTATGAGACAATAGATTCATGTAATGTTTAAGAAGTTTTGTAATTGAGTTCCAATAGTTCATGGATTAGGGACCCAATCTTATGAGGTTCCAAGGGCTTCTGTATAGATTATTTAGGTTAATCTTTCTATCTACCCAATGGGACTCAGTGCTCAGTCTAGAAGAGACTACTACATACTAAGCGATGCTTAGTTTTGCGGTTCTCAAACTGGATTTGTGTCTCCAGAGATAACATGCTTGTTAACAGCAAAAATATTTTAAAATAAATAAATAGAGGTGAGAAATAACAGACCTCAGCCCTATTGTCCCTCTACAAATTTGTGTACACAGTCAATCCCTTACGTCTGTCTAAAAGTGCAAAATTTCAAAAAGTTCAATGAATAGAAAATTATTGGGGGGCAGAATAGATCTGGACAAGGAGAAGAAGTCTGGAGGTAAATGTGAGGAAGGAAGAACAGTCAGTAGAAACAAAAGTGAAACTGTCTGAGCAGCATATTCCAGAAGTCTTGAGGTCTTTCTGAGCGTAGCCTTCATTGATTTGAGATCTACCATACCATTCTCTCACTAGTAGGGAAAACCTCTAATGGCAGCAGGCCATAAAAGAGACCCAGTTTGGGAATATTTTAATGAAGTTCCTGTACCTGTGGGTAAGACTGTCATGTGTGCAAAATGCAAACAGTGCAACAAAGAAATGCAAGGCCTGGTTGCGCGAATGAAACAACATCATGAGAAGTGCTCCTTCTCAGGAGGAAGCTGCGTTGAAGATGATGAAAGGAGCATGTCTGAATATGCAGGATCTTCAGGTTGGTCAACTTTTTTATTTCATACTTCTTTCTTAAGGACTGCCTGTCTTCCTTCTGAACTATTGAATTTTCATGTTTGAGCAAAAATATAGAGTAACAACTGTGGTACTATCATTTTAGATGCAGTTGTGATTAAAAAAATAAACAGCTGAAATAAACAGATCTTCCTTTTACAATTTCACCTTTAAAGTAATATTAAGTGTCAGTGAATACAATGAGTAATACTAAATTAGCAGTCTGGTAATAATTAAATAACTTCATTGACTTATTTTCTTTAGGAGAATCCATCCTCAACATACAGGATTCTGAAGACTATCCACCTTCAAGATAACTCTGAAACTATAGAAAATAATGGTGATCTGCCAATGATAGCGTTTCAGTCACACCATGTATGTCACATAGCCACAGTATATCACCTGTAGCAAAGAAGAAATTTTTTTTTCCATCATCGAGAAACAACCATACATAAGTTTGTGATAAGAACCAGCAGATTACAAAAAAAGGTAATTGATGAAAACCTTGCCTGGTTTGTTTATGCAACAAACTCTCCTTTCTGTATGATTGAGAATCCACATTTCATTAACGTGGTTCAGTCATTAAGACCAGGATAGAGTCCACCCAACAGAGCAGATGTTGCAGGCAAAGTGCTGGATAAAGTGTACGAGAAAAATATTGAGCAGTGTGCAAAAGGTCTAGAGGGTGAAATTGTTAGCCTGAATCTTGATGGGTGGAGCAATGTCCACGGTGATCCTGTTGTGTGTGCTTGTGTGACAACAGAAGAAGGGAATGTCTTCCTTACAGAAACTATTGATACATCAGGAAATATACATACAGAAGAATACTTACTAGAAGTAGCAGTAAGAGCTATAACAAACTGTAGAAAAAAAATTCAAATGTCTAGTACGCAGCTTGGTCACGGACAATGCTGCAAATGTATCTAAGATGAGGAGAAATTATTTAGAAGAGAGTGAAGAGAGTCCCAATCTAATAACATATGGTAGCAGTGCTCATTTGTTGCACCTCCTAGCCAAAGACTTCAGTGTTCCAGAAATAAAGGCTAATGTTGAAATTGCAAAATACTTCCGTAACAACCACTTTGCAGCAGCTGCTCTGAAAAAAGTGGGAGGAACCAAGTTAACTCTCCCACAAGATGTGGGATGGAACTCAGTAGTGGACTGTTTTGAGCCACTATATCAAGAACTGGCCTAATCTGATGACAGTTTGCGAATAAAATCATGAAAAGTTAGGTGGCACGGTCGCAACCAAAGTTCTCAACATTGGCTTAAGAGAAATGTTGAACACGTGCTGAGTACCCTGAAGTCTATTTTTGTGGCCTTCAACAAAATGCAGGGAAATAGCTGTTCTATTGCTGATGCTGTTGAAATTTGGAAAGAACTGAGTGAGATCTTAAAGAGAAATATGCAATGACAAAGTTAAATCACAAGCCTTAAAAAAATGAATGGGACAAGCACTATCTACAGCTCATTTTCTTGCAGATATTCTCAGTACTCGGTACCAGGGTCAAGCCTTAACTGTTAAAGAAGAGGAGTTGGCTAAGACATGGCATTGTGGAGGGATGATTGTTGGATGTACAACTACCATAAACTTCAGAACTAAGGGTGAACCATTCAAGAAATATATGTTTGCTGATGATGTGAACTGGTGGAATTCACTTAAGCACTTGGATTCAGAGACTGTTGAAGTGATAATCTCACCTTTATCAGCATTAGCTGCTCCTGCTGGTGTAGGAGAATATTTTCTTCCTTTGAACTAATTCATTCCAAATTGATAAATTGTTTGGGACTTGAAAAAGCCGGAAAGCTTGTTTTTCATTTCCAGATTATGAAGAAACAGAAAAACGAAGATGAAGACGACTGAGTTTGCTGCAGAAGCCAATATTTTAAGTTTCTCATGTTGAGCTGGCTGACATAGTTGATTTAATTTTTTTTAAATTTCATTTAACTATTTTAGTTAAAAACAATTTTAACAAAAACAAACCTGACTTTAAAAAACTTCAATGTTTAACTACATTCAAAAATTCATATGCTTGTTTTGTTAAAATATTACATATTTGCTGTTGAAGAAAAAATCCAGAATACATAACGTTATTTTAGTTTAATAAAACAATGTAAATGTCTGCCTGGTGATGTTCTCCTTCTAATACAGCATGGCAAGAAAATCCTTCAAATATTAATGATTACTGTTGAATTGGAGATAGTTCACTTCCCAATGACTTCATAAATGTCTGCTTCAATTATCTTTGGTAAATGACATAACCAAACAAGCATTCATTTTCTGGTATAACTGTAAAACTAATCTGAAAAGTTTTCAAAAGAAATCACTTTAAAAATGTGTAGTGTAGGTTTCATTTTTAGAAGGTACACATCTATCTATGAGTTGTGAAGAATATGTTTTAAGGTTATAACAACCAAAGAATGCACTTTTATATAGAAATCCATGATTAACGCAGGGTGGACTCGATTTATACTCATTGCTGATTTAATATTGAGTTTTTCATAGTGACGAGAAGTTGGTAGTTAATTTTGTGTATAACCCAACATCTTTCTGGATCATTGCATCTTCTTCATGTTATGAATTTTGTGCTGGGCAAAAGTCTGAGAACTGTTTTAAAAAAAAAAAAAAAATTAAATACCTACTGCTGAACTTTTTTCTTTTTTAAGGAAGCAGATAGGATTGAAGGAGAGCTACATTTCCGTCTCCTTTTTCCCCCCTCCTAGGCAAGATGTGTATATTAGTGTTTCTTCTAATGGTTTCTAAACTATAAGTGCAAAGCAGGTGACAGCCATATATGTTGTGCATTCTTACTAATTACTAATTCTTTGAAAGAACAATCTTGTCTGTCAGCTATTCCCAGGACCTCTTTGATCAGAGTCTTGATACTATTTTCTGAGACTTTTTTTGTCTTTCACATTATAGGTGCCAGTGAAAGTGTGGGGAAACATATGCTTGAAGCATGCAACAATAATCTAGAGATGGCTGTCACTATGTTTCTGGATAGTGGAGGCATAGCAGAGGAGCCCAGCACCAGTTCAGCAGCGGTGTCAACTGTCCGACCAGATACAGAGTATGTGCCTGTGTGAATGTATCCATATGAATGAATAACGTGTGTTGAATAATGGTAGAATGGAAAGGTGGGAAAGTTATGGTATCAAGGCATTTTGCTGTAGCATTGTTCATTTCTCTCATAACCTACTGTCACTTCACTGTTACTATGTAGTCGTTTAATGATCTTGTCCACTTTTCCCTCCTCTGGTAGGGCCATTCTAGCAACTTTTATCTGGTAGTAATGGTCTTGTGGCTAAAACACAGGACTGAGTTTTAACATAAGAACGGCTGTACCAGGTCAGACTAAAGGTCCATCTAGCCCAGTATCCTGTCTACCGACAGTGGCCAATCCCAGTGCCTCCAGATGGAGCTAGTGATCACTTATCACAGCTAGTGATCAGTGTGATCTCTCTTCCTGCCATCCATCTCCATCCTCTGATGACAGAGGCTAGAACACCGTTCTGTACCCATTCCTGTCTATAGCCATTTATGACTTAACCACCATGAACTATCCATTCCTTTTAACACTGTTATAGTCCTCGCCTTCACAACCTCCTAGTAAGGAGTTCCCATAGTTTCACTGTCGCTGGTGAAGAGAGACTTCCTTTTATTTTTTAACCTGCTGCTATTAATGTCATTTGGTGACCCCTAGTCTTGTATTATGGTAAGTAAATAACTTTTCCTTCCACTTTCTCCACTCACTCATGTTTTATTTACCTCTTTTCATATCCCCCTTAGCTCCTCTTTTCCAAGCTGAGAGACCTAGCCTCTTTAATCTTTCCTTATATGGGACCCTCTCAACCCCTAATCATTTTAGTTTCCCTTTTCGAACATTTCTCAGTGCTAGAACATCTTTTTGAGGTAAGGACACCACATCTGTCACAGTATTCAAGATGTGGCGTACCATGGATTTATATAAGGGCAATAATATATTCTCAGTCTTATTTTCTATCCTCTTTTTTAATGATTCCTAACAACTGTTGCTTTTCTTGACCGCCTCTGCACACTGTGTGGACATCTTCAGAGAACTATCCATGATGACTCCAAGATCTTTTTCGACTCGTTGTAGTAAATTAGCCCCCTGTATAGTTGGGTTATTTTTTCCAATGTGCATTACTTTACATTTATCCACATTTAATTTCATTTGCTTTGTTGCCCATCACTTAGTTTTAGTTGATCTTTGAAGTTCTTCAAAGACTTGCTTTGTCTTAACTATCTGAGTAGTTTAGTATCATCTGCAAACTTTGCCACTCACTGTTTACCCCTTTCTCCTAGATCATTTATGAATAATTTAGATAGTGGATTGCGTCCTAGTGAGACCCTGGAACACCACTAGTTACCCCTCTCCATTTGAGAATTTACCATTAATTTCTACCTTTGTTCCTCTGTTCTTCTTCATTCTCAGTCCATGAAAGGAGCGCTTCCCTTTTATCCATGACAGCTTAATTTACGTAAGAGCCTTTGGTGAGAGACCTTTTCAAAGGCTTTCGGAAATCTAAGTACACTATGTCACGGGATCCCCTTGTCCACATGTTGTTGACCCTTCAAAACTCTAATAGATGAGTAAGACACGATTTCCCTTTACAGAAACCATGTTGAGCTTTGCTCAACAGTTGTTTTCTATGTGTCTGACAATTTTCTTCTTAACTATGTTTCGACTAATTTGCCCGGTTACGTTAGACTTACCGTCTGTAATTGCCGGATCACCTCTGAGCCCTTTTAATATTGGCAATTACATTAGCTAGCTTCAGTCATTGGTACCAAAGCCGATTTAAAGGACTGGTTACAAACTTAGTTAATAGTTCTGCAACTTCACATTCAGTTCTTTCAGAACTTTGGGTGAATGCCCTTGGTCCACGTGACTATTATGTTGAGTTTATCAATTATTTCCAAAACCTCCTCTAGTGACACTTCAATCTGTGACAGTTCCTCAGATTTGTCACCTACAAAAGTCAGCTCAGGTTTGGTAATCTCCCTAACATCCTCAGCCGTGAAGACTGAAGCAAAGAATCCATTTAGTTTCTCCGCAAGGACTTTATTGTCCTTAAGCGCTACTTTTGTATTTCGATCATCAAGGGGCCCCACTGGTTGTTTAGCATGCTTCCTGCTTCTGATGTACTTTAAAAAACATTTTGTTATTACCTTTGGAGTTTTTGACTAGCCGTTCTTCAAACTCCTCTTTGGCTTTTCTTATTATACTCTTGCACTTAAGTTTTAAGAGACTTGGGATTTGTTTCTTGTTTTGACTTGGGAATATTACCTGTTCTCACTGCTGGTGTTAAAATAGTGCCTAGAGGCCAACACCTTGTTGGTGTTGTACAAACATATAGCAAACAGATGGTCCCCTGGCCTGAAAATTGTACTATGACTCAATTTCGTCATTTGTACGTTTTGGATAACATTTGCATACCTAACAGGATATTGGTTACAAGCCATGCTAGCTAAATGCTGCTTTCAGGGGACACAGAAGCTGCGTCTTGCATGGTAGATGTGTATGTGGTGGCAATGACAGTTACTTTCACCTCCCCGTCACTGCTTTGAACTTGGTCTAAATTGGATTAGTTGTGGCTAAAAGATAATTAGGTCTTTGGTCTTCAAGAAGTGGGTTTTGGTCTCTGTCTGGTTCCTAGGGGGCTTGTGTCCTACCATAAAATCCACAGCAACATTTGGCATTTATTGGCACCCATGTTGTGCATGAAAGGCCAGGGTGTGAATAATTATGAGGAGCATATTTCCCGCTCATATGTAGAGTTGGTCACTGAAAGGCATGAGTGAGTTGCATTTGGGCATTGTAGGGAAGTTTGGAGTTCTGCTTCCTTTGCTCTACCTGTTCTGTGGATAAATAGATAACTTTGACCCTGGAAACAGTCTTACTAAACTTTCTGTCTAAATTCAGGTTAATTATAAAGGTGAAAGTGCCAGAAAAGGGTGTACTTGAGGTTAAAACAGCTGGAATGGTGCCAATAGTCCTAGCGGATGCTAAATTCTGTACCTTTCTGCCATTTGCCTTTGACAGGTACTGAAGCTAAACATCTATATTTGTCAGTATGGAGGCCTTGTTTCTGTGCAGATTCTTTGTGAATCAGTGACTTTTATACCACTATAAGTTAAACCCAGTAAGTGTTTTTATTGGAATAAATTTGATACCTTGGCTCCATTCAGGAGATAACCAGTCCATCTCCTAAACTTCAGACGCAGTGCCTAGAAGACTGTGAAGAGACTGGGTAAAACAAATAAGCATTTCTCTCTGCGTTATGTAGGGTTGTAGGCTCTAGTCTGTGACCCCTTCTGTGCCACTCTTTATGCACGGAACCTGTATGAGTCAAAGAACCTCTCTCAATTCAGATCTTTTAAACATTTGCTTCCTGCATGGACCCTTTGAGCCACCTGAAATGATGAAATAATTAAAAATTTGTACAACATCCTTACTTCACCTAGATATTATGCATCTGTACTTTTGTCTGTATCATTTAAACTGCAAGATCCTTGGGCAGGAACTGGTATTCTTTGTTTATAGAGTGCCCAGCACATCCCTCAGTAAATAACAGATTTTTTTTTCCCTTACTCTGGTAGGGATGAAGTACGAGCACCAATTCCACAAAAGCAGGAAATTTTGGTAGAGCCGGAGCCCTTGTTTGGAGGTAAGATTTGTTTGTGGTTTTGTTTTATGTTGCTACTGGCCTGGGTGAGTGACGAAAGAAAAATTGTAACTGACTGAGGGGTTGTCTACACATGCCTACATGGTGCAGCTGCACCACTCTAGGTACTCCACCTCCTGGAGAGGCAGTGGCTATGTTGATGTGAGAAGCTCTCCCCCGATCCCCAGTCAGCGCAGCGCCATTTATACCAGGAGTTCGGTCAGTATAAATGCATTGCTCAGAGGATGTGGATTTTCTATACCCCTGAGCGGTGTAGTTATACCAACATAAGTCTGGAGTTTAAACCAAGCCTGAGAAATTGAATCCCATCACTACTTCTTTCTGCTGTACTCTGATATAACTCTGTAGCCGTAGGATGCGATTGCACACTTTGAAATACCTCTATGCAGTTGGAAGTACAGTTTCTCAAATGAGACATAGGTAGTAAATCATGCACCACTGGGAGTGCAGTTTGCTTCATTTAAAGTGGGTGCTGCCTCATAAGCTATGCTAAAATACTTCTGTTTTCTGGCTGAGTACAGTGGTCCAGGAACAGAACTTGAAGATACTTCTCCCACATTAGAGATGCTCAAAGTGCTGGTATTGCAGGACAGAGTGATTAGTGATGAAGGGAAGAAGAATGGGTGAAGCTTCAAGAGAGCTAGAGCTACAAAGGAGATAGGAAGATTAGAAATGAAGTCAGAAGTATATGAAGGGTAAAGACAAACTATTAATGAAATGTTAAAGAAAAATATTTGATTATTTTAGTTCTGCTTTGTGTTGAATTTCTTGAATCATCTGAACCTACCTACCTGCTGAAGAAATATTATTGAGGAAGCTTAGAAAGTAGGAGGCTTCTGAGAACGGGGATGGTTCCTGGGCGTTCTGCAGTCAATATGCAATGGGCATTGCTGTGTAATACACTAAAACCCTAGTAATTGGACAGTTGGCACAGTGCAAAGGATACCGTGTGAAGTTGTTTTAGATGGTAATAGTAGCTTTTCCCATTTGTTGTTGCAGTTTGTAGTTTACTCTCATTTTCTCTCTTTGGAGAATAAACTGAAGTTTTGAAATGCACTTTGTAGTTTTTATTTTCTGTTTGCTTTAAATATAAGATTGCTTTATTATCTTTTTGCTTTTGAAATGTTGCCTCCGCCCCCCCTTTATTTTGAAGTGAAGGGCTAATGAGAAGATGACTTTCCTGCTAATTAAAATATTGATCTTCTAAGAAGAGGTGGCTATTTATGATCATCCCTGGCAACCCCAATAAAGGTTCAGGGTCCTATTGCGCTAGGCACTCTACAGGACAGTCTTTGCCCTAGAGAACTCAGTCTAGGTATACGGATATTTGGATTTGAATGTTGTCTAGTTTTTTTTTTTGTTTTGTTTTTGTTTTGTTTTTTTTTGCATGGAACTGCCTTGAGAATGAGATACTTAAATTATCTGAAACGGAAGATAACACCAGTTCATAGCCAACTATTAAATTACATTCCAAAGAAACACAAAAATATAGGACAGTGTTTTCAGACTTGCATGCTTAATTTCAGGTTCCTAAAGCCACACATAAATACCTAATTACAGGCAGGTGATTTTCACAAATGCTGAGAACTTGTAGCACCTGTTGATTTGTGTGAGATTTATAGGTGCTCAGTACTTAACTCTTAAGTCTGAAAATTTTTTATTATAATGTACAAAGTAGATCACTTGAGGTCAAAAATATTATACCTTTTTTCATAGTTATTAGAGATGGAAATTACTCCTGGGGGAATTGTGCGCTACTGCATGTGTGCAGAATTCACGTCCCCTGCAGATTTCTTTGCTTCCCCGCAGAAAATGACGGGGAAGCAAAGGGAAGCCACACGAGCTGTCATGCGCCTCTTCCCAGCAGTGCGGGCACATCGTTTCGAGCGCCCGGAGCAGCCAGCAGAGAGGTAAATCACTGTGGAAGAGACTCCACAGCCAGTGGCTCTTACCCTGCGCCAGTCTTAGCTGCTCGTCCTGGGTGGGTGTGGGGGAGGATGATGGGACCTTTTTCCCTGCATGGAGTGGCCTGGTCCAGATCAGACCCACCCCTAGAAACCTCCCAGGCTCTGGGGAGCTCTGCACTCTCCCAGGCCCACCCTGCTTCCTCCCCCATTGCTCCTCAGCCACAGGGCGAGGGGGTCACTGTATGGGGAACTGCTCCTCCACACCTTGCCCAACCCCATGCATCCAGATCTCCACCAAGCCCTTCTCCCCTGCACCTAGACCACCCTCCACACCTGAACCCCCACCCCACCATGCCTTTCCCCCATTCATTCAGAGCCCCCAGCCACCTAGTCCCTCACCAAGAACCTCCCCCCTGCATTCGGACCCCCACCCCGTACTTAGACTAACCTCTACTGAGGCCCCTTTAACCTGGACCACCCCGAGAAGCCCCCACACCTAGACCTGCACTCCACTGAGCCCCAGCCAGCTGCACCTGGACCTCCACCTCATCAAGCCCCCGAGCACCTAGCCCCCCCCAGCCAAGCCCCATCCTTCCCAAATCTAGACCCCCCCATGCCCCAGTCGTCTGCACCTGAACCCCTTGCAGAGTCCCATTCCCTTGCACCTGGAACCCCCCAACTAGCCCCTGAGCATTCAAAATCTCACCTTCCTGCCCCCCCCGAAGATACCTGCACCCAGATTGCACCACACAGAACCCTCTCACCCAACATGTGGATCCCTCCACACTAAGAACCTCTATTCTTGGATCCTGCTAAGCTGAGCCTGCTTGCCCCACACCTAGACTGAGGGCTAGGGCTGGGTGTGTGAGACTCTATCCCTCTCACTTACTGTCTTGGTGCATTGGTGTGGAAGGTTAGGGCCCCAGGGTGTTTCTGGGGCAGGCCTGGCCCTCGTGGTGTGTCAGGGTCAGGTGCAGCTTCACTGCCGAGTTCTTGTGGGGGGTGGGGGGAGCTGCAGGGTGATCTCGCACCTCTATGCAGCCAGTGGCCTGTGCTCCCCACTGCCATACTGGAACAGTCATGTTTGTTTATTGACAAAATATGCAGAATTTTGCAGAATTTTAATTTTTTGGTGCAGAATTCCCTCAGGAGTAGGCAATGCCCATTAATTCAACCAGTCAGTCCCCCTGCAAATTGATTTTTTTAAAATCAGGTTTTATGGTGTATGGTGGCCTCTTTCCATGTACTTTGTGTTTTGAACATCTCCTGTAACTGAATTATTTTGAAAATACTGTCTTAATTGTTTAAAAATGACCATTCCTAGGCAGACAAAGATTTGTAATAAATTGCTCTATGGTGTCTTGTCTTTCGGCCCCATCAGGAGTACTTTGGAGCTGCAGCTACAGATAGTAATGCCAGGTGACTTCAGCCCAGCCCTTTATCCTGGTATTACAGAGGTCTTTGAGAGTTAATTGCCCAGCAGAGAATTGGAACGGTATCTCTTCCCCCTCCTTTTGTGCTCAGAGGCAACTGCATAGAGCTCCTTGAGGCTGGGTTTACCTGGGGATAGGGTGATAGCAAGATTCCTCCTTTTGAGTCCAAGTACTGCCCACCCTGCCCAACAGCCGAGAAGATGATGTGAGTGAGAGGCCTGACAGAACTAAATTGGAGAACTCTGGGAGTAGCTGCCTTCCTAGAGGATTTTCCATTATTACTTCTCTAGGACATATAGTTATTTTCTAAAGTGGGTCCCTGTTTTATGTTTTGGGTTCAGTGTGGTAAGACTTATTTAATCTGAATACTATATTGGGCAGCATGGCAGAAAAGCAATCAACATGGGTATGTACAAGCATATCAGAGATGGGAGGCCTAGTATTTTACCTGCTTTCATCAGTAACCTGGATTTGCTTTGAGGAAAGACTTGTTCTTGGGGGGGATATCCTAAAGTAAAATGTGGTGCTACTTTGGGTCTGTTCTGATTTCCCCCCACCCTTACCCAGTGACCTTACTCCTCTTTATATGTATGCTTTGGGTCTTCAGTCTTTCTGCATCACAACTTTGTGGTATGCCATCATTCAAAAGTAATTCTTTGACAATATAGCTTTTAAATTACATCTGAGATCTTTTTATTTTAATTTTTTTAAAGCTCCTAAACGACGCAGACCTGCCCGTTCAATATTTGATGGTTTTCGGGATTTTCAAACAGAAACCAGTAAGTATCTGTGGTTCATTATGGTAGGGTTTCTAGTTTGTTGTGTAACTTTGTGGTGTGGAATGAACAGAGTTATCTACTATTGGCCATGATCATTGGCTGCAGTCATCAAACAGTTTTTAACGTTAAATGAGATTGGAACTTCCTATGCAGTAGGCAATATTCTATTCTAAAACTGCTTTATTAATCTTTAATTGTAGTGGTGCCATTACTACTTTTATAATTAAAGATGTCTGTCTATTAACTACAGCTGTCTCCCCACAGATACTAGTTTCACAGTGAGGACTGCTTTTATAATCATGGCAGTTTTAAATAGCTGTGAGGTGATTATGACGAAAATGCCAAGTCATGGAAATATGAATCTTGGCAGATACTATTGGATCTTGTTGTGACCCTGATGCATACTTCCAATCTTATAAAACAAAATAAAACACACAAACTTGTGTGTTCTCTGTGGCAGTACTGGACACATGAGTAAAGTACTTGCCATACCAGAATGGACTTTGATAACCCAGTTTAATTCTTCAGAAGGATGTTTTTCCCTTGGTGGTGGGGAGAGAACCCAAGAATCCTGGGGGGATTAAAGCTCTCATTCACTAATCTGGCCTTTTGTGTGGCCACTGTTGCTGTGCGTGTGCTCTTGTTAGTCTTCACATTAGTCCTGGGTTTTGCTTGGCAGCACAGAAAGTTCTCAGTGAATTTGTTTAGCCATTTACCATTACATCTGCCCACCCATGTGCAAAATCTACAAATGACAAAAGTAATAGAGAAACTCTTCTAAATCATAAAATTTCAAAAAATGACTCCTTTGGCAGGTGGGACAAATGCAGCCTTAACTTTTTTATTGTTAATCATTTGTATTACCGTAGTGCCTAAGAGCCCTAGTCATGGACCAGGACCCCTTTGTGCAAGGCACTGTACAAACACTGAACAAAAGCTGACAATCTTCTACTGGCATCACTCAGAGTCCCAGTCAGACTCTTCAGTAATAATCAACCTATTTAAAGGTAGTGTCATTGGCTTCTCTGTGAATAACCTATACTCTACTGCACAACCACATTTTTTGATTCCAACGCATGGGCTCAGACAGCGTGCTTTAAATTATTTGAACAAAAGACATACAGACTGAGGAGTCTGTTAAAGTTTAGTAATGTACTAGGAAGTGGTAATTTAAACAATACAGTAGAATTTAGGGTTCCATTACTCTGTTTACTCTGTTTCCACAAAGGAAGACATTCCAGACTGTTTTTTGACACACCCTTACAGCAATCCAAAGTGGAATGGCCCACATTGGTGCATAAAAAGTGAACTCTACAGCTCCATGATCACCAGCATGGGTCAGATAGATGGAACATGTGACCTTTTGTCTGTTACTATGGTGTGTGTTATTAAAAGTGATTAATATTGCAGGCATTGTTTAATTCTTTCATATCACTGTACTAAATGTCTGACAATCTGGAAGCATTCCACCATGTCAGCTGTAGCTCTTGAAAGTATATGATCCAGTTACACATTCATCTCTCGTCTAACTTAATAACATTCAGTAAAAATATACAAATACACCAAAAGCTTTTTTCACCTAAATGAAAGCTGGAAACTTAATAGTTAAAGTCTGACACTAATCTGGCCTTTAATGTTTGCAGACATGTTTCCAGGGGCTGCAAAATAGTGATATTTACAGGTACAGGAGGCTTCTATACTCTGGTCCACTGCACACTTGCTTGTGTCCAGTGGAGAGTTGGCGGACCCCATGGCCCTGGCTCCTCATTTCCAACTGCTAAACTGCATAAAAAAGCAAATGCACAGAGTATTTTAGGTAAGCAGTTGCTGTAATTCCCCCCCAAAGGTTTCATATGATCACAGATGGGCATTCAAGGTGGCCTCATGGCCATGAATGGGAGAGGTGGTATCCGCAGGACACTGTTTTTCAAGGTGTGGTATAGACTATAGAAAGAGTTTGAGAACCTCTGACCTATGAGAGGTTGCAATAACTAAGTCTATCTATGAAGGGGATGTGAAGAAATACCTGATTCTGTCAAAGGGGGCCTTTGATGTTTGTGAAGGTGAGGGAACAAGTGAAAGATCAAACTAGAAATATTTTTGGATGTAGGTCAATATTTGAAAAACAGGAGCCTAAGTTTAGACTACTAAATCCATATTTGGGCATCTGAATAAGTTGCCTGATTTTTTTTTTTTTTTTTTTTTTTTTCACAATCAGATCCCACTAATGTGTACATTTTACAAATATATTTAAATGAGAGTTCAGTGTTCAGCACTTCAGAAAATCAGAGCACTTAGTTGCCTTGTTACGGGTTTAGAACCTCGACTTTAGGATCTTGTCTTCAAAATAAATCATGGCCTGTGCACTTTGTAACCTTTGTAGAATGATTTCAACCAGGTGAATTTGTATGTAGGGAATAGAGATGAAGACTGCACAATGCACTGTTGTGAGTATTTTGTCTAATTCAACTCCTGTTCCTCCCGGGGCTGTATAGTTCGACAGGAGCAGGAGCTGCGGAATGGAGGTGCAATAGATAAGAAACTCACTACTCTTGCAGACCTCTTCAGGCCTCCCATTGATCTGATGCACAAAGGCAGCTTTGAAACGGTAGGTTTCTGTCTTTCAGTAAGACTACCTATGTGTTAACTGAGCATAGCTTGTAAGCCCTACATCAGCATGCATGTCCAAATTGATTTATAGCGTGATCGTACAATAAATTACAAGAAAACAAATAGCTGCCAATATTTAGAAGCAGACTAGCGCTTGCATGAGGTAGTAATTTTATGTGTTGTATAGGACTGATCTTAGCAAATAGTGACTGATTTCTAAAAAGGGTGGGCTTGTTATCCACTGTTCTCTTCCCTGGCCCACTCTTCCCCCCCCCCCTTTTTTTTTTCTTTTTCTTTTTCAAATGTGAAGTTGAGCAGATGTCACTGGTGAAAGATTTCAGTGCATGAGTGAAGCTAACTAGGATGGAAGAATCCTAGTTATTTAAATTCAGGAAAGGTGCTGTGGCTAAAGATTTTCTGTACAGGTGCTCTGGGTACAGGATTTCTGTGCAGAAGCACGATCTTTCTGCAAAGAAGCATGGTGGTGAGGGCAATATTATTCCACAGATCAAGTAGTATGATCATCATCAATATTGTCCTTGCTATTCCCTCTGTGAGGAATTCCAGAGCATTGTAATTGTCTGGTTCGCCTGTCTCACAGATCACTATTTGATCACCAATGTTCCTCAGTGCTCTTCTCTTCTCCCTGGATGCACTGAACCCTTGAGAGGGGATGAGGTAGCACAAGGACAGGTCTCTAACTGCTTCCAAGTCTACATGTCCACTCACTTGTGACCTCTGCCTCTTTGTTCAGTTTTACAATTGTGACTGCATCTGGCATCTCCCCCTGATGTCCTAACAACTTAATTGTAGTGTGGCAAAGACTAGATGGTAAGCTTATTGGGGCAGGGACCATCTTTTTTTTGTTCTGTTTGTACAGCTGATCCATGACTAGGGCTCCTAGAGGAATTTATTTTCCCACCATCCCCAAAACACTCTCCTGTCCATCAGTTAACTGCTATCCTCATTCCATGTTCTTTTGTCATCTTTGCTCTTTTATGCTACTCCTATGCCTGGGACAGCCTCCTCCCTCTTGTATACCTGGTAACCACACAGTTTTCTAGACCATCCTCAAAACTCACTTCTAGCTAACTACAACTCAGGCACAACTAGCTAACCCCCCTCTGTGTACCTAACTAGATGATACATTTATGAAATTTAGTAAACCTAGTGTGACAGTTCTAATGGTCATAAGCTAAAGTTTTTGCCTCCAGAAATATCTAAGAACAAATGTTTCAGACTGCTTATTCCCTCATATCTTGGTATTATTTTATTTAAATAAATATTTAGATCATTTGTTCCTGTATTAGATTCTAAATTCCTCAGGGGAGGGGCTACAGCTTATTTTGTAGATAGGGCTACTCACATCTGTGATATTTACACACACGATGGCAGGAGTGGCAGTATCCATTCTAGTTAAGGTTGCATGAGCATTTCTGTTCAATCCCTTATTTTCAATCATTCAGATTTTTGTAGCTCATCTCTTTGGGCTGAAATTTTCTAGTTTTCATCTGCAACTTAAGTTAACTTATGTTCTTCTTAATGTGTTTTTTTTGAGGTTTTCTGTCATGACCAGTTGTCATTTTTAAACGGGGTGTGGGGGGAGTAAGCTTTTCCAACTATTAAAAATAAATAAATACAATTTAAAAATTTGCAACTTTTTGCAGCAGCCATTCCCCCACCCGTGATCTAAACGGTTATGGATAGAAAATTCAATTTTGGCATTGGCAGTAGCTTTTGTTGAGGGAAAAATGCCCTTGAATGTTCCAGTGAGTATTGATTTGTCTTTGGTCAAGTTATGACCCATTCTTCTTGTGATCAGTACGCTTTACGTAGGGTTTATTGCTATCTGCATGTGGCTAACTTGGCTGTACTGTGAAAGTGTACACAGGTTGAGGCAAGGATTCTGTAAGAGCCCTGATTTAGTCCTGTAGACCAATGGTTCTCAGTCAGTGGTATGCATACCTCTGGGGGTATGCAGAGGTCTTCCAGGGGGTAATTAACTCATCTAGATTTTTGCTTAGTTTTACCACAGCCTACATAAAAAGCACTAGAGAAGTTAGTGCAAACTAAAATTTCATACACACAATAACTTGTTCATACTGCTCTGTATGCTGTACACTAAAATGAAGTACAATATTTATATTCCAATTGATTTATTTTATAATTATATAAAAATGAGAAGGTAAACAATTTTTCAACAATAGTGTGCTGTGACACTTCTGTATTTTAGTCTGCTTTTGTAAGGAAGTCGTTTTTAAGTGAGGTGAAACTTGGGGTATGCAAGACCAATCAGATTCCTGAAAAGTAGTCTGGAAAGGTGAGAACGATTGTTGTAGACAAAGTAATAGGGGGAGCTGCTGCACACTAACACCTAAAGGTTTGCAGGAGAGGGCTCTCTGCAGCTCCTCATGTTTGTGGAAAAGAGCTCCTCAGTAAACGGGAGGGGGATTCATTCTTGCAGATCTCCAGAGGTCCATGGCACAGAAGGTACTACTAACAACGATATGTTAGTCTTAAACAGCTTGAAACTACCCCCACCTTTCTTTTTAAATAACTAGGAAATTCCACACACACCATAAGCCTGTGTGGAAAGCATTAAGATTGCATGTTTAAACACTAAAGTGTCTCTGAAACTGTAGAAAGTGTGTTGTTTTGAGAAACAGTATGTGAGCAAGTAATTAGTCTGTCATTGCATGCCATATGCACAAGGAGGCAGAACTGAGATTGCTCCTACATTCTCACTGGCATTGGCTCATACATTCTCTACCATATTCAGCCTTGCAACTAATCATTTTCCTTAATGTAGACTTCAGTATGGAACAAAAAGTTAAAATGGAGTTGAGCCCATGCACTAAACCACTGCGATACTAAATAGTGTCTTTGTACATAGATCTGATTAGGGTAATGAAATAGAGGAGAGGTGAAATGAGGCACTTTATGATAGGAGTTACTGTAGAGTACTTGAATACGAGGGAAATATGCATGAAGAGTGTGAAGATGGGAATTGGGATGCGATTCAGGGATAGATCAGTGGATTGGAAATAATAAGAGGAGGGCTTAGTCATGGTTAAAAGGAGTGTTAAGTTCTTGCTGGATAGCTCTTGAGAAGATTATAAGTGAACACTTGGTTTCATCCTACTCCCAAAAGAACACTTTTGTATGTCACAGGCCTGTCCTCTTCACCACACCTGCAAGCATTGTAGGTGTAATTAGCAGTATCTACTCGGGATACACATCAAGCTTGCATAGCATGGAATTTGGTAGTCAGGATTCAGGTCCATTGTAAGTAACTAGCCATGTGGCACCTGGTTCTAAACTTTTAACGAGTAAAACGTTTATTTGAACCTTAAGAGTGTGCTGCTTCTTTGAAAAGCGTAATAAAAATTATGTTGTAGAGCTCAATGTTGTCTCTGTGTCCATAACAAATACTGTTAGTTTTCAGGTTAAAAAGATGTCTTCCAAGTATCAGTTTTGCTTTAAATCAAGTTTGGGTTTGTTTATCCTCACATGTAACAAAGGTTTTGATGGCCAAATTAGGCTGTCCTTTAATCTTGTACAATCCTATTAGTCAGTGAGTTTGTATTGGTGTAACTTAATTAGTAAAATACTTATGAATTTCTGTTTCTAACACCAAAAAATATACAGCTATAGGGCTGTGTGGTATAAATGGAACACCAAATATGACCAGCTGTTTGGACCAACCAGTGCAGACTGCTGTTTTATTCTACCACATACGAGCAAGTGAACTCTGAGAAGATGCTGTCTTTTAAAATGTGCAAAGTTTGTTTGTTTTTTGTGTCACATTTTCTCATATATTGGACAGGCAGCATGGTCCAGTAGATAGATCCCCAGACAGGGATCAGGGACTGGGGATTCTGTTTCTGGCTCTACCACTGACTTGCTGTGAGCTTGGACAAGTCTGTGCCTCTATTTCCTTTCCCTTGTGTGTCTAAACTGCAAGCTCTTTGAAACAGACAGTCTGTGTGTTTATATAGCACCTGGCACAGTGGGGTTCCAATAAATAAACTGGATATTAGTTCTAGTTAGTTCAGTAATACAAAAGGAGTCATTCAGAAATATTCGTCATCTTATCAAAGTAAATTGTGACTGCTATTGAACCAAGTCACATTTTTGTAGAAAATTCAGGTACTGCAAGTCATTTCTGGGAGTCCAGTGTTTGTTTAATGCTGTAAACTCAATTTTTATTATAAATAAAGGTAGTGGAAAGAGTCTTACTACTTGAAAGGACACAGTATGAAATCTGATCAGCTCTAAAAATGAGTTTAAAGTAATTCTGGCATTACACCTGCCCTGAAGCACTCCCCCTCTTCCCCACCTACCCCCCAATCAATCTCTGTGGACTTGTTTTTGTCAATATATTGTATGGGTTTTTCTTGTTCAGAAACTTTAAAGGGGTATGTGACTCTATTTGGGTGGAAGGGGAGCGAAACTGACTAGACAAAATACTGGCAAATACATATAAAAGTAGAAAAATAAGACTTTTTCCACTCTGAGTCTTTTTTTTTTAAATAGTAATTTAGGCATGTGTAACAAGAGTAGGAGAGAAACTGTGCAGACAGAATGGAATTCTTAGTCAGTGTCCCTGTAATCCAGTAGAGTTGGGGGTCAGAGCACAGGACTGGACCAGGGCTCTCGGGTCTAAATATACATTCTGATATAGATTTCCTCCTGAGCCTTGGGCAAGTCATTATTCCAAAAATTAGACATCTAGATCTATATTTAGGTACTTAAATAAAAGGCTTGCCTCCTTTGGAGCTGGTGAGCATATTGAAAAATCAGGCCACTTACTTGGATTCCCCTTCTGTTAAATAGGTGCCCAAGGAGTGTTGTAAGGATTAACTAATGAATGAGAAGCACTTTAAAGATAAGTACTGAAGTGCTGCTTATGCGAATATGCAAGAGTACTGGCATATCCTATGTGCACCTAATTCCTGTATGATGTCCTATCAAGTGAATGGAAAATTAGGCCGCAATTGGTCTGTCATCTGGCCATGCAGAAATCTTATTACCTAGGTGTTTAATGTGAGGTCCTGTGTACAGTAAGTAAACTTGAACCAGCTTTGCTTGACACATACAGGCCATAACTGAATTGCCAATTAAATGAAGTATTAGCATTGGAATGGTAATACTGAGGTTTTAAATTTACAATTCACTGACATGAGTGGGTAGACAAGACAAACTTCATTCTAAAAGTTAAGCTTAGGTTCTGAAGAAGACAGTAAAATCTGGTGAAATACCCTAAACCTTTGAATTTGCTGTGTCGTTCCCCCCCCCCCCCCCCCGTGAGTAATGCAGTTAGTGCAAACTCATGTAAGTAAATTTTTTTTATTTTTATTTTTTTTAGGAAAGTTCATCACTATTTCCAATCTATCCTGGAGATAAGAGCATTCCTACTTTTGATAAAGCCCTCTCTTTTTCAACAGGTTTGGCAATTCAGCGATCAGAATTACATTCTTGATCAAACTCCTACCATTAACTTGCAACCAACCAATCAGACAATGCCAGCTTTGTGACTCAAACCAGTAAGATCTCTTCCTGCAACTTCAAACCCTCCCGTTCCCCCCCCCCTCTTCTCCCCCCGCCACTTGCAGTCTGAATGAGCATCAGAAAATGACTCCTGATTTGGCAGTCACACCAAAATTAAGTTTAACAACATAAAATCTAGAAAAAATGAATAGTGGGGGAAAAAGGGCTGTTGTATAAATACAAGTCCCCAGTCAGTAACTTTAGCCTACTTACACAGAAAAAGGGTCCACAAGTTTTCCTTTTGAGTAACCAGGTCTTTCCTCTGCTATCAGATGTGACTCACTTCACTCTGTTTTCTCTAAACAAATGGTTAATTCAGATTTTTTTCTTCCATTTTCAGTCTTTTGCTTCTCAAGCTGCTTCCTCTCCCTATCCTCCTGGGCTTGGCTTGTTGAACTCAGTTAACCAAAGTGTAATTTTTTTGTTTTTTTTTAATTTTTTATTTTTTTAAATAATACATTTAGGCAACTTGAACTGCAGTTTAAGTAGGTCTTCTAGCCCTGCTCTCTGTTTGTCAGGTGTTTGAGGATGACTTTTGCTAGTTCTGATCATCCTTTCTACTGTAAAGAGGTTTTGGTGAAGCCTGGTGCACATGTTGAACCCATCATTGCTGGCGTTGTTTCTGTCTAGCCTTTTGTTTTTAAATAATGTATTCTTTCTTTCTGATTGAAGGCCAAAGAGTGTGGTCAGATGCAGAATAAATGGCTCATGATTAACATCCAGAATGTGCAGGATTTCGCATGTCAGTGTCTCAACCGTGACGTCTGGAGCAACGAGGCTGTGAAGAACATTATCCGGGAGCATTTCATTTTTTGGCAGGTGAGAGGCTAATAGAGATAAGTTGAAGATAGAAATTGATGGGAGTGGGGCAACAAAAACAAGTCTCTTGTAGTTTATAAACAAAACAAAACCTAGTGCTCTCTAAGAACTGCCAAGAAAGATTGAATTGTGGATTTAATCTCAGATTACCGAAATGAGTGTATATTAAAACAATTTTAAAAGCCATGTGTTCAAAACTAGCCTTTTTGGGTCTATGACCTTTTTACACTAACAAAATCCACGTACTAATGTTTGGACAAGTTAATGGGAATTGTGTACATACAAAGTGTAGAGTGTATGGTAAAATAGACACATTTTGTTCAGTTTTGAGGTATTAACTTTTTTTTCAAATGTGGTGTTCTGTAGGTATACCATGACAGTGAGGAAGGACAGAGATACATACAGTTCTATAAACTGGCAGATTTCCCTTATGTCTCCATTCTGGACCCCAGGACAGGTAAAATAAAGGATAATACATATGATCTTCAGACAGACTGCTGATTGTAATCTAGAATGTTGAGTTCTGCTTGTTTTTGGCAGTGCTAGTTAATATGGGTTAAAACATGTAAATTACTTTGCAACATTTTTTGAGAGGCACTGAAGCCGTTAAAGATTATGTGGACTAAGAATCTAACAAAAGAACTAAATAAATAAAAATCCAAGTTCGGCACAAATTTTGTGTAGTGACACTTGATTTCAGTTTAGCTTGCTAGCTTTATCTGTCCATTTGGAAAACAAAATTGGTAATACTTTGTGGCCAAATCATGAACATTAATCCACCCTTGCCTCCTCACCACCTCATCAGTTTTGCAAAACAAAAATGGACCTTTATAAAATCTAATAAGCATTATGTGCTTTTAAGTTAAATTTGTTTTATGCTCCTAATAGCTAAGCAAAAGTCTCTTGAGAGGGCCCTTAGTGAAATGAGGTCCAATGTTCCTATGTGTTTCATAGGCCAGAAATTAGTGGAGTGGCACCAACTGGATGTAACTTCTTTTTTGGACCAAGTGACTGGTTTCCTTGGTGAGCATGGTCAACTGGATGGACATTCTACCAGCCCTCCCCAAAAATGTTCCCGCTCTGTGAGTATAAGGCCTTGTGGGTAGGGGGAGGGAAAGAGGAAAACTCAGCACATTTGTGTCTGGTCCAGTAGAACCTCTCATCTCACTGCATGGGAAATACAAATAGATGTGTGTGAACTAACAAGTGTGTAAAAGCACAAAACATGCAGATAATGCATCAGAGAAAGTACTTTCTCTCCTTTTTGATCAATAGTTTTGTTTAGTTTTTTTGCTACTACATAATCTGTAGTATTTGTTACAAATGTAATGGCCATAGTAATGTGAGCTTTCACTACAGCAGTTTGCTGTTAAAATTACTGGGTAGAAATGAGAAGTTTGTTGGATGTGAATTATGAGGTGTAAATATTAGAAAGGGTGCACTATACTTAAATGTTTGTTTGTTGTTATGGTGGTGGGGAATTCTTCTCTGTAGTTGGGTTTTCAACCATCTGTGGTATCCTTAATCTCTCGACCCCACACCTCCAAATCAAATACAATAAGAACTAAGTGGTAGGATTGGTGTCTTGGAAGGCCGGACTCAAAATAAAGGTGAGAGGATAGTACAGGTACTTGGCACTAGTGCTTGTTCTCCCGCCACCTGGTTCACTTGTACAGGTTTCTAGAATACAATAATCCTAAAAAGAAGCTGTTTAAAAATACTCATTGTGATTTTAATGTCATGCAAAATGACTTTGAGTAAACTACTACAAATTTCAGTACTGGAGTTAATCCATGAAAAGTGTACAATGCATAATTTCCTATTTAGATTAATCTCAATAGAATTGCCTCTTTCAAAACGATGACACTTCTGTCGCTCTTTACGCAATTGTTTTTCCTGCTAATTGTACCCCAGACCTGGATTCTTACAGTTTCCAGAAGTCTTTTTTGTGAGCAACTAAACTAAAACCCAAGCACCTTGCTGTAACTTGTGCAGTAGCTTTGTATGTGTCTTTTGAGTGATTCTTCAATATAAACTAAGCCGTGATAAAGTTTGCAAAAAAACAAATTGAAGAGGTTGCAAACAGAGGACAGAACCAAATTACTGAGTGATCTGGAAAGACTAGGTCATCAACTAAAGAAAATTTGGGACTAGAACTGTCAACTGCTGTGCCCTGGGAGAGGTTCATCCAGCAGCTGCGCAGATCACATTAAAAGCGTGGTCCCCACACTGTGGGGCACAGCTCCTTAAGGGGTGCAGAGGAATGTTCTTGGGAGGGGGCACGTTCGG
The DNA here is from genome assembly GCF_003597395.2 of Chelonoidis abingdonii. Taxonomy (NCBI): domain Eukaryota; kingdom Metazoa; phylum Chordata; order Testudines; family Testudinidae; genus Chelonoidis; species Chelonoidis abingdonii. The sequence goes on from NC_133776.1 coordinate 56,391,008, forward strand.
TCAGCCTCCACAGGAGCTGGGGAGGGAGCAATACCTGCCCCCTGGCTGCAACCCTGTGTGCAACTGCAGACCCACCCTGGGCCACCAGCCACTGCTTGCCAGCCCAGCTGCAGCTCTGGCCCCATCCTCGGCCCCCTTACTGCCCCACCTCTCTCTCCTCTGGAGCCCTGGCCGCAGCTCCCAACTGTGCCTCCTGCAGGGTGGGAGGTAGCAGGGATAAGGGAGAGTGCTACATGAAAAGTTTGGAACCACCATATTAAAGGGAGCTTATTACAACTTGCCTCTTTATTATAGACCTTTTAGTACTTTTCCATGCAGACAAATACTGTAGCTGCCATATGGAAATCAAGACTGGACAGTTGAAAGAGTGCAGGTGATCCTCCAAATTATAAAGGTTTGGAAATGATTGAAATAGACAGTACTCCATGATCAGCATTGCTTCAGAGAATATAGTGGAGTGGAGAAGGGGGAGATGTCAACTGTGGAGAATTTACGTATTTCTCAAAAAGAAGAAATACTTACGGGCTTTAAAATTGTAGAACAGCTGGTGGCCACACCATTTAATCATTACATGCCTGTCAAGTGTCACCTGAGAACCATTTGTTAAAGTCCTGTAATTCCTGTTTTAAATATTTTTGCTTAGTGTTTTATTATTTTTATTTTTATTTTGTTTTTCTGTGTTATGGCTATATCACACAGGAGAGCCTCATTGATGCTAGTGAGGATAGTCAGATGGAAGCTGCCATCAGGGCATCCCTGCAGGAGACGCATTTTGATTCTTCCCAGGTCAAACAGGACAGCCGATCAGATGAGGAGTCTGAATCTGAGCTTTTCTCTGGAAGTGAGGAATTTATTTCTGTTTGTGGCTCTGATGATGATGATGATTCCGAGAATCCTGCCAAGTCTAGAAAGTCTCCACACAAGGACTTAGGGTGTAGGAAAGAGGAGAGCCGTAGGCCTCCACCTGAGCCCCCCACAAGGACTGAGCCTGGAATAACATCAAACCATCGAGTAGTGTCCTGCATTGATGCTGGGATATTGGAAGAATCAGCTGACAAGCCTGACAGTGCAGTGGAGGGATTGGATGTGAATGGTGAGCTTTTCCCCTTTAATCGTAACTTAATTTTTTTTAAAAAGCTTTGCAACAGCCTTTTTATATTATCAAGCATGTTTAAGTCCTAATTTTAAGAACATCTTTTCTGTCTTTATCCTTACTTAAAGTTTACCATTTGGATACATCCCTCTACTTTCAGCAGCATGAAATGAGGTTGCAAACCCCAAGAACCTGTTAATCACTGAACTGTAATCTGAATTTCTATTGTTCTGCGGGCCCATCTGTATTAGAGAAATTGGCATCTGGGTAATGTAGATGTGTGTAGTGAGGCTCGCACCAGTGAGGTATGCTGCACAAATGTAAGTCCATTTTGCAGTTATGCAGCAAATCTGCACTCCTGTGGTTGTATTGGTGCACATTTTCCTTGTGTAGATGGACCTCAAAAGTTCCTCCACCCCCCCCAGCATTCTCTGCTGGTTGGCAGTAGGAGTGCAGCATTTTCCACGAGACGGTGCAGCAGCGTACAAGTAGAGAGTGCACTAAAGAGAGGGGAACGGTATTCACATCGGTTTGGCATGCAAATAGCAAAGATGTCAGCAGAGAGCTGCACCTTAATTCCCTTTGCTGTGGTTTCTCTGTGGAGATGGTAGGGAAGGACGATATCAGTCACTGGTTTTAACTTTTTTTTTTTAAAAAAAAAATGAAAACAGGGATTTTGATTAAAAAAAATACATGCAACAGAAGTTCGTTTTCATGGACCAAGCTTTGCAGCTCACCTTTAAGACTTTTTTTTTGGTGTGTGTTAATTTCCACACTAATCCTCTTCTCCCATAGAGTGAAGTACACCATTTAAATATACAAAAAAGCTCGATTCAGATGCCCTGTTGTTAACCTGTAACAACTTACTTTACACTAGGACCAAAGGCACAGCTGATGCTAAGGTATCCAGATGGAAAGAGGGAACAAATTTCACTGCCTGAACAAGCTAAACTTCTGGTAAGTGAAGCTAATTGGAGATCATTGTTTGAATGGAAGAGAGCTGAAACTAGGTAATACTTTTTTGTGATGGCACTATGAAGTTAGATTTAACCAAATATGAAAGTAATTGCTATACATATAGAATCATGGATTATTAGGGTTGGAAGGGACCTCAGGAGATCATCTAGTCCAACCCCCTGCTCAAAGCAGGACCAATCTCCAAATCTAAAACCACTGAGCTATCTCCCCAAGAGATAGTGTGGCAATTGATACAAAAATATTAAATGTGAACATTAGACAGAAGCAAACTGAACATTTTAATAAAAACTGGACCCCTGTTTTTTTAATTTGAAGTCTCTCCCTTGTGACTTTTGTGTTTCATATACTCAGCTTTTGCATGTGTCAAATAGCTTCTATGTGTAGTCAATGCGGTTTTGTGATAATTAGCTTAGGAACTTTAAAGGTATTTCATTAGGCTGGATTTGTTCTGATGCTTCAAAATGTATTACCATGCAGGGGCTTGTTCTGTCAGACTATGAGGCTTCTTGCTTGCTATATAACTATCTTCCCACATTACTCCTGAGGGCATTCTGTGCCAGAAAAAATTATGTGCACGATATTTTAAAGTTCTGCAATTTGATAAAAAAATAAATGTGGTGGCTCCAGCATGGTATTGGGGAGCACAGGGCACTGGCAGTACAGAGGTGGGAGATCACTGTGCGGCTCCCCTTGGGACATGGACTTAGCAGTGAGGCTGCACCCAACCCTGACATAGTGTAAAGACCGGGTGTGCCCCAGAAACACCCCAGAGTCCTGCCCCTCTGTGACAGGTTCACCAGGTGTGGGCAGGCAAGCTCAACAAGAGAGGATCCAAGTATGGAGGGGCTGGGTGGGGTGGGGTGGGGGGATCCAGGTGTGGGTTAAGAGGGTTCTGTGTGGGGCAATCTGAGTGCAGGCAGCTCAGTGGGGGTCTGGGTGCAAGGGGCATCTGGATGCACAGGGGCTTGTTGAGGGATTCTTGGTGCAATGGTAATGGGGCTCTGCAGGGATGTCCAGGTGAAAGTGGTTGGGGCTCAGGGGGCATAGAGCTCAGCAGGGGGGTATGGGTGTTGGAGGCGGCGCTGGGTCTTAGGGGGGCTCAGTAGGGGGTCCAGATGCAGCTGGTTGGGGCTTGGTGGGGTGGGGATCTAGGTGTGGGTGACTTGTCTGGGTGGTCCAGGTGCAGGGGGAATGGGGCTCATCGGGGGTGAGGGAGTTCTGAGTGGATGGAGGGGTGAGGTTTGGCTGGAGGGTCTGCATATGAGGGCAACTGGATACACAGGGGTTGGGGAAGCAGCATCTTCTACAGGGATCCCTGCAGCAGAGGAGCGATGGTTGCAGGAAGAAAGGGGGCGAGGGAGTTTGCAGAGCTTTCTTCCAGCTGTGGGATCAATCTGGGGGTGGGTCTGACCTGTCCCCAGATGTCATGCAAGGGATGAAGAAGTCCAGTCCTCCCCAGCCCAGCCGGAGTTAGTAGTTGAGCCCGGCAGAGAGTAGGAGCCACCAGCCGGGTCTTCCACAGTACTGCCTCTTGCCCCACAGTGACTTACCTCTCTGGCAGCTAGCTGAGCCCCTTGAAACATACTGCAGGACCACTGTTGTGGCTTCCCTGGCAAAGTCATTTTTCTGTGGGGAAGCAAAGAAATCTGTGGGGGACATACATTTTGCGCATGCACAGTAGTGCAGAATCCCTCTAGAAGTACCACATGCAGACACTGCTGGTGGTTCTTCGTTCTCACAGCCACTTCCAGTCCCTATATAAGCTCCCCAGGGTTTTCCCTGGTCCTAATGCTGCCTGCTTCTTTTATATGGTAACCCTTTCTAATTAAATACCTTTTCATCTTAGCAACTTAAGCATTTTACAAACTTTGTCTCATCTCATTCCAGCGTTTTAGGTATTCTTTATTTTATAATGAGCAAACCTGAGAGAAGTTGAGAGAAATTAAGTGACTTGCCCTTTGTGATAGACAAGAATAAAATACAAAACTCCTGATTCTTGGGTCCTCTTCTCTAATTTTGAGTCCATATTTCCACAGCTCCCCTCTGGACATAGATAATAGAACTTTCCCCATAGTGAGATCCCCCCCTAACATGGGAATTTTTTGTCAACAGTTCCTGATGCTTTTCTGCACTGTTCCTCTGAACTGTTTACTATAGTAGGAAGCGTTCATCTGGTAGCAATAGCATAACTCTCCCAAGTTTGAAGGCTTATTATGTTAAAAGCACTATTATACTACTAGCAACCAGGCTTGCTCATGAAGTGGGGTATGACCAGCAGTGACCCTGCAAACTGAGTGGATATAAAAGCCCTTTCTGGAATTCTCTGATTTTTTTTTTTTTTGTAAAAGTACAAAACTTCAGAGTGTTTGCTCAACTCTAGGAAGAATTGAAGGAAGATTGCTATTTATCATGCATCATTTAGCTGGTACACTTTTTTTTTAGTATGGGAGCAAGGCATGGACCTTATACTCTCATCAGGAAAAGAGGCTCAACAGTTTTCATGTATGTTGCCTTCATTGAATTTTTGGAATTTCCTGGAGGGACAGAGTCACCAACATTGAAGTGCTCAAGTGGGCCAGTATACCCCCAGCCTGCAAACACTCTTCAAACAGAGACACCGTTGCTGGCTTGGGCATATGTGCCAAATGAATGATGGGCGCATTCCAAAGGATAATCTCTACAGCAAACTGGCAGCTGGAAAAAGACCCAAAGGAAGCCCAAAATTGCATTTCAACGATGTGTACAAGCGAAGCCTCAAAGAAATGGACATGACTGTGGATAACTGCGAAGATCACGCTCGTGACTGCAGCCTTTAGAAACAAGCTTAACAAAGGTCTCCAAAGCTATGAGAAAAAGCAGTTCGACTTAGCAGAGGAGAAAAGAGCTCGCAGAAAGCAGAGCCCAAAGGGTTGAAACACCACCTTTAAATGTGTCAGATGCAGCAAACATTCTCTTGATTGGGTCTCTTCAGCCACAGTCACAGCTGCCATAAAAACCATTACTGAGGACAGTGGTGTTGGCACAGACCGTTTCCACGCTGGCGACTTATTAGGCAGCTGTGGACTTGCTGTGCCTTTCTGTTCCTGACTCTCCCCTTACTCAGGAACAGTCAACTATGATAGCTTCCTTTTCGGTGTCTTGAGCATCACCCAGACTGGCTGCAGACTTCTCATTGTTGCCTGTACCATTGTCCATTCCCCATCATATCCCAAGGGCAGAGTTTGTCTGCTTCCTTCTCAGTACAGAGGGGTTAACTGGCACCCATACTGTCTTTGGTACTGACAACGATTACAGTGCTGTCTATATCTGGAGGTCCGGTACCAGCTTTGACTTCAGCACCAACATCTGTTTATGCACTGAGTATGAGTGCAATCCCCCATCACTACTTGGAAGTGCCGGCTTATGTGCTGTTATTGGTTCCAATGATGCCTGTATATTGGGCTTTGGATGTGACTGGCTCCGCCTAGAATTGCTCCTCCATTACCTTCAGACTACTTGGAAAGTTCTTCAAGATCAAGTTTGGAGACGTCTCCCTCTCCTTCACCTTCGTATTGCTGCTCTCAAAGCTTGATGAGACATCCTAGGGTACCTCTCCTGCACTATGGATAAAGGCTCTTGGCCTAGTTTCTAATGGCCACCAATGCCATACCCCAATCCACAGTGGCCTCCTTGGAACCCTTGGGAGGTTCCTCAGTCTGTGAGGTTCTGATCCACGGCTCAGTCCAGGACAGGGTTGCCTGTCCCCTGGTAATCTCCCTGTCTGAGCTGTTTGTGAAACAGTCACTGACTGAGAGGCTCCCTCTGAGTTGATTCAGCTTGAGCCCTTGTTACAGACACGTGCTGCCATAGAGATTTCACTGGTTCTGCTAGTGTCCTCTTGCTTGTTATCAGATGACATTGCAGTGCCAGATTCTTCATCTCCAGTTCCTGAGGATTTTAAATCCTATCAAGATCTATTGAGACAAATGGCTTTGACAGATATTCAGACTGAGTTTAAGGTGAAAACGCATAAGTCAGTGGATATTCATTCCTCAGCTCCAGGAAGAATGTTTCATTTATAGGAAGAGTCAGTCTTGGAACCTACAAAGTCTGTGGACTACCTCAGCATCCTTAACATCTACTGTGAAGTGTACTGGTAAAAGGTGGTATGTCCCCCCAGGTAGGGTTTTGAGTGGTTTTTTTCCCTCATATCCAGCCCGTAATTCCATTGTTGTGATGGTGGTAAACGAAAGACTGCGTCAGAGGAGGTATAAATCCACACCAAAAGATGACAGTCTATAAAAGGTTAGATGTGATGGGGAGAAAAAATGTATTCAACTTCATTACAGGATATGACTTAGAAAATTGCAACACTATGTCCAAGTTTAGAGAGGAGTTGCCAGAATCCTCCACGGAAGAATTGAAGGCATTCATTGCCCAAGGCTGTTTGGTGGCAAAGACTTCTTTGCAGTTGGCACTGAATGTAGTAGACCCTTTGTCCAGGCTTTGGCCTCAGCTGTAATGATACCTCATGGCTGCAAAATTATGGTATAGCTCCTGATGTCCAACACAGCATAGAGGTCCATTTTCTCAAACTGGTAAGACTTTACATTCATTTAAGGATTCTTGTGCTACTTTGCAGTCATTGGGAGATTTGTACCCTGGCCACAAAGAAATGTCATTATGGAAGTCACCAGCAATATCATTCATAGCAATGCCTCCAACAATTCCCCAGAACTTAGGCAGCAAGAGTTCCCTAGAAAGGGATGTAAAAAGCAAGAGAGAGTCCTGTGGCACCTTTAAGACTAACAGATGTATTGGAGCATAAGCTTTTGTGGGTCAATACCCACTTCGTCAGATGTGCATCTGACAAAGTGGATATTCACCCATGAAAGCTTATGTTCCAATACATCTGTTAGTCTTAAAGGTGCCACAGGACTTTGTTGCTTTTTGCAGATCCAGACTAACACGGCTACCCCTCTGATACTTGACACCAGAAAGGGACATAAATCACAGAGGACAAAACCCACTGGGTCCAATTTTAATCAGTCAGCCCGCTCTCTGCTAGTTTCAGGCAAGGAGCCTATTGGACTTGCATATCGAGAGTGGCATTCCAGTTATAACAGTCTCACCATATCCCTTGAATTCAGGGACAGGCTGTCTCACTTCTGCAGTCCTTGGGAAACAACTACTGAGTCCTACACACTGGGGGATCAGGTTATGCCATCCAACTTATGTTCATTTCCCATTCCTACCTCCCTACCCCATCCCTTTTCAGGGACATCACTCAAAGTCCAGACTTTGTGTGCTTTGGGAGCTATAGAGGAAGTTCCTCCTTCAGCATCGGCAGGAGGAATTCTATTTCCTGATCCTCAGATCCAAGGGAGGGGTGAGATCGATTCAATCTTCCAAGTCTCAACAAACTAATGAGATTCTGCATGGTAACCCTAGCTACAATCCCTTCCTACATTGAGAGCAATATACCAGGTAATTGATATCCAATCTTCAGGCTGCCTGCTTCCATGTGACAATTTTCCCAGCCCATAGGAAGTTTTGAGATTTGTACTGGCAGGTCGTCATCATCAATTCACAGTGCTTCCTTTGAGGCTTGAGGATAGGCCAACACATGACTCCTCTGCCATGTCCAGTTCACCCATCATCTTTTTGATCAGCTAGGTCTGATTTTGAACAAAGGGAAGTCAACATTAATGTCAGCACAAACAATAGAGTTTATTGAGGCCTTGCTTGACTGTACGAGTTTGAAGGCTTTCCTGATGATTGAGAGATTTCAGATAACTTGTCATCCATCTGTGCCTCCAGCCTCACCCGTCAGCTAGAATCCGCGTATGCCTGAGATTGCTAGGCTATATGGCAGTGTGAACTTCCATAGTTCAGCACACGAAATTGCATTGTCAGACTAATTTCAACCAGGCTTGAAAAGGATATCTCCTGAATTGTCAGTTGACAGCTTCGTAAGGATGCTACCAAAGATCCTGGACTCCCTAGAGTTGTGGAGAAATCAGATCAATGTTTGCCAGGGTGTTCCTTTCGCCCACCCTTCTCCAACCAGGACTACAGTCACTGATGTATCCACAATGGGTTGGGGAGCACATCTAGGGACATTAAAAGTTTAGGGTTTGGGGCCCAAACAGGAAGCTTCTCTTCATATCAACGTTTTGGAACTTTGAGCCATTTAAAGTGAATGCCAGGTCTTTCGGACTGAGATCACGTGCACAGCTGTTCACATACTTACCAGTAATACTACCACTATGTATTATGTGAACAAGCAGGGGAAACTCACTTCAACCAGCTTTGCCAGGAAGTGAATTCTTTTTGCCACCTTTCATCAAGGAGGGAAAACTGAAGGGTCTGCTGCTTGTCAGGAGCTAGGATTCAAGATGTGACAGAGACTGCCGAGACTCATCATGCCTTTGGAGCATTACCCTTTCCTGCTTTTCCATGTGGACACCAATGATACTGCCGAGAATGACCTGGAGCGGATCACTGCAGACTACGTGGCTCTGGAAAGAAGGGTAAAGGAGTTTGAGGCGCAAGTGGTGGTTTGGTCCATCTTCCCTGTGCAAGGAAAAGGCCTGGATAGAGACCGTCGAATCGTGAAAGTCAACGAATGGCTACGCAGCTGGTGTTGGAGAGAAGGCTTTGGATTCTTTGACCATGGGATGGTGTTCCAAGCAGAAGGAGTGCTAGGCACAGACGGGCTCCACCTAACGAAGAGAGAGAAGAGCATCTTCGCAAGCCGGCTGGCTAACCTAGTGAGGAGGGCTTTAAACTAGGTTCACTGGGGAAGGAGACCAAAGCTCTGAGGTAAGTGAGGAAATGGAATACCAGGAGGAAGCAGGAGCAGGAGAGCACGAGAATAGAGGACACCTGTCTCATACTGAGAATGCGGGATGATTAGCGAGTTATCTTAAGCGTGGGAAACAAGCAGGGAGAACTGGAAGTCCTGGCACAGTCAAGGAACTATGATGTGATTGGAATAACAGAGACCTGGTGGGATAACTCACATGACTGGAGTACTGTCATGGATGGATATAAACTGTTCAGGAAGGACAGGCAGGGCAGAAAAGGTGGGGGAGTTGCATTGTATGTAAGAGAGCAGTATGACTGCTCAGAGCTCCGATTATGAAACTGCAGAAAAACTTGAGTCTCTGGATTAAGTTTAGAAGTGGTGAGCAACAACGGTGATGTTGTTGTGGTGGGAGTCTCCTATAGACCACCAGACCAGGGGGATGAGGTGGACAAGACTTGCTTCCAGCAACTAACAGAAGTTACTAGATTACAGGCCCTGGTTCTCATGGGAGACTTTAATCACCCTGATATCTGCCGGGAGAGCAATACAGTGGTGCACAGACAATCCAGGAAGCTTTTGTTAAGTGTAGGGGACAATTTCCTGGTGCAAGTGCTGGAGGAACCAATTAGGAGCAGAACTTTCCTTGACCTGCTGCTCACAAACCATGAAGAATTAGTAGGGGAAGCAAAAGTGGATGGGAACCTGGGAAGCAGTGACCATGAGATGGTCGAGTTCAGGAACCTGACACAAGGAAGAAAGGAGAGCAGCAGAATACGGATTCTGGACTTAAGAAAAGCAGATTTTGATTCCCTCAGAGAACTGATGGGCAGGATCCCCTGGGAGAATAACATGAGGAGGAAAGGAGTCCAGGAGAGCTGGCTGTATTTCAAAGAATTCTTATTGAGGTTGCAGGAACAAACCATCTCAATGTGTAGAAAGAATTGTAAATATGGCAGGCGACCAGCTTGGCTTAACAGTGAAATCCTTGCTGACCTTAAACACCAAAAAAGAAGCTTACAAGAAGTGGAAGATTGGACAAATGACCAGGGAGCAGTATATAAAAATTGCTCAGGCATGCAAGAGTGAAATCCATAAGGCCAAATAACACTTGGAGTTGCAGCTAGCAAGAAATCTTACGAGTAATAAGAAGGGTTTCTTCAGGTATGTTAGCAACAAGAAGAAAGTCAAGGGAAATGAGGGAGGCAATCTAGTGACACAGGATGTGGAAAAAGCTAATGTACTCGATGCTTTTTTTGCCTCTGTCTTCACGAACAAGGTCAGCTCCCAGACTACTGCGCTCGGCGGCACAGCATGGAGAGGAGGTGACCAGCCCTCTGTGGAGAAAGAAGTGGTTTGGGAGTATTTAGAAAAGCTGGATGAGCACAAATCCATGGGGCCGAATGTGCTGCATCTGAGGGCGCTAAAGGAGTTGGCAGCTGTTATTGCACAGCCGTAGGCCACTATCTTTGAAAACTCATGGCGATTTGGGGGAGGTCCCGGATGACTGGAAAAAGGCTAATGGTAGTGCCCATCTTTTTAAAAAAGGGAAGGAGGAGGATCTGGGGAACTATAGGCCAGTGAGCCTCACCTCAGTCCCTGGAAAAATCATGGAGCAGGTCCACAAGGAATCAATTCTGAAGCACTTAGAGGGAAGGAAAGTGATCAGGAACAGTCAGCATGGATTCACCAAGGGCAAGTTATGCCTGACTAAACTAATTGCCTTCTATGAGCAAGATGGGGCTCTTAACCACAGAGAGCCCGAAGCGCAGCCCAGAAGCGCTGGAGAAGACCTCTGTCCCAGTTAAACCCCAGGAGATTGGGGGCAAAAAGGGTACAAGGCCGCATAAACCTCCCACAATGTCGGCCTACAAGTGCTCATCAAAGCGCACATCAACAAAAGAGAGGGCAACAAAACTGGAAGGGCCTGGTAATAACTCACACCCGAGGAATCGGAGAGATGCTGTGGGATCCCTGGGAACGTTGGTGGTTCGAACTTCCCCAGGTCCACTGGCTGAAGTGACCTGGCTCATTTCGGTCTCGAAAGGGGGGAGAGAGGTGATGAACTGGGACTGTCTTAATGTGCTCTGAATACTGTGTTGGTGCCATCAGTGTCCCCTAGGCAAGTTCTTAAGTATCTAGGTGGTGGATGGGTGTGTGATTGCTGCAGAGCAAAAGGGCCAGTGCTCCAAATGCCTGGCACCTGTCTCTAGCAACGATGGCCTGGCCCCTCCTCTGCAAAGGTGCCAACTTGAAGGTGTTGGAGACAGGGATCAGGTGACCTGGCCCGGGAACAGGAGTCTGAGCAGAGGGAGGGGCCTGGAGGGAGGGTTAGTCTGGAGCTGCTTAGGGAACGAGAGTGAAGTGCAGACCACCCTAGGTCTGGCTGCACTGCCCGCCAGATGGACCTCAGCCGAGGGGTCTGGTTTCGCTGGATCTACAACTCTTGTTTTAGACCCTGTCCTGTCCATCGATAAATCTCGTTTTGCTGCTAAGAGTCACGTCTGATGCAAAGTGGGGGTGCAGAACCCTGTGGCTTCCCCAGGCCCCCGCCTTGGGGGGGGTGGGGGCCCCTCGCTGTGGGAAGGCCCAGGGGCAGAGGATGCTGAATGCTCCAAGGAGAGACCCAGGAGGTGAAGACGTGTGAGCTTCTTGCCCTGAACAAGTCTGCTCCAAGGGAGAGGAGGCTCCCCAAAGTCCTGACTGGCTTAGTGGGGAGCAGTTCCAGAGCATCGCCCGGGGACTCCGTGACATGAGGTCCCTTCCAACCCTAATATTCTATGATTAACCCCACAGTGGCACACTTACCCCATGCTCAGAATCAGTTAGCCAATGACCTCAGCAGAGTTTTCTTCAACAATCATGAATGGTCTCTGAAGAACAAGGTGTTCAGAGATTGTGGTATTTAGCAATTGACCTGTTTTGCAACAAAAGACGAAAAGAAATGCAGTCAGTTTTGGTCTGGAGCAGGGCTCAGTCTGAGCTCTTTAACCAATGCCTTCCATGTGGGTTGGGGACTGGAGATGATGTATGCTTTCCCCCTATTCCTGCTAATTTCCCAGTTTATCTTCAAACTGAAGTTGGATTATGTCACATTGATACTGTCTTAGCCAAACTGGTGTGATGAGTGTTGGTTCTTGGACCTTTTTTTCTGTTCAACCTTCCAGACCTTTTCACCTCCTCCCCAAACCTTCTAACACAATATCCCAGTCAGACAGATTTGGCATCCAGTGCTGATCAGTCTGCATCTCTTGGCATGTATGCTGCATGTGTGGTGTCCCAGATCTTGAACCAAGATGACTGCTGCATCCTGGCCTCCACCCAATGTTTGTCAAAACCTGGTGATCCGAGAAGCTAGTAGGACTATAGCCTCAGACAAGACACTACTCATGGGAGCCCTAATTGGAGGATCACCCAGCTCCACCAGTTGGTCCAACCACACTATTTCAGGCCAAAGGAGGCACAGGAAGTCTGTCTGAGCAATAAGGTGATTTCCTGTTATGCCTGTGTTGGACCCTGCTTGTGCCAGTCTCTTTCACCTAACCCTGTTCCTGATTCCTGCTCTGCTCCCGGCTCCTACCTCTCTCTTCAAATCTGTTCCCACCATGCTCCTGTTCTGTGCTTGATCCTTGTGTCTTCTCCAGTTCCTGCCTCGCTTCCAATCAGTTACCAGTCCTTGCTCCAACCCCAGCCTCTGACTTGTGACATTGACTCTGGCTTGCCTCTTGGCTCTGATTATTGGAAGTTGACTCTGGTGCTGACCCTTGGCTTCATTCCCCACCCTGGACATCTGCTCCGCCCACTAACCATGACTCATGCTATGACTACTAGGCTGGACCACCTACATCCCATTGCATAACACATAGACGAGGAGGAAGAATAATGCTCAGAAGCAGTGCAGTAGAAAGCTCTCTGCTAGGAGTACATATTTGGCCAAGTAGAAGGGTTTTACAATTTGGTCTCTAGCTCAAGGAATCTGGCCAAGACCAGCACTCATTCATGACTCCTTGGATTATCTGTTGCATTTTAAGTCTTCAGGTCTGTCTAAATTCATTCAGGGGTCCACTTAGTGGCTATCTCGGTGTTCCACCTGACAAGACAAAATTGACTTCCTTTGGATAACTGCCTTGTGGCTAGATTTTTTTTTAATTTTTTTTTTTTTTTAAGTGGTGGTGGTGGTGATCTCTTCCTTCTTGATAAACAGCACTATTGTGAGACCATAATTTTGGTGCTGGCTGACCTCACAGGACGTCCATCTGAGCTCTTGGCAACCTGTTCTCTGTCCCTACTTTGACAAAAGACAGGTTTTCTCATGTCAGGACCTCTGTACATACAGTTTTTCAAGAATAAGTTGGCCCTAAGGACATGTAAGAAATGTTTTGTCTAAAGTGATTTCAATTTCACCTTAACAAACTACGTACTGGCCTGTAGTCTTTCCTAAACAGCTCTTGAATACAGAAGAACAGCACCTTGGTACATTGGATGTGAGATTGTTTGGCATTCTGTTTGGAAAGAACTAAACCATTTCACTGTTCACCTTGGCTCTTTATGTCTTATGCGGATTGGGTGAAGGGTCAGGTGGTTTCTTTGCAGACAATCTGCAGATGGATTACTTCTTACATTACGGCAGCATATGGAGCAGCTCAGTCTATTCCTCCACAAAAACTGGTAGCTCATTTGACAAGGGCCCAAGCGGCTTCAGTCACATTCCTCAGCATTTCTACATTGGACGTGTGCAGAGCAGCTACCTGGTCTTCAGTGCAGCTATTATGACTGCGTCTAGATCAGATGCAAACTTTGGAAAGGCAGTCCTGTTGTCATTGTTTAGGTAGATGCTGAGCCCCAACTCCTTCAGTTACTGCTTGTAAATCACCTGAGTCGAATACACATTTGCAACCACTCAAAGAAATAAAAAACAGCTACTTACCTGTTTTGTAACGGTTGTTTGTTGAGATGTGAGTACAGATGTGTATTCCACGACCTACTGTCCATCCTTTCTGCATTGGAGTCTTTAGCCTTGGATTCCAGTGGGAGAGATCTGATGAGGGTGAGGTTGGTGCCACCCTTATATAGGCATAGGAAGGTGACTGGGCCGAAGGGAGTGCAATATATGTCTGCATCCACATCTCAAAGGACAGTTACAGTACAGGTAAGGAACCTTCTTTTGCATGTACGGCCTTAAATATACCTTTTGTGCATATGAATTCCGGTATTCATCACAGACTAACTTTCCCTGATTAGAATAAAATATATAGTTACAAAACAAATTCTACCACCTTGGCTAAGGTCCTTTGAACTTTCTGAAGGCTATTGTCACTTACACCTGTGGCGCATTCCCCCTCCAATTGAGGTACCACTGAGCCCCCCGACCCATCACCCTGGGCTTTCTATCACACTGTGCTGCTGTGATAAGTTGCCAAGCTCTCCAAGCTTGCTCTTTCACCAGCATATACATAGGTAGGGACACACGCAGCTGCAGTACTTGCAGGCTGCTGTGATCAGCTCTGCATGGGGAGGTTACAGCTAAGGAACTGCCCAGCTGCTCAAAAGCACACCACCCTTTGGAGTGTAAACCCAAAATTATACTGCCTTGCGCTGGCCAGAGATCTGTACAGCATAAGCTCATGAAAGTCGCCCCCTCCCTAAGTGTGGAGAGGAAATGTACAACAGCTTTCTTCTCCAAGTTATAACTCCCACACAGTTTTTGCTTTATCACAAACCACATTTGTTAACTACAGAAAGATAGATTTTAAGTGATTATATGGGATACCAAACAGATCAAAGCAGATTACCTAGCAAATAAACAAAAACACAATCTAAGCTTAGTGTACTAAAGAAGTAGTGAATCCTTACGCTAAATTAATATTTTAAGCCAGTTGCAGGCTCTTACGGGGCAAGCTGCACTTGCTTGAAGCTTAAAACCCCAGATATTGCTTTCATAGGCTAGAAATTCCTCTAGCCTGAGTTCAGCACTTACCCCCCCCTCCCCCAGTTCAGTACGTTTTACTATACAGTTGGCTGTGCACATGGGCAGCCTTACGTAGTGGCACACTTAGTATGTACTGCAAAATGTGCTGATCCTTATGCAGTTGTCAAGCGCTTTCAGTCAAATCAGAGCCAAGTTCCAAAGACAGTTCTCCATGATGGCTATTTCCATGCTGAATTGTTTTTTACCCTCCGTGGTTTGTTAGTGTTGTCCAAAACAGTCATAAGAATTGTTTATGAGGAAAAATTGCATTTTGAAGTTAAAATGGAGACAGTAATTAATGGCAGTTGCCATTACACTAACATTGAATGTATTGAAAACTCAGACTATTCAGCCTTTAATTTTTCACCAGTCTGGATATTGCTTCATTACACACCATTGTTCACAGAATATGCTTGCACTCTCAATACTTCTCTCTTTCCTAGATAGATTGGGGAGGGCAGGGGGAGTGGACCAGAAGCATATGTTGTGTTGGCTCCACGTAAAGGATTGACTTATACTTGTCTTCTCATTTTCCATGTCTTTCCTTCTTTCACTCTTTTGGGTTCAAACAGGCAAAGAAAACTGTGTTAACATTGTTTCATAGTAGCATTTCCTGTGGATGCCTGTTTTGAGGACAATAATGTACAATAAATAGCTAAGTTTCATACTCTGCAGGTAACATTGTTCTATGCAGGAACGCAGCACTGCTTTTTTTCTATGGTTGTCAGATTTTGTTGTCTAGAAAATGTCTATTGCTTACCAAGTGGCTTGAGGTGTACGGACAGGGCTGGCCTTAAAATGTTCAGGGAGATGTGAGCAGCAAACTTAACTGATTTTTAAATAAGAGGATGTAGAAGAATTTCCCTTTTTCCTCTTCTGTTCTTGAAAAGTGGCATTTGCTTTCCTATTATCCTTTTCCCCTGCCCCTTTTCTGTTTGCTATGTTGTTGCTTCCCTCTTGCACCCCTTTTAACTATCCCCTGTATTCCTTTCTCTCCACAGTCCACTTTTCTACACGGTGGTTCTACACACGGTGTTCCCTTTCCCCTCCTCTCCTGACATGGGCATTCATCCACCCTTCCTGACACATTGTTGCTGTTTGACTGGTTGAGCTGGATATCTCTTCTTCCTCACACATTTTTTCCCCGCTTTTCCTCCTCAAAAAACAAACAAACCAATGTTGCCATTCTGGGGAGAGAAGCAAAGGAGCTAATGAGGGAAGTTTACAAAGAAATATATATTTTGAGAGGAAGAAAAAGATTAAATTGTAGGTAAAATATGATGAACTCAATATGGTCCTATTCAAGTAACATAGAAAAGTCACTTAGTTCACAGGATCATTTAACTCTTTTTCTAGTATTGACTACCAATAAACAACTAAGGGGCTTCTACCTTTGGATATTTTAAGATTCTCTTGCAGGTGCCATTTTGTCTTAATGTGTAGTCCAAAATTCAGTTTGCTTGCATTAATATGGTAATATCTATTTCTCTTCTGTTAAAGTGTTCATTAGCTAGGGACCATTTGGCTTAATAATGTCCAGTATTGCAGTCATGGAAGCTATAGAAATGTGTACATAATACAACTCCTTTATTACCTAACTTCTCACTCGATGCCCTTTCGTCCATGATCTCAAACTTTTAATATTTCAAAGAAAATGTTGTCTCTGTACTTGATACAAATCAATACTTTTTTCTGCCTTTTTCTTCAGGCTCTCGTGAAGCATGTCCAGTCAAAAGGATACCCTAATGAACGTTTTGAACTTCTCACCAACTTCCCTCGAAGGAAGCTTTCTCACCTGGACTATGACATCACATTGCAGGAGGCTGGCCTGTGCCCTCAAGAGACTGTCTTTGTGCAGGAAAGGAATTAGCACCATGGCCTGAGCTCTCCCAGCCTCCCTCCCCTCCACCTCTTTGCCTGTGATACCAACGTACTAAGTATGCAGCTGGGCTCATGGGATCACAGAGCTGAAATCAGGCAGGCAGGCATTTGCCACATCTCCCTCTTCCTCCTAGTTTTGTGACCAAACGAAAATGCTAAGATGTGAGCTTTCCCAGCTTTGGGCTTGGAAAAATCATGCTCTAATTGTGGAGGAACATGCCTCCTACAACTGCACATCCCTTTCTAAAAATAAAAGGGTTGTGTGTGCATCCAACATGCTGGGGTTAGGGATGGCCATAACAAACAGATATTTCTCACTGCTACCCCTAAAAAAAAAAAAAAAAATCTATTTTGTTAATATATTTTATTTTTATTGAGAAATACCATGTGGCTAGGCACCGAGTTGTCTTCCTACACAGAGAAATTGTAATTTGCAGTAGTTTTTCTTGGTTTTGGTTTTCTACACAAAAGGTCTCCATTAACCTTACAGCCTTGTGAGGATCCCTTGTCATGTCCTTTGCAGAATACTGAAGTGCTGGAAGGATATGGTGTGAGCTATGTTTAGCAGTTCAGGCTGGGGAAGCTTGATAGATTACACATGCATATTTTTCCCTGTTTTCCTGCTGATGAGGTGACCTCTTGTTTTAAGTGAGGGTTGACCTGCCAGGGGATTTGGCACATATTTAGCATGCCTGATATGGGAATTGGATGCTTGGTCTGGAGCTGAAACCTCCCGTTTTCATAGTTAGAACTTACTCCTCCAGAATCTTTTCTCCTGTTCCAAAATATGGCCTCTTTGTTGTCAGGACTTTATTGGTGGTGGGGTATTGTAAGAATCTCAAACTTTCTGTAAAACTTTTGCCATCATACAACTTAAAAACTAATTTGATTCTTTGTTTCCTAGGTATTTCACTTTCTTGGGGCAATAGGGTTTCACAAAGCAGTCAGGCTATAAGATAAGAAAAGTAGGTTCTAGTGCTGAGGTTCCTTTTATTATAAATTATATATAAAAAACCTGTCATTGATGGACATTCCACTAAGTTAGAATGGTCATTTTATTGGCTCACATCATCAGGGTGACGTGAACTCTCTGTATCTGTAACAAAAGTATTATGAGTTGTGTAAAGCAACAGTAACTAACTTGTGTCAATATGATTTGGGCTTTATATATCTCAAAGCTATAAAAACTGTCAGTGTAAGCCATACATACATCATGACTAAGGAATCAGTTAACCAAATATACAATGCAATGTGCAGTGCAGCCAAGTAGTTTCTTGCACTATGTACTCTCCTGTGTCTCTAGATACTTTACCTGAATCTGAGCACAACCGTGTTCAAGATTTACAGAAGACTGCAGTGAGGCAAAAGCATTTAATTGCTAACTCATCCTTTTACAGACACTAGTACTGATTCAGGATGTTCTTTTGTAACTGATAGTTTGTTAGCATATTCTGCATTTATGGAGGAAAACAAGTTGCTTCACGTTGGACATAAAAATACAGGGTTAACTTGAGAATCTGACAAAACTGGCAGTTTGTATAGTGTGAAAGATTAGTGACCCCCCCACCCAATGTCAGTGGGCTTCATTGTGTTAGGAAATCTTATCTCCTGGCATCAGTGTCGAAGAAAGGAATTAATGCTGGCAATAACTATTTCCAAGTGGATGGCTAGGAATATAATGTGGGATAAAACTTTTCAAGATACTTTGCCTTTAATTTCACTCCAGGCTGCATTCCTACATTAAAGGATGTTACATGGGAAATCATGGCGATGACCCAGTTTATTCCTTATGGGTCTTTGCAAGCTAACTGTCCTTTGCCCTTAAAACTGAGAGTTATTATACAGGTGTATAAATATTTATAAGTATATTTATATAATGCTTTATAAATGGATGATTTGACTAAAAGCACTCAGTGCTACCACTTTTTGAGTTCTGCTCTCCATTCCCTGTCCAGTAGTTGAGTCACATCGGAGGTGACATGTTGAGACTCTCTAAAATGATAACTGATCATTGCCACGTTGTTCTCAAAGGAGACTATTCCTCCACTATACTGACCTGAGAAAGAGAACTGCAACAATCAGAGAGAAAGGGAGTGCACTGGTGGTTGTGGGTGAAGGGAAAATGGTGCTTCTAAAATGAAGGCTCCTCTGAACCACAAAATACACAATTCAGACGTGGCTGTGTAGGGAGAGGTGTAGTGGAAGTCTGTATCATTTAGTTCTAAATGCTTTCCTGGGCTTCCAAGGGCTAATTGAAATGATTAACTCTAACACTTGTGTGCATGAATCTGTTTGCACCTTCCCAACTGGTGAATGTCTGAAGAATTTGAGGTTTAAGAACACCAAGACTTAGTATCTAGCATTTGTCCATGGGTTATTCCTTGTCCACTAAATTGATTAAGGCTGCAAGTTTCTGTGGCTGTCCCCTGATGTCCCTTTATGTACATGAGAATGGGGGCCTTGGCAGTTCCACTAACTCTTGTGTGAAATTGTTTTTGTTTGGTTGGTGGGGGTGAGGGGATACTGATTGTTCAAAGCCATTTTCTGATTGGATAGTTGGTCCTTTTTGACATCATTCACTGTTATGATTTCCCTAAATAATTCTGTACACACTTTACATTGAATGGATGGAGGGAAACTTCTGTTTCCAAACCCCATTCTTAATTAAATTTTGACTTTAGCTGCAAGGCAACCAAAAGCCATAAAAGCGCCTTTTTATTTTCTCTTTTCGCTCAGTTGCAAGGAGTGGGACTATCTCTTATACTGGCCACCTTGCATTAAAAATCTGAATTCGGAGTCCTGAACCAGCTTTTAATTCAGCTTTGTTATGTTAAAAGCTGCCCACCCACCTCTCAAGCAGTCTGGTTTGGCAGGGAAGCAACAATTATACTTTGAAAAGAAGCCATCCATGCTTTTTAGTGATGGAGGTATGAAAAGAAAATCTGCCTCTTATCCAGTCTGGCAATGATGCTCCACACTAGATTTTTAGCATAATGTAAGCTGAACTGGGAGCCTGCAGCTTGCTCCCAGTTCATTTTTAGGCAAATAACAATTTTAAAAAGAGCCCAGCTGTTGGACAGGGAGGGAGGTGAGGGATTTCAGTTGTCAACTGCCTTTTCCTTCTACTCCATCCCCTGGCCCAACTGTACTTTAACTACTGGGTGATTAATTTCTATACACTTGCATATTCCTCCAGTGATCAGTAAACTGCCATTTAATCTCCCCAATTTATTTTCATGATTTTAAGCAAGTTGAAAGTAGCCATTGGCCAGAAACTGATGAAGAAAGGCAGCTGAACTCACTGAGTTGGAGATCTGAAGAGACAAGATGTCAAAACTCCAGGGAACCTTAAAGGAAGGAAAATATAATAAATATATCCATAACATACTACTCTCTCTTGTGCTGTGAACTATAGTAGAAAGGTATTTGGTGGATTAAACCCCATTCCTCAGAGAAACTAACATCCAATGTTTTTTGGTTTAGGTTTTTTTGAGGACGCTCACAGTGGCATGGGTCCTTAATTTTAAGTATCAGTAGCTGAAGTGGTGATCACTTATTGTACCAGTGCACACCCATTGAGAATTTTTCCTCTTAGAAAAGCGAGCTAGCTGCCTGACTTAGATACACAGAAGGTTCAAAGATATGAAATACTTCCTGCACTATGGCTATTTCCAGTTACTTCATTTAACACTATGAGTAGGTCCTGACGATTGTGGACTGAATAGCTGACAGGTCATGGACTAAAACATGATCTTTGTGCCAGGCCCTTGTAGCTTGTCTCTTCCCAAGAAGCGGTTAGTGATTGTTCTGGTTGGGTCCTTTATCTTTCAGTTCTTTGCATCTCTGCCAAAGTCCCAAGTTCCCCCATATACACATCTGACTTAAGACTCGCATTGCAAACATCAACTACACAGTATGGCTAAAGCATTGTGGTTTGGACTCCCAAGAGTCAGTCATAACTGTAACTGGCCAGAGAGGCTCCTGTTAAGAGAGAGCTTCTCTCCTCAGTCTGAACCTTAATGCATTGCCTCTGACAGTCCTAGTCTTTGAAAGCTGGAGGAGTGAGACTGGGAATCTAATCTGGGATCTACATAGAACAGAGCATTGACTGGCAGGAATGTAAGCTAGCCTTGTCAGAGGTTTTTTTGTATTGCCACAGAACGTGCCGTGTAAACAAAAACTTTGTCAGATTGTTTCATGATGGTGAGGCTGAGATGCACGTTGTTTTGGAGTGGGCTGGGGAAAGGTCTCATGTTAGTTGCAAGGGTAGGTGGTGATCTAAGGGGCTAGCAAAACAGACGTTTGGAAGTGGACTTGATGTGTAGCTTCAGGCAGGACCCTTAACCTAAATGACTGGGTTTTTTGGTCTCACTAATGAGTATTACTTTGTTGGGTCTGTCATGAGGAGTACTAGAGAGCAGAGATGTGTTTATAAAATGGGAGTGCGTATCCTTGGCAGATACGGGAGGAAATAACCATCTCCGTCCTCTCAGATTAAAGATATTTCAAACTCTTACGTTTTGAGTTGTAGTTCCTTTTTTTTTTTTTTTTTTAAAGGAGCAATTTGTCCCATATGTTCTATTTGTCTTGTTTTGCTCTCCAACTCTGTTCATTCCTTGAAAATTAATCGTGTATTGCAGTTAATCATGACTAGGAGTTGATGTGTACAGTAGCTTTATAAACATCAGATTAAGAGAGCATCGATTTAAAGGATGATGATAATGATGATATTGGTTCATCCCTACTGAGGAGGAATTTGAGATGAGTGACTCCCAGGATACTGGGAACCGTGGTCCTCTTATAGTCATCTCCTCCACTCCCATGTAGAGCGAGCGGTTGCTACTGTGCTAGGTTTCCAGACACAGCATATAGTATAGCAAGCTGACTGAAAGCTTCAACCTTGCAACACACTCTGCCTAGAGAAGGCAGTGAGGGCCTGAGCATAAGCAACTGGGAGTCTTTCCACTGACTTCAGTGAGCTTTGAATTAGGACCTAAAAGATTGGTATTGTACACTCACATGCTAAGCTTTGCTTCTGGATGCACATTGCACTCCCTGGTAAATCACCAAATGTGCTCATGCTCTTTCTTTTTGAAATTGTCTAATAGCCTTGTAATTACAGGCTTTTAAAGTCTTATTTTTAAAGTGTTATTAAATTATAGTGACACAGTATAGTATTACAAAGGGTGTCAGAGTTATCAGGAGTTGTTTAAAGAGCATTTCCTTAGCTGTGCTACATCAAAGCTTTTCGAAAAGAGCCAAATCTGCTAGTCTGTTAGTACAGTAGAGTGAAAAACTTTGGGGGATGGGGGATGCATTCCATTGCTAACCAGTGTGGATAGTTGAATAGAAATTTAGGTGCCTGTAATTTGTTAGTATTAGTGTTGTAAATACTCAGTTGCATATAATTCTGCATTTTTCATCTGAGATACATACAATGCATACAAACCTCTACTTCTGCTATCATGGTTTATGCTGTTGCTAGAAACCATTTGATGAAATACAGCCTTGCCTCAGACACTTGTGCACAATCTTAAAAACTAGCAGATGTAACAAAACCCTCACTGTCTTTCTGTTTCGGTAGACTTACCCACATAGTTGTACAGACTGCAGTTAAAATGGGATTTGTAGACTGAAAGGAACAGCTCATTTCAGTGTTCCATATTCTTCTTGTTACTTCCCCATAATATTTATGCATTTTACAAAAGTTTGAATGAGCTAAATAACTGACAGCATGTTAAAGCTGCCCACCCACCTCTCAAGCAGTCTGGTTTGGCAGGGAAGCAACAATTATACTTTGAAAAGAAGCCATCATGCTTTTTAGTGATGGTAGGTATGAAAGAAAATCTGCCTTCTTATTCCTGTCTTGGCAAATGATGCTCCACACTAGATTTTAAGCATAATGTAGAGCTGAACTGGAGCTGCAGCTTTGCCTCCCAGTTTTCATTTTAGGCAACAATAACAATTTTAAAAGAGCCCAGCTGTTGGACAGGCGAGGAGGTGAGGATTCATGTGTCAACTGCCTTTTCCCTTTCTACTCCATCCCCTGCGCCCCAACTGCTACTTTAACTACTGGGTGATTAATTTCTATACACTTGCATTTCCTTCCATGTGATCCAGATAAACTGCCATTTAATCTCCCCAATTATTTAAAAAAAAAATCTATTTTGTTAATATATTTTATTTTTATTGAGAAATACCATGTGGCTAGGCACCGAGTTGTCTTCCTACACAGAGAAATTGTAATTTGCAGTAGTTTTTCTTGGTTTTGGTTTTCTACACAAAAGGTCTCCATTAACCTTACAGCCTTGTGAGGATCCCTTGTCATGTCCTTTGCAGAATACTGAAGTGCTGGAAGGATATGGTGTGAGCTATGTTTAGCAGTTCAGGCTGGGGAAGCTTGATAGATTACACATGCATATTTTTCCCTGTTTTCCTGCTGATGAGGTGACCTCTTGTTTTAAGTGAGGGTTGACCTGCCAGGGGATTTGGCACATATTTAGCATGCCTGATATGGGAATTGGATGCTTGGTCTGGAGCTGAAACCTCCCGTTTTCATAGTTAGAACTTACTCCTCCAGAATCTTTTCTCCTGTTCCAAAATATGGCCTCTTTGTTGTCAGGACTTTATTGGTGGTGGGGTATTGTAAGAATCTCAAACTTTCTGTAAAACTTTTGCCATCATACAACTTAAAAACTAATTTGATTCTTTGTTTCCTAGGTATTTCACTTTCTTGGGGCAATAGGGTTTCACAAAGCAGTCAGGCTATAAGATAAGAAAAGTAGGTTCTAGTGCTGAGGTTCCTTTTATTATAAATTATATATAAAAAACCTGTCATTGATGGACATTCCACTAAGTTAGAATGGTCATTTTATTGGCTCACATCATCAGGGTGACGTGAACTCTCTGTATCTGTAACAAAAGTATTATGAGTTGTGTAAAGCAACAGTAACTAACTTGTGTCAATATGATTTGGGCTTTATATATCTCAAAGCTATAAAAACTGTCAGTGTAAGCCATACATACATCATGACTAAGGAATCAGTTAACCAAATATACAATGCAATGTGCAGTGCAGCCAAGTAGTTTCTTGCACTATGTACTCTCCTGTGTCTCTAGATACTTTACCTGAATCTGAGCACAACCGTGTTCAAGATTTACAGAAGACTGCAGTGAGGCAAAAGCATTTAATTGCTAACTCATCCTTTTACAGACACTAGTACTGATTCAGGATGTTCTTTTGTAACTGATAGTTTGTTAGCATATTCTGCATTTATGGAGGAAAACAAGTTGCTTCACGTTGGACATAAAAATACAGGGTTAACTTGAGAATCTGACAAAACTGGCAGTTTGTATAGTGTGAAAGATTAGTGACCCCCCCACCCAATGTCAGTGGGCTTCATTGTGTTAGGAAATCTTATCTCCTGGCATCAGTGTCGAAGAAAGGAATTAATGCTGGCAATAACTATTTCCAAGTGGATGGCTAGGAATATAATGTGGGATAAAACTTTTCAAGATACTTTGCCTTTAATTTCACTCCAGGCTGCATTCCTACATTAAAGGATGTTACATGGGAAATCATGGCGATGACCCAGTTTATTCCTTATGGGTCTTTGCAAGCTAACTGTCCTTTGCCCTTAAAACTGAGAGTTATTATACAGGTGTATAAATATTTATAAGTATATTTATATAATGCTTTATAAATGGATGATTTGACTAAAAGCACTCAGTGCTACCACTTTTTGAGTTCTGCTCTCCATTCCCTGTCCAGTAGTTGAGTCACATCGGAGGTGACATGTTGAGACTCTCTAAAATGATAACTGATCATTGCCACGTTGTTCTCAAAGGAGACTATTCCTCCACTATACTGACCTGAGAAAGAGAACTGCAACAATCAGAGAGAAAGGGAGTGCACTGGTGGTTGTGGGTGAAGGGAAAATGGTGCTTCTAAAATGAAGGCTCCTCTGAACCACAAAATACACAATTCAGACGTGGCTGTGTAGGGAGAGGTGTAGTGGAAGTCTGTATCATTTAGTTCTAAATGCTTTCCTGGGCTTCCAAGGGCTAATTGAAATGATTAACTCTAACACTTGTGTGCATGAATCTGTTTGCACCTTCCCAACTGGTGAATGTCTGAAGAATTTGAGGTTTAAGAACACCAAGACTTAGTATCTAGCATTTGTCCATGGGTTATTCCTTGTCCACTAAATTGATTAAGGCTGCAAGTTTCTGTGGCTGTCCCCTGATGTCCCTTTATGTACATGAGAATGGGGGCCTTGGCAGTTCCACTAACTCTTGTGTGAAATTGTTTTTGTTTGGTTGGTGGGGGTGAGGGGATACTGATTGTTCAAAGCCATTTTCTGATTGGATAGTTGGTCCTTTTTGACATCATTCACTGTTATGATTTCCCTAAATAATTCTGTACACACTTTACATTGAATGGATGGAGGGAAACTTCTGTTTCCAAACCCCATTCTTAATTAAATTTTGACTTTAGCTGCAAGGCAACCAAAAGCCATAAAAGCGCCTTTTTATTTTCTCTTTTCGCTCAGTTGCAAGGAGTGGGACTATCTCTTATACTGGCCACCTTGCATTAAAAATCTGAATTCGGAGTCCTGAACCAGCTTTTAATTCAGCTTTGTTATGTTAAAAGCTGCCCACCCACCTCTCAAGCAGTCTGGTTTGGCAGGGAAGCAACAATTATACTTTGAAAAGAAGCCATCCATGCTTTTTAGTGATGGAGGTATGAAAAGAAAATCTGCCTCTTATCCAGTCTGGCAATGATGCTCCACACTAGATTTTTAGCATAATGTAAGCTGAACTGGGAGCCTGCAGCTTGCTCCCAGTTCATTTTTAGGCAAATAACAATTTTAAAAAGAGCCCAGCTGTTGGACAGGGAGGGAGGTGAGGGATTTCAGTTGTCAACTGCCTTTTCCTTCTACTCCATCCCCTGGCCCAACTGTACTTTAACTACTGGGTGATTAATTTCTATACACTTGCATATTCCTCCAGTGATCAGTAAACTGCCATTTAATCTCCCCAATTTATTTTCATGATTTTAAGCAAGTTGAAAGTAGCCATTGGCCAGAAACTGATGAAGAAAGGCAGCTGAACTCACTGAGTTGGAGATCTGAAGAGACAAGATGTCAAAACTCCAGGGAACCTTAAAGGAAGGAAAATATAATAAATATATCCATAACATACTACTCTCTCTTGTGCTGTGAACTATAGTAGAAAGGTATTTGGTGGATTAAACCCCATTCCTCAGAGAAACTAACATCCAATGTTTTTTGGTTTAGGTTTTTTTGAGGACGCTCACAGTGGCATGGGTCCTTAATTTTAAGTATCAGTAGCTGAAGTGGTGATCACTTATTGTACCAGTGCACACCCATTGAGAATTTTTCCTCTTAGAAAAGCGAGCTAGCTGCCTGACTTAGATACACAGAAGGTTCAAAGATATGAAATACTTCCTGCACTATGGCTATTTCCAGTTACTTCATTTAACACTATGAGTAGGTCCTGACGATTGTGGACTGAATAGCTGACAGGTCATGGACTAAAACATGATCTTTGTGCCAGGCCCTTGTAGCTTGTCTCTTCCCAAGAAGCGGTTAGTGATTGTTCTGGTTGGGTCCTTTATCTTTCAGTTCTTTGCATCTCTGCCAAAGTCCCAAGTTCCCCCATATACACATCTGACTTAAGACTCGCATTGCAAACATCAACTACACAGTATGGCTAAAGCATTGTGGTTTGGACTCCCAAGAGTCAGTCATAACTGTAACTGGCCAGAGAGGCTCCTGTTAAGAGAGAGCTTCTCTCCTCAGTCTGAACCTTAATGCATTGCCTCTGACAGTCCTAGTCTTTGAAAGCTGGAGGAGTGAGACTGGGAATCTAATCTGGGATCTACATAGAACAGAGCATTGACTGGCAGGAATGTAAGCTAGCCTTGTCAGAGGTTTTTTTGTATTGCCACAGAACGTGCCGTGTAAACAAAAACTTTGTCAGATTGTTTCATGATGGTGAGGCTGAGATGCACGTTGTTTTGGAGTGGGCTGGGGAAAGGTCTCATGTTAGTTGCAAGGGTAGGTGGTGATCTAAGGGGCTAGCAAAACAGACGTTTGGAAGTGGACTTGATGTGTAGCTTCAGGCAGGACCCTTAACCTAAATGACTGGGTTTTTTGGTCTCACTAATGAGTATTACTTTGTTGGGTCTGTCATGAGGAGTACTAGAGAGCAGAGATGTGTTTATAAAATGGGAGTGCGTATCCTTGGCAGATACGGGAGGAAATAACCATCTCCGTCCTCTCAGATTAAAGATATTTCAAACTCTTACGTTTTGAGTTGTAGTTCCTTTTTTTTTTTTTTTTTTTTAAAGGAGCAATTTGTCCCATATGTTCTATTTGTCTTGTTTTGCTCTCCAACTCTGTTCATTCCTTGAAAATTAATCGTGTATTGCAGTTAATCATGACTAGGAGTTGATGTGTACAGTAGCTTTATAAACATCAGATTAAGAGAGCATCGATTTAAAGGATGATGATAATGATGATATTGGTTCATCCCTACTGAGGAGGAATTTGAGATGAGTGACTCCCAGGATACTGGGAACCGTGGTCCTCTTATAGTCATCTCCTCCACTCCCATGTAGAGCGAGCGGTTGCTACTGTGCTAGGTTTCCAGACACAGCATATAGTATAGCAAGCTGACTGAAAGCTTCAACCTTGCAACACACTCTGCCTAGAGAAGGCAGTGAGGGCCTGAGCATAAGCAACTGGGAGTCTTTCCACTGACTTCAGTGAGCTTTGAATTAGGACCTAAAAGATTGGTATTGTACACTCACATGCTAAGCTTTGCTTCTGGATGCACATTGCACTCCCTGGTAAATCACCAAATGTGCTCATGCTCTTTCTTTTTGAAATTGTCTAATAGCCTTGTAATTACAGGCTTTTAAAGTCTTATTTTTAAAGTGTTATTAAATTATAGTGACACAGTATAGTATTACAAAGGGTGTCAGAGTTATCAGGAGTTGTTTAAAGAGCATTTCCTTAGCTGTGCTACATCAAAGCTTTTCGAAAAGAGCCAAATCTGCTAGTCTGTTAGTACAGTAGAGTGAAAAACTTTGGGGGATGGGGGATGCATTCCATTGCTAACCAGTGTGGATAGTTGAATAGAAATTTAGGTGCCTGTAATTTGTTAGTATTAGTGTTGTAAATACTCAGTTGCATATAATTCTGCATTTTTCATCTGAGATACATACAATGCATACAAACCTCTACTTCTGCTATCATGGTTTATGCTGTTGCTAGAAACCATTTGATGAAATACAGCCTTGCCTCAGACACTTGTGCACAATCTTAAAAACTAGCAGATGTAACAAAACCCTCACTGTCTTTCTGTTTCGGTAGACTTACCCACATAGTTGTACAGACTGCAGTTAAAATGGGATTTGTAGACTGAAAGGAACAGCTCATTTCAGTGTTCCATATTCTTCTTGTTACTTCCCCATAATATTTATGCATTTTACAAAAGTTTGAATGAGCTAAATAACTGACAGCACCAAGTACTCAGTCTGCTCAGAATACAGCTTTGTTTTAAGAGTATAATTGACGTCCTGAAATCTTAAAAAAATTTTTTAAAACCCAGCTTGCCCTTCAATAGCAATATTGGCCTTGCATGTCAGACAATACTCATTTTTGTTATCAAACCAAACAGATTAAATATACCAACAGTTGGGTGCTAGTACAGTATAACTACCTTTCACCTTTTCTGTTCTGAGTGTTTGATCTGTAGAGCTCACACAGAACTGCATATGTAGCTATGTGGTACAGCCCAGTAGATTCTCAGCTGAGTGGTATATGACCTTCACAATCAGTACTGTACATGACTAATTAGTGACTGTGATGATTAGAATGTAACTTTTGGGGTAAGAAGTCTGTTTCTCCATTTGTTGTTTGCTCTTCCCAACTGGAGTGCTGAGTCCACTAGCACTGAAGGACCATAAGAATTCTATCTACAAATCATAATTTTTCTAGGAGGAAAATAAGGGACCACGTGAGAGAACTCATTGGTCTTCTATCCTTATTCCAAATGCCAAACTGTGTAAAGATGAATACAGATAGACAAGTGATTAATGCTATTCATGTATTGAGGTTGGCTGAAAATTTGTTACAGAGACTTGTCTGGGTGAAACTGGATGTATCCTTTGAGACGTCCCTTTAGCAGTTATCCTTGTAGTGGCTTTGTGGACTAGATACTAGCTGTTTTTCCCCCCACTCTTCTTGCCTAATTCAGCAGAACTGCTGAATCAATTTACAGTCATGTCTTTAGGGTTTTTTTTTCATCTTTTCTTTTACCAAGCTAGTAGTTAACAGTGATGCAGTCCAGGGCATGGAGATCTATGGACATGGTTTTGCTATATTAAGTATAAATACTGACAGCCTTCAGTCACGTGAAGGATAGGTAGGCATGCCTTTTGTCATGCTGTGTTAACATTTTTTAAAAAGCAATCTTCCCCTGTTATGTAAAGGCTAGAATGTTCCTTTTAATCAAATAACTCAAAATTGGGTAAAGTATTGACACACACAAATGTGCCAGACACCTACCTGGGTTGGAATTTTCATTAATTTCCAAATTCAAGCTAGTTCCTCTGCAAATTAATCAGAACAGATTTCGACAATTGCTGTTGAAATCTGTGTACATTACTGCTATAGGCATTCTAAAAGAATTATTTTACAAGGATTTTCCCTTATATGCCAGAAAAGTGCTCAATTTTATTCCAGCTCAGTTATGATCTGCTGTTTACTTTTTGAACCTGTGAGGTTAATAGACACAGCCTTGTGTCATACAGGAGAATTTTATTCGAATCTGTTAATAGTTAGCTGTGAGATCATTTACAGTGTCTATCCAGTCCCAGTAAAAATGGCCATACTGGCATTTTATTGAAGAATGCAGCACTTAGTGTCACTGCCTTATGCCTTAAATTGCCTCAGTTTTGTCATCTACCTTTATGCAAAAATACATTACTAATAATTATAGAAATTCTGGACTCAGTCACTGTCAGTTGTCATTATTTCCACCAGTACACCTTCAGTACAGAAGAGAGTAATAATCCTGTATCTTATAATTGTTTAAAGGTATAGGAACTTTTGAGTCATAAGAGGATGTAGTATAAACCTAGATGGAGGGGGATGTGGTGCTATTTTATAGAACAGCTTTAATTGACAAAAATGTGAGTCACTCAAGAGTCTGAGAAGTGTGGTGTCTAACCAGGCACATCGTGCACTTTGCTACAAGATGTCTGTTTATGGAGTTGGCTCCTCCAGTTGATAAACGTAGTTTTTAACTGTGCAAAATTGTGACTTTGCCTGTCATTTTGTACAGCAGCAATTTTATTTAATTATGATGCAACTGAGTGGGAGGAGGAGAAGTCTTTGGAAGATTTCAGCTCACTGTGCTGGGAGGGACCAAACTCAAGGAAACCTCTCTCATCTATATAAACAACTGCTGCATTTTTTATAAATATATGTAAATGTCCTATTGTAATATTTGATCCTGGAAATAAAACAAACTCTTTTCAGTAGCTTCATCTTTTGTTTTTTAGTGGGAATGGTCATGACCCTAGGCCATGTGTGGAGCTCCTGCATTTTCATCAGTTGACAGAATTTTATCTCATTGGGTACATATACACAGCAATAAAAAACTTTCAGCATCAAGTCTTGGAGCCTGGGTCAGATGACATGGGCTTGCAGGGCTTGGGCCGCAGGGCTGAAAGAGGCAGTGTAGACATTCAGGCTTGGGCTGGAGCCTGGGGGAAGCTCTCAGAACCTGGCTTCCAGCCCAAGCCCAATTGTCTACACCAGTGGTTCTCAACCTGTGGGCTGCTTGCGGCCCTATCAGCACACAGCTGCGGCCCCATGTGACATCCTCACAGCCATAAAGGTAGTATATATATAGTGTGGATGTGGCTCACGTAACACACACACACACACACAGCTGCATATCCAACCTACAGTGGTACACAGGTTGAGAACCATGGTCTACACTGCGACATTTTAGCCTTACGGTCCAAGCTGCATGCACCCAAGTCAGCTGATGCAGGCCTTGGGCCTCTCTGCTGTGGGTTTTTTATGGCTGTGTAGATGTACCCACTGAGAGGCAATTTCTTGTTCATGTGTGATCTTACAAGGTGGTGGAATTGCCAGAGCTCATATGGGGAGTTAGTCCCTATGTTCAATCTTTCTTTTGCTAATTGCTTCTGAGTGTTAGATGACTTAGCAGAGTAATTCAAGGTATGATAGCGAAATTCCTGCCCCTTTGGGTTATTTACTGAATATAATCAAAAGCTAAATTCATTTACTATACAAGATGCTATATTAAAAGGGGGCACTTTTTTCTGCAACAGGAATAATACTGTTACCCTTTAAAGACAGAATGCAGTAGCTTTAATACCAAATTCTATGTGCATTTGTTCACAAGGATCCCATTCTTGAGTACACAAGCCCCATGCATCTAGAATGGATTATTTTGGCTAACAGTGTCCATTGTAACCACACTAAGGCCCCAGATGTCCTTGCAATCCCCCATCTGAGAGCATAAGGGCAGAATGGACTCAAAAACCCCTCACAGTTGCAGTAGTTTTAGTGATTAGTTAGTATAGTTAATTTGCTTGTTGACCTAAACCAAGGGAATTTTTTTTACTGTATATTCATAGATAGCTGCCCCATCCACATACTGGGACTCTAAGCTGTTATGGATGAAGCTAAATCTGAGGTTTAAGACATGCCCCTCCAATGATCTTGCCACTCAGTAATGGGCATTCTAAGGGCGTGTCTACACTACAGCAACACAGCGATGGCACCATAGCTATGCTGCTGTAGCACTGTAGTATAGTCGCTTTGTACAATGGCAGAAGGGGTTTTTCCATTGCTGTGGGAACTCCATCTCCATGAGTGACAGTAGCTAGGTAAATGAAAGTATTCATCCATCAGCCTAGCTGCATCTATGTTGAGAGTTAGGTTGGCATAGCTATGGTGCTCAGATGGGTTTGTTTGTTTGTTTTCCTACTGCCTCCCTGGCCACTGCTCTTTCAGCCACTCTTTTCCCAAGTGTACTCACTACCCACTCTCCTCCCTTCTACTTTGGAGTTCAATTTCTGACCTGTATGGTAGAGAAGGAATTGAGGGGACTGGGTCGTGTGTGCTATATGAGGTGCCAATGGTGCAATGAGACAGGGGCCAGGCATAGGCAACCTGGACAGGCACTTCTACTGAAATTTTCCAATCAGAAGCGCGGGGATGCACCAACACCTGAAGTGGAGCACCTGCAGGGATGCACACCTTGAAGAACCTTAGGTACTTCACAGACTGAATAAACTTCTCTCAGTCCTCTCCATTCTGTGCTGGCTAGGGCCCCAGCCAGCCATGTTTCTGCACTGAACTCCACAGCTCCAGAGCTGTCAACTTTGATCCACTTGTTGACCCCTTCCAGAAGAAATAGGCAGGAGCATCGCTCCACAGAAGAGACACGGATCCCCTCTTCAGAACCCTCAGACCTGAGCTACACGAGGCCACACGTCTCAAGCTCTGCAGCCAATGGCCTAAGATGGGCCCTAGGCACCTCAGTGCCAGTTATTAGAAGACTGCCTGCAGTACCAGCTCAGCCCACTTTTCCTCCAG
This sequence comes from Chelonoidis abingdonii, assembly GCF_003597395.2. Lineage (NCBI taxonomy): Eukaryota > Metazoa > Chordata > Testudines > Testudinidae > Chelonoidis > Chelonoidis abingdonii. The sequence goes on from NC_133776.1 coordinate 56,423,386, forward strand.
CACTCTGCTGCAGTACCTAGCACTTCTCTGATGTCTCTTTTGGTGCTTAGAGCCCATATGGCACCAAGAGGCCTCAGAGTGGGCCTGATACAATAGTGCTAACCTGTGTGAATAAAAATTGATGACATTTGTGAAGGGAAAAAATGAAACTTATAATTTTAAATTTAAATATTTTTATTTCTAAAATAAAACTTTTTTTAAAATTAAATCTGAATTTAATACAAAATATTAAGGCCTAAATTTATTATCTCTTAGAACAGTTAAGTAAAAAATAAGTCTGCTCTACTCAGGAGCCTCTGTCAGAAACTTTTGACTGTAAAAACTGCTTTTCTATATAAAGAAAGAATCAGGGGGAAAAGTCTACCTTTCAAGGTCAAACTTTATCAGCATCCTGCAATAGGTCATGTGCTATATTAAGGGCTTGTATTGTTTAATAAAAAAGAAATTGTATATGTGATTTTGCATGTTTAATTAAATTCCTGTTATCCTCATGCAGCTTGACACAAAGCATGAGCAAAAAGTCAATAGAAAATTAGCATATTCACTATTAAATAAGTAGCATATTCACCATTTTCTAACATTAGAAATGTAGAATTAATCTGAAAAGACTGAGCTATGTAATTGCCTAAAAAATGTACACTAAAACTATATACCTTCTGAAGTAGCAAAAAGATATACCAAATCTAGTGTAAGTGCTCTATTTAGTTGTAAATCAACATGCTTTTATGGTTATATCAGCCAATGAGAGTGCACCTGCCTTTAGAAAACAATTAAAATCTGATTTAAATTGAGGCTTTCTATGTGATGATTTAAATTGCTGATTTAAATCATCCACTGTAGTGCTAACTATAACTTTGGTCACCAAAAGCGTGGTACCCTTCATACAGTGGTAGCAATGTTAGTACTGGTGACTTCCCCTACACATGTAGAAGGGAGCAGGCACACCTTAGCACACAGGAAAGGGTAGCCAGAGGTCATTCTTTGGGCAGGAGAAGGCATGGGTCTTGCAGGGAACAGGATCCCTCGTCTCCTTATGCTGATCAGTCATGGCCTCAGTGGGCACCCTGGGGTATGCAGTTATATGCCCACCAGCCAACATCCTTTTGCCCCTCCTCCGCCTTCTAGAGTTAAATTACCTTCCTCTAAGAGATAGAATACAGGTCAGTTAATGCAATCATAGATCAAAGAGAGGAGTAGTATGAGGAGAGGTGCAATGGGCAGAAACAATTGATCCTGGTGGCAATTTTGTCATCCTCTCCTGATCAGGCAGTCAATCTCTGTCTCATCCAACAGATGACTTTAAGATGTTCCAAGACCTGATGAAATGTGTGGCCTTGACCTCCTGCTGGAAGCACTGGAAGAGAAGTCACCCCAGCTGCTAGGTGTGCTGTGCATCCTTCCATGCCTAGTAGACTCACTATGTCCATTGACAAGGGATTGTTAGAGCCTATAAAGGACTTGTGGCAGACTCCAGCATCTATATGTACTACTTCTAAAAGGGCAGATAGTACAAAGTTTTTTCCCAATGGCTTCTAGTACTTTCATTTGCATCTGATTCCAGACTCATTCATTGTAGCGGTGGTTCAGGAAAGATCCAAGCAGCAAGGGCCCCTTAAAACAACATCAAAAGAAAAGGACTATAAGAGACTGGATCTGTTTGGCAGAAAAATTTATTCCTCTGTCGGTGTCCAAATATGCTTTTTTTGGAAAACCTGGACTGGGATCACTGGGTCTGACAGAGTGTCAACAAAAGAGATTGCAAGCAATTCCAGTCCTATCTCCACCACAACCACCTTCCCTAGCACTCTTCAGGGAACCCTCTTACAAGATAAGATTGAAACCAGAAGTGGACTTGCTCAGAGATGCAGGAGAAGTAGAGCAGATGCTGTGATGGAGTAGGGGCTGTCTGTGTGGGGAACGGAAAGGAGTAGGGGCTGTCTGTGTGGGGAACGGGAAAGCAGGGGATGTCTGTAGGTGAGGGACAGGTAGTCAGGTTGTAATCCGAACCCGGCAGGGGGGAGGGGAGAGCTCCTGGGCGGAGGAGAAGGGAACAAAGGATTCGGCCGGCGGGAGGAAAGGCAGGACAGTTTGGGTTTGGGGCGGAATTCAGGGTATCCTAGCTGGATCCAAGCCCTGAACCCCCAGAAGGACTGGATGGAGGAGTCCTGACGTGCTGCCAAGCCTGCCTGTAACTGTGTTTTCCTGTGTCCAATAAACCTTCTGTTTACTGCTGGATAAAGTACTGTGGCAGGAAGAGGGGTGCAGGGCTGGAACCCCCACACTCCGTGACAGATGCCCTTTGAGTTCAGGGGCAATGAAATTATACCCATTATCTTCTGATCTCAAAGAAGGAAGTGGGTTGGTGTCCCATTCTGGATCTTCAGTGTCTTAACATATGTATCCATTGTTTCAAGTTCAGAATAGTGACTCTAGCCTCCATTATGCCCTCATTAGATCCACAAGACTAGTTTGTGGCTCTTGACCTTCAAGATGCCTGTTTTCAGGCATCCATTCATCCAGCCTGTAGGAAATACTTCACATTTCTAGCAGAAAAATCTCACTGCTAGTACAGGGCTCTGGCCTTCGGCCTTCCCACAGCACTGAGGGTGTTCACCAAGTGCTTGGCAGTCATGGTAGCTCATTTAAAGAAACAAGGAATTCAGGTGTACCCATACTAATAACTGGCTGACTTAACAAAGATCACACCAATAGATGAGTAACCTTTGTGCTCTTTGCCTTACCAGGCCTCAAAAACATCAGATTAAAATTCACCTTACTCTGATTCAAAGCAGAGTTAATAGGAGCAGGCTTACATTCCAGGTCAGCAAGACGTTGCCTTCTTCAAGAAATTCCAAACTGAACCTCATCAAGCAACTTCAGGCTCACCCAAATATATAAGTAAGCATATGCTTCAGACTTCTGGGATACATGGCTTCATGCACCTGTGTCATGCAGTTTGCCAGACTTTGCCTAGGTTGAAAAGAGTGTGTATCTAGCCAGCAGTCACCACATGCAAACATTGATCATGGTCCTGCAAGAAGCTCAAAGAATGAGGAGTACTTTTGACACCTTAGAGACTAACAAATTTATTTGGGCATAACCTTTCATGGGCTAAAACCCACTTCATTGGATGCATGCAGTGGAAAATACAGTAGGAAGAGACACACACACACGCACACAACATGAAAAAAATGGGTGTTGCCATACCAGCTATAAGGAGACTAATCAATTAAGGTGGGCTATTATCAGCAGGAGAAAAAAAAACTCTCATAGTGATAATCAGGATGGCTCATTTCCAACAGTTGACAGGAAGGTGTAAGTAACAGGAGGGGGAAAAATTACCATGGGGAAATAGTTTTACTTTGTGTAATGATCCATTCACTCCCAGTCTTTATTCAAGCCTAATTTAATGATGTCCAGTTTGCAAATTAATTCCAATTCAGCAACTTTTCATTGGAGTCTGCTTTTTTTGTTGGAGTATTGTGACTTTTAGGTCTGTAATTGAGTGACCAGGGAGGTTGAAGTGCTCTCCTACAGGTTTTTGTATATTGCCATTCCTGATATCTGATTTGTGTCCATTTTGGCCAATGTATATGGCAGAGAGGCATTGCTGGCACATGATGGCATATATCACATTGGTAGATGTGCAGGTGAACTAGCCTCTGATGGTGTGGCTGATGTGATTAGGTCCTATGATGGTGTCCTTTCAATAGGTGTGTGGTTGCTGGCAGTTGCTGCTTTGTCTCCAGAGAGCCGCAGTCCAAGTGCTGCTGGACAACACCGCAACTATCTCTTTTATAAAAGCAGACAAGGAAGAGGCAGGTTATCTCCCTGCTATCAGGAGGCCATTTGCCTCTGGACTTGGCATCCTTCAGCCAGGTCACGCTGTTGGCCCTCCATCATCCAGGCATTTAGAACACACTAGCAGCTCATCTCAGCAGGCAGTTCTCAGACAACCACAAGTGGTCAGTTAAGGATCTAGTATTGCAGGGCATCTTTTGCAAGGGATTTATTTATCCATAGACCTATTTGCCACAGACCAGAATAACAAATATCAAGTGTTCTGTTCCAGAGGGGTTCCAGTCCAGACTCCCTGTTGAAGCCTTTCTCATCCCCTGGGCTTCAGGACTGATGTATACCTTCCCGGTGATAGATGGTCCTGAGAAAACTGAGGCAAGATATATTAATAGATCCTGCAACAGCCTTTGCAGGGAGTAGGCAGCTCTGGTGAACCTCTTGGTGCAGCTCCCCTGGCACCTTACTGGCTGTCTGACAGTCTCACAGTACAATGGTCAAATCATACAACTAAGCTCAGCATAATTACAGTTAGCAGCCTTGGATGTTGGTTGGATGATATCCACCACAAGAAGTTGGTCATCTGAAGTTCAGAACATTTTGCTCCAAATCAGGAAAGACTCAACTAGAATATAAAGCAAAGTGATCATTTTGGACAAGCAATCCCATCATGCTGAGCATGTAGGCAGAGTGGGTGTGCCCATGCAAATGAGATCAGTTCCTGAAGTGATGAGCTGTGGAAGAGGACTAGATGTCAGGGGAGAGCTCATTCAGACTCGCTTGCACTTACATCCCCTCAATAAACAGGGACAAATATATTCATCATTGTAGTTGATTGACATGTACATTTACAGGCAATGTTAAAAATCACAGCTACTTCTACCAGCTTTTTGGTCTCTTGAGTGTTGACAGGCAACAACTCTGCTATGCTGTCTTCAAAGCGTCATTTAACTGGGTGGCAGTAGTACAATGTGTTAGCATAGAATCAGGGACAGTGACAAATAGCATCCGCACCAGGCCTGGCTCAACCAAAGCAAAAGCTTGTGTTGGAGGGTTCCCATGTTTTGCACTAGTATTTCACTATAGAAGCCATGGAGATTTGCCAAAGGAGCCTCAGAGGCAACTGCTGCTGTCGCCAAGGCTTAATACCTATTGCTACCTTAAAATCAGCATTCCCTTGCCCACCCAGTGTCCTATAACTTCACCACATAGATCAGTCTTCTAGCTACACCAAAGGAAATAATACTAAAGACAATCCACCTCAGAAATTGGAATGTTCACCTCCACCTCTCCAAGCTGGAAAACAGCATGAATCTGCAGTATTTCCTGTCTAGCTTGCAAAATCTCAAGTACCGACTGAGTAAAAATACCTCTTGCTTTATGGTGGGGGTTTCTTTTCCTCCCAGTATCTAGGTCAAATAAAAAAAAAGAAGTACAGAGTCATGTGAGGACCTCTTTAGAAATTACAAAATTGTGGTTGTTTTGTGTGTGCTCATCTGACCTGACTCCCTTAGCCCTAAAATTAGGTTAAAGTTCACTGTTCTCGATGAGCTAAATCTGAGTATGAAAAGTTAAGTAAGGTTAGTACTTCATGAAAGCTACCATGTTGAGAGCTCTTGAAAACAAAATCCCACCTCTGTCTCCAGTGGAGCTAATGCCTATGCAGTTTTCTCCATGCAGCCCCATCAGTGTCCCTCTGCCTGGCGGGACCAGCTATCATGGGATCACATATTTGTCTTTATGATCTTTCTGCTGAGCCTGTTAACAAGGGCGACAGTTATGATGCTGCTGTTGTTTTTTAAAAGGGATGCTTCTCCTCCTGGAAGTGGACACCAACCTCTAAAGCACTTCACTTTAAACTAGTGATTTAGGGCTGACCCAGGCTGAAGTTGAATTGGCGACCTAGTGCTGAAAGACTCCGTGGTATGTTACCAATCCTTTAGCTGTCCGTCCACTCCCTTCCTAAATGCTAACTCACCATGCAACTTCATCAAAACCCAGTGTGTTTGGGAAAGCCAGCCCCAGCAGGAGGGGTGAGAGAAACCTAAAAACACTGGTTATAATTAGAGCTGACTGGAGGATGACAGTTCCATTTCACAGCAACTTCTGAGGTTTTGAAATTTTGTTTTTGTGTTAGTGTGTGTCATGTGTTCTGTAGGCATGGGCAGCAGGTTTAGAAATTTTGGTGGTGCCCAGAACCCACCCCTGCCCAAACTCCACCTTCCCAAAACTCTGCCCCCACCTGCCCAAGGTCTGAGAGGGAGTTTGGGTGGGAGAGGAGGTCTGGGGTGCAGGGTGTAGGTGCTGGGATGGAGTTTGGGGATGGGAAGGAGTGTGGAGGGAGGGGGTGCAGGCTCTGGAAGGGACTTAGGGGGAGGGAGGAGGGCAAGGGTGGGGCTGAGTTTGGGGTGAGGCTGCGGCTCAGGCCTATGGCAGAGGCAGGGAGTGAGGGGGGTGGGGATAGGGATGAGGGGTTCATGATGAAGGAGGAGGCTCAGGGGGATGAGGGCTCTGGCTGGGGCTGGGAATGAGAGGTTTTGGAATGTGGGAGGGGTTCAGGACAAGAGTAGGAGTGTGGGGCTCTGGCTGGGGCTGGAAATGAGGGGTTTGGGGTGTTGGAGGGGCTCAGGGCTGGGGCAGAGGGTTGGGGTGGGGGGATAAGGGCTCTAACTGGGACTGGGGATAAGGTGTTTGGGGTGTTGGAGGAGCTCAGGGCTAGGGTTGAGGGTGCAGTGGGGAAGTGAAAGCTCTGGCTGGCTGGCAGTATGGGCTCTGGGATGAGGGAGGGCTGAGGATGAGTTTGGGGTGTAGGCAGGCTGCTCTGGGACAGGGGACAGAGAGGAGGACTCCCCTCAGCCCTTTCCCTGCTGGCAGCAGCGAGCTCTGAGGGAGGAGGCCCCCTTTCCCACTCCCATTTCTTGCCCCCCCCCCCGCAGCACACTCACCCCCACCACTGTCAGTGCATGTGCTTCTAGGCCCCTCTCAGGTCCAGGAATCTCCCTCACCTCCCATGTGGTGGGTGCCGGGGGGGTGCTGCATGCGCCTCCTCCCCTGCTGTTGCCCCGACTGTAGTCTCACTGGGGGTGGGGGATGGGACTGTCTCCTTGCCCAGCATGGGGCAGGAGTGGTGACTGTGGGCAGAGGGCAGAGGTGCTGGGGGCGGGTCCCTCTGGAAAAGGGAAGGGTCTAAAGGGGAAGGGCGGGCTCAGAGTCAATCTGTCCTGGCAGTCAATGTGGGTAGGGGGCACTAGGACCCTGCGGCAGCAGTTGCTTCAGGGAGGCAGCATGGAGCTGCCTGGAAGAGGCAGGGACGCTCTGCTCACTCCGGGGCTGGGGACGTGCACGGGGCCAGCAAGGGGAGGCTGGGGGACACTCGGGGGAGGCTCTGGGGGGCAGCAGGTGCAGCTGGCAGGAGATCCAGGCCCAAACATTAGTGGAGCTTGGCCCATGGGCTCTGAATATTGCTGGTGCCTGGGCACCATATGGATATATAACTCGCCACCCATGACTGGTGGGTAGGGTGCTGGCCTCCCTGCTGTGCCTGATTCAGTGGAGAGCTTTTCATCCCAGATCACTCCAACTTGAGCAGAGCAGGACTTGAACCTAGATTTTTCACATCCTATAGTATGTCTATCTCAGACCCAAACACCTATGTGACAAAAGCTTTGTGGAACACAGGACACCTCCATGAATCGTTTTGGCTCTGGTTCAAAACTGCATTCCTTAGCAAAATATCATTTCAGTTACAATGTTGTCACCAGGTCTCTCTATAAAAGGCCCATGGAAAGTTCTGTCTCCTGCCAAAGATGGACAAAGGGTTTCTAAAGGCCACAAGGGATGATTATGATCATCTAGCCTGCCCTGCATAGCAGAAGCCATGGCATGCCCACACCTAGAACACAGTGGGCAGAGCTCTTTTCCCCATCTCAAAAAAGAAACTAGAAATGAGAAAGGTACAGAAAAGGGCAACAAAAATTATTAAGGGGCTGGAACAACTTTCATATGAGGGGAGATTAAAAAGACAGGGACCGTTCAACTTAGAAAAGAGATGAGGGGGAGGGATATAATAGAGGTCTATAAAATCATGGATGGAGTGGAGCAGTGAATAAGGAAGTGTTATTTACCCCTTCTCATAACACAAGAACCCCAGGACACCCAGAGGTGAAAGTAAGTTAAAGTAATTACCGGTACACCAGAGTCCTTAGCAGGGGTGTGGCCTCAACCGGAAGAGGCGTGGCCTTTAAATCAAGATAAACCCTGAGCTCTCAGCTGCAGAGGTGGCTGGGAGTCCTGGGGCTCTGGCCACCACTACCGCAGAGGAGCTACGGGACCATTAAATCACTGCCCGAGCCCAGCTGCTGGATCCCCGGCTCCCCCAGGCTGGCAGTTTAAAGGGCCCAGGGCTCCCCGCAGCAGCTGAAGTCCCGGGCCTTTTAAATCACCGCCAGAGCCCTGCCGCCACTACTCCAGGGCTCCAGCAACAGGGCTCAGGAGGCAAGTTAAAGGGCCCTGGGCTCCAGCCACTGCAGGGAGCCCTGGGCCCTTTAAATTGCCAGTCTGGGGAAGCCGGTCTGGTCCAGCACAGTGTACCAGCTCTTGCCATACCAGCTTACTTTCACCTCTGAGGACACCCTATCAAATTAATAGGCAGCAGGTTTAAAATAAACAAAAGGAAGTATTTCTTCATGCAACACACAGTCAACCTGTGGAATTTGTTGCCAGGGGATGTTGTGATGGCCAAAACTATAACTGGGTTCAAAAAAGAGTTAGATATGGATGTATCCTCCAGGAACTTTAGTGGCTACTAGCCAAGATGGTCAGGGACACAATCCCACGCTCTGCGTATCCCTAAGCCTCTGACTACAAGAAGCTAAGACTATGACATGGAATGGATCACTCAATTGCCCTGTTTTGTTCATGTCTTCTGAAGCGCCTGGCACTGACCATTGTCAGAAGACTGGATACTGGGCTAGATGGGCCATTGATCTGACCCATTCTGTCTGTTAGGTGCCCTTACAGCAGATGAAGCCCATTACTGCTTGTCCTATCTTCAAAAGACATGGAGAGCAGTTGATCGCTGTCCTCTCTGTGTAAAATAATAAATAGACACAAATCAGACATCAGGAATGGTAACATACAAAAGCCAGTAGGAGAACACTTCAATCTCCCTGAACATTCTATAATAGATTTTAAAGTAGCCATCCTTCAACAAAAAAACTTCAAAAACAGACTTCAAAGAGAAACTGCAGAGCTACAATTCATTTCAAAATTTAACACCATTAATTTGGGCTTGAATCTGGGAACTGGGAGTGGCTGGCTCACTACAAAAGCAATTTTCCCTCTATTGGTATTGACACCTCCTCATCAATTATTGGGAGTGGACCACATCCACCCTGATTGAGGCCCTGTCCACACTGTTTCTTTCCACTATGTAAGTGACTTTCTTCTCTTCACGTGTCAGTATATTATACCTGCTCTAGTAATTTTCCTTTTCCTGCATCTTCGAAGAAGGGGATTTCCCACACAGCTTATACCCTAACTTGTGGTCGTTTAGTGCCAACCGGACTCATATTCTAGGACTCGTAGGGTCAGAAGGGAACAATATGATCCGGGCTGACCTCTGACACGCAGGGCACAGAACCCTCCACTACCACTTTTATAACAACCCTAACCCATGACTGCGTATTCGAAGTCCCAATTGTGTTTGGAGGACCTCAAAGCTGAGAGATCCCCGCAAGTGACCCTTCCCCACACGTGTTAGAGGAAGCGGATAACCTCCAGGCCCCTGCCATTCCGCTGGAGGAAAATCTTCCCGCCCCCATTTATGGCGATCAGGCTAACCCTGAGCATGTGGCAAGACCACCAGCCAGCACACAGGGAGAATTCTCTGCGCTAACTCAGATCCCTCCATCCAAATCTTCCCTCCAACGACCTTGCAGATTTTCTGCTGATAACCAAGAGGCATTGCCACAATTAACATCCATTCTATCATCTCCATCCATCCATAACTTATCAAGCTTAGTCTTAAGCCAATAAGTCTTTTGCCCCCACTACTTCCTCGAAGGCTTCCACAACTTCACTCTCAAATGGTAGAAACCTTCGTCTAATTTCAAGTCTTATCCTAATTCCAGTTGTGACCCATCTTGTCTTGGCCTACATTAGTTCTAAACTTAAACTAAATTCCTCTCCCTCCCTTAACGTTAATCCCCTGATATATTATATAGAGCAGGCGCATATCCCCCCGCAGCCCTTCTTTGGCTATGCTAACAAGCCAAGCTCTTTGAGTCTTCTTTCATAAGGAGTTTTCCCATTCCTCGTCATCCTAGTAGGGCCGTCTCTACCCTGTTCGCATGTTTGATTCATCCTTCTTAACATGGGCACCAACTGCACAAAAAATTCCAGGGTTGGGTCTCACCAGACGCTCTTTATATGTACTAACACCTCCTATCCTGCATGGAATACCGCCTTGATGCCCCTAAAACCGCATTTGCTTTCTTTAACGGGCATCATTGCATTGGCGGCTGCATAGTTCATCCTGCTAGTTCAACAATACTCCAAGGGTCCTTTTCCCTCCTCCGTTGCTTCCAACTGATGCTGTCCCAATGTATATCTAAAGTCTTATATTAATCCCTAAGTGCATGGACCTTGCACTTGTTCACTTGTTATTCATCTAACTATTGTACTCCAGTTTTACAAGGTGGTCCAGGATTCTTCCGTGTATTATCCCGGTTCCTCTCCGTCGTTAGAAAGCACCCGCCAGTTTGTGTATGCCGCGAAACTTATTACACGAATTCCGCTCTTTGTGCCAGGTCAGTAATAAAGAGTAATTAGATCGGTCCACAAACGATCCTGGAGCGACTCCACTAGTAACCTCCTTTCCAGGCCTGACAGTTCACCCTTCAGTACGAACCCTGCTGGAGTTTCCCCTTTAACCAGTCCATTATCCACCTTACACTTTATATTCTCCCCATCTTTTCCAATTTAAACTACAGTCCCCATGTGAACCGTGTTTCAACGCCTACGAATCGAGGTAAAGAGATCTACCGATTTCCTTGGTCTATAATCCGTCACCTTTCAAGAAGGGAGAATCAGTGTTGGTTTGGCACGATCTAACCTTTGATAAACACTGTGCATTGTCCTCCAAATTCACTTGACCTCAATGGTCCTTAACTTACTTTCTCTATTTAAAATTTTCCAGACCTTACTACTACAACGTCAAGTCAACAGGTCTATCAGTACCCGATCACTTTTTTCCCTTTCTGAAATAGAACTACGTTAGCAACTCTTCCAGCGTAACGACACGCCCGAGTTTACCGATTGATATTAAAATTTCATCACTAACAGGCTGCATTTCATGCCGGCCTGTTCCATTTAATATCCTGGGATGTAGTATTTGTCGCGGCCCGGCCGATTCTTGTCCCATTAAGCTGTTCAAGTTTGGCGCTCTTACCTCGATGCGTTAATATCCACGCTCCTATCCTCTTTCCCGTTTATCACCCCCCATCATCCCTAAACTCCTCCTACTCTTTAAAGACTAGAGGCAAGTACTATTTGATATCTGGGCCATCCTTAGGTTATCCTAACCTCCATCCTCTCAGTGCTATGCGCCGCCACTTCTTCTTTTCTTGTTTTCTTTTAATTATGTGGCTGTAGGAACCTTTTACTAATTCGTTTTAATTCCTATGCAAGTTCCAGTTCTAATGGCTTTAGCTTCCTCCCCAACCCCCCCCCTTGTATCCTCATTGTTTTGTGGTACTGACTAACACGGCTCCCGCCGGAGCTTTGTATTTCTTTTAGGGCCCTTAACACATTTGAAGATTGTTATCAGTACCTCCTAAGTCTTCTTTCTCAAGACTGAACCTGCCCAGTTTTTAACCTTTTCCTCAAGGTCAGGTTTTCGAACCTTTGATATTTTGGTTGCTTACTCCACCCTCTGCGTTTATCTAGCGTTTCCTAAGTGTGGTGCCGAACTGGACATGTAGCCACTCTAGCTAGGCCTATGCAGTACACATGAGCAGTAACAAAGCGCAGAGATCGTCCGCACCTAATAGAAATGCAAAGCAAACAGACGTTTTTGGCAGCTTCGTGGGTGAATACCCACTTCGTCAGATGCATGTATTCACCCACGAAAGCTTATGCTCCAAAATGTCTGTTAGTCTATAAGGTGCCACAGGATTCTCTGCTGCTTTTACAGATCCAGACTAACACGGCTACCCCTCTGATACTTGACACATGGAGCAGGACAATTAGTGACAATTACACTGCTGTTAATACACCGCAGGATGATGTATTTTTTTGCAACTGCAACACATTTTGACTTGTATTCAATTTGTAATCCACCATAACCCCAGATCCTTTTCAGCAGTGCTGTTGCCTAGCCAATTATTCCCCATTTTGTAGTTGTACATTTTGATTTTTCCTTCCTAAGTGAAGTACTTCATACTTGTCTTTATTGAATTTCATTTTGTTGATTTCAGACCAGTTCTCCAATGTGTCAAGCTCATTTTAAATTCTTACTCTGTCCTTCAAAGTGCTTGTAACCCCTCCCAACTTTGTCCATCAAAGTGCTTGTAACCCCTCCCAACTTGGTGTCATCTGCAGACTTTATAAGCATACTTTATAAGCATACTGTCCCCTTCATTATCCATGTCATTCCAGACTCCGGTGTGATCCCACCAGAGCCAGCCTCCCAGTCTGAAAGCAAGCCATTGATAACTTATTTTTGAGTCCCATTTTTCAACAAGTTGTGCACCCAGTTTATAGTAATTTAATCTAGATCACTTCTCCTGATTTGCATACGAGACTGTCACACGAGACTGTGTCAAAAACCTTATTAAAATCAAAATATATCATGTCTACAGATTCCACCCATCCACCGTGGTAGTAACTCTGTCAAAGAAGGAAATTTGGTTGGTCTGACATGCTTTGTTCTTGACAAATCCATGTTGGTTATTCCTTGTAACCTTTTACCCTCTATGTGCTTACAAATTAATAATTTATTCCAGTATCTTTCCATGTATCAAAATTAGGTTGTCTGTCTCCAGTTCCCTGCCCTCCTGCCCCCTTAAAAGGCTGGTTCTGTTTTTGCCTTTATCCAGTCCTCTGGGACCCTCTTACCTATTCTGTATGAGTTCTTGAAGATAATCACTAACGGTTCCAAGATTTCTTCAGCTAGTTCCTTGAGTACTCTAGGGTGAATTTCATCAGGCAACTTGTATCCATCTAATTATTCTTTAACCTATTCTTTCTCTATTTTGGCTTGTGTTTCTTTTTTCTTCTTTTGAATATTAATTGTATTATTTGGCCACACATCCTTTTTTGTGACGACTGAAGCAAAATAATCATTAAATGCCACAGTCTTCTTGGTGTCATCTATTATTAACTCTCCTTCCTCACTAAGTAAAGGACCTACACTTTCTTTTGGCTTTCTCTTGCTCCTAAAGTATTATAGAATCTCTTTCTGTTGACCTATGTCCCTTGCTAGGTGTAAACTCTGTGGAGCACAGCATTTAGATTGTGCTGTGACAAAGCTACACTGAAGTGTCTTGATACAAATATGTGGCCATGGCATCTGACTTCTGTCCCCATGCTGGTGATATATTAACCTCTGCCAAAAGGTATGCAGATTTCCTAGATTAAGTGGCCACCAACTTTTCAGCAGCTATTATACAACACTCAAGCTATGTTAACAGTGGAGAGAAAAAATGAATGAAAACATCTTGACAGATCTGAGTAATTTGTAACTGTATATTGAGCTGTTCATCCAGACCTGATTATATTGGTGCTTTCACAACTGGAATTGATGTGAAACGTGAACATTTCACTTCTTATTCAGAAAGATGTTGCCCTCCCATATAGTTCTAAAAATACTTGTCTGTGTCCCTAAATGAGGGAGGGTAAGAATGCTACAGACTTGTAAAGAAAAAATATTTCCAATGTTTCATACTGTGTGATTTGCTTTGAGCCACAGCTGATCAGACCATTGGTGTAGCAATGCAGGCTGCTCACGCTGGTTTGACGTATCAAGGACACAAGATGAAATTGCAACACTCTTCCAGTGGAAAAAACCACTTCCTCTTCCTTCTGTAAAAAGAAACTCCTCATGTTACTCTCCTTTGTCAGCTGTTTCAATACCATGAATTTCTTAAGGGAATGTTTCTTTGGTGCTGTCACCTGCCTTCTCAAGGTTAAGCTAATCACTAGGTTGAGCTGAGTAAGTCATGCTATCCGAGAATAAACGGGTATTTCCATGTTAGGGCTAATTCAGATTTTCTCCTGGAGGAAGACAACTGACCCTCTGTGACGAACTGTCCATGTGGACTCCCACATTCAGGATAAGCACATCCCTCAGACTACAGGAGCTTCTAGAAAGCAAAGCAAGGTCCACTGAGAGCACTTGCCACCACCGTGCCTTTCATGCACAGGTGTAAATAAGGAGCCCAGCACAAACCGCTCATCAGTTCCTGCTGACAACTGAAGGTGCTTTGAGCATGTTTTGTATTATCCCTGCTTCCACTGGTGGTCACATCTAGACTGGGAAAGTCGATTTTGTTTTGAAACATGTTAGCAAACACTATTCTAAATACTACTTTCCATCTGGTATAGACAAGGCCAAGCTGTGTTTAAAATTCTCAGCTATTATGGTCAACTCTAGGCTTGCCCATTGCCTATGTTGTCTGGGGCCCTACTGACTTGGAGGCACATTCATTAGTTCCCGTTTCCCAATGTCAGTCTTGTTCAGCTAGCTTTTCTTCATAAGTGTCCTCCCTGGCTGCAGTCAGCTCCCTAATAGATGGCCTCGCAGACATTGCTAAGCTGGCTTCAGGTCTTGTGCTTCATGCTTCAGCATGATGCCTGTTTCAGAGCCCACATTCAGTGTCTGGTGCCTGACAGAAGGTCACAAGTCAGAGAGGTGGCCCATCTGCCTCATCTCTGAACCCATGAAGATTAGAAAGCTGTTTCAAACCCCTACTGAACAGGAAGACTCTCCAGGCCCGAGCGACTGAAGCCAATACAGAGCATTCAGTGGCAATGCCCAGAGGCATATCTATTCCAAATACCTACTTCCCAAAGTCTTCTGTCCTGCAGAGTCCCTGGTCTCATCCAATACCAAACATCAGGTATCATTGACACTGAGCATCTCCACTCCAACCTGTTCACCCCAATTGGCTTTTAACTCCAGCTAAAGGGGCATCAAAGTCCTGCCTCTTCTGACCAGGAGCACAAAGGTGGGTGCAGATGCTGAACAGGCTCAGGACCCCAGTTTTGCATAGGGTGGGGGCATAGCTTGGGATCCTTCTTTGCCTGGCTGAATGGAAAAAGGTCACCTCTCTGTGTTGCCCAAGGCAGAGAAATGCAACACTCTCTGTTTCAGCACTGAGGGGAGAGAAGTATCGATGATACCTCAGCATTTGCTCCTTCCGCTCTGGCACTGACCTCCCCTGATGTTCCCTCGGATGCTGGGAAGAGATGGGGGAAAGTATCTCTTGTCCCAGAGAGCCCTGCATGAGGGGTGCAGGGCAACTGGGCCCAGGGACACTGCTTTCTGGAGATTGAGCTACTGTCCAAGGTACAACCATCCCTGGGTGTGATTGTCTCTCTAAGAACAGCTATGATGGCAAATAATGGGTTTGATTCAGAAACTCGATTTTCCTCCTGACTGACTCTAGTCCTTGGATCTCAGCATTTCTTCTCATGCCACCAGAGAGCCTCATCTTTGAGGGAAGAGGAAAATCATCTCATTTTGCTCATTACGCCTGGAGACATTCTGTGCCAAAAATTTAAAATTCTGCACACAATATTTTGAATTTCTGCAAAATTCTACAAATTTTATTTGTCAAAATAGCACTACATAATCATGCCAGTTTCAATTATTTTGGTAATTTATTTCAAAATACTGGTCAGCAAGTATATCTGTAACAATACAGACACAGACAAAAATTCCCCCCGGGAGCAGAGAGTTAAAGAAACTCCTATGACAACCCAATTCTTGTTTCTTGCCCTCTTCCCTCTTCCCCCCCAGAAGGCAGCCAGGGGTCCAGACAACCGCAACCCCTCCCCCACCCAGAGCTCACCTGCAGCCCCCCCCTTCAGCCAATACACCCAAAACCTCTACTCCCCAGAGTCCAACCGTGCCCCCACCCTGCCCAGACACTCACCCCTCTTCTCCTGACAGCCCAGGGATCCAGAGGGAGACACAGCCTGATGCTTAGTCCCAGGTTTGCACAGAGTTTTCTGTGCACTGCCCTCTCCTCCCCTCAGGGCATGCTGGGAACGGCAGCTGCCAGGAACCCTCTAGCTCAGAGGTGGACAAACTACAGCCGGGGGAATGCATCCAGACCTTCAGACATTTTAATCTGGCTCTCAAGCTTCCACGAGGGAGCGGGGTCCAGGGCTTGCCCCACTCCAGGGCTCCAGCTGGAGAGTGGGGTTGGGAACTTGCCCCCACTCTGCATATACCATGGCTCTGCGCAGCTCCTGGAAGCAGCGGCATGTCCCCTTCCAATTCCGATGCCTAGGGGAAGCCGGGGGGCTCTGCACGCTGCCCCCATCCCAAGCACCTCTTCCGCAGCCGCTATTGGCCAGGAACCACGGTCAATGGGCGCTGCAGGGGTGGCACCTGCGGACCGGGGCAGTGCACAGAGCCGCCTGGCATCACCTCCACATAGGAGATGGAGGGGGGACATGCTGTTGCTTACAGGAGCTGCTTGAGGTAAGCACCGCCCGGAACCTGCACCCCTGTCCCCCTCCTGTGCCCCAACCCATATCCCCCTCCTGCCCTCCAAACCCCTCGGTCTCAGCCTGGAGCACCCTCCTACACCCCCAACCCCTCATCCCCACCACAAAGCGTGCACCTCCAGCTGGAACCATCACACACACACACACCCCTGCCCCAGCCCGGAGCCCCTTCCCACACCCTGAACTCCTCATTTCTGGCCCCACCCCAGAGCTTGCACTTCCAGCTGGAGTCCTCACTCCTTCCCGCCACCCAGCCCCCAGTTTCGTGAACATTCATGGCCCTCCCATACAATTTCCATACCCAGATATGTCCCTCGGGCCAAAAAGTTTGCCCACTCCTGCTGTAGCTCCCTCACCCTCCTCACCAGCAGTGTTTTCAAGTGTGAGCTGGGCTCTGCCAAGTCCCGTGGCCCCTAGTGGTAGCTAGCAGCACTGCAGCCCATTTTGAGCAGAGAGGAAGAAAATTTTTCATACACAATGTTAATTTCTGCAAAATTCTGCATTGCACAGTGGTGCAGAATTTCCCCAGGAATAGCTCATTCAATCCTGGGCTTTTCTGACAGGTTAACGCTGTCACTTCCATTGGCCAGCATTGCTCCACAGCTGCATGTGTTTAAACCCAGAAAGGAGCATTCTCTCTAACCTTCTCGGCACTGCAAGTACCTGCTCTCCTACAACTCATGCGGCTGTCCTGGTTCAGACACTCGCCTCTGGGACAGAGAGAAAACCTCTTGCTGTCTCACCTTTTTACCACCAGCCAGGACAGTAGGTGAATTCCTGGGCTTTGTTTCTGATACTTCAAGGGCCATCAGTGTAGTTCTTCTTCCAGTATTGTTCCTATGGGTGCTGTGCATCAGATGTGCATGCATTGCTCGAGCCCTTTATTGGAGCATTCTAGTTAGCAGTGCCCGTTCAGCGCACACACATGCACTGTGCCTCCTCATGGCAGACACCAAGGCTATAAAGAGGTGTGCGGGTGAACCACCCTCAGTTCCTTGTCTACTGCCTTGGCCTGAGACAGAACACTAGCATGTCTGCCTAGAGTGTACTCAGTTCTCTTTCACTCTTTTTTCTATCAAAGTGAGTTACAGCTGTTGTTAGTGTTACATCTAGTTAGTTAGTTTTAGGTGATAGGACCATTTCCCTCTTTTTTTCCCGGGAGACTTGTCTTTTCCTAGCAGAAGCCTGGTTCACTGGGCTTCAAATGCTGCTTGTCTTGCTGGGAGGCTATTACCAGTGAGTGACAGAGTATGTCCATTGCCACATCTCCCAGAAGTGCTGCTTTTTGTTTAGCACTTAAGTCCAGGGCTAGGAAGCACAGGGAGATAAAAGTCAGGTTGCTGGCAGTGGAATGGTCCCTACAACTATCCTCTGAGACAGGTCAGGAGACATCCCCCTCCCGTACATCTGTGCTCGAATAGATCCAGCATCCTGGATCCAGCCTCAGGGCATACTTCCCCTAAGAAAGAGAAGCCTTTGGAGCATGCTGGGAAGACTCCCAAAAAGAGGAGCCCAGACTTCATACCTAAGGAGCCAGCTCCAAAAAAAACCAGATCCCTGTTGAGGTCCCTGGTCTCCGAGGGTACTGTTGAGGCCAAGGACTCATGCTCTGATCCCAGCAGGCCTGCGAAGCCCTGGAGCTTCAAGGAGAGGCTCCGGTATCCTCCACTAGCAAGGAGACTGGGTACAGGGTACCATAGAGCTCAGTCCCTTCATCAGCACTGAACATCCTGCTCAGTGTTGATGCCATCATGCACCTTAGCCCAGCCATTGGTACCAATGCGCTTAGCTCAAGCTGGGGGTAGCTGTACAAGCCATACCCACAGTGCTGAGCAAGCATCGGTGTCTGACATCTACAAAGCCTGCAGTACCCAGATCATCACTGATACCTTTAGCTCCAGCCATGACGAGTTCGGCTATGATATCGGTATCAGGGTCCTTTCTGGTTCCGCAGGAGTTCTGATACTTGAGGGACCTCTCGGTGTCAGATGAATCAGAGTCCCTGTTGCTGTTGGGGTTCTGCGACAACCCCTCTGAATCCATCTTGTACAGAGAGGGCCTTGCAGCTCATCAAGGATGGTGGAACCAACACTGTATGCCACCTCCCTCCCTTACGGACCCCTGAAATGGCCATACTGGGACCCTGGACTGCCTATCAGCAGCAATTCAATAGACGACAGGTATTGTGCCTTAGGTTAAACTGGGATTTCACACCCTCCCTCTACCCTGCCAAGGCAGGAGGAGACATTTGAGGAGTTGGAGGCTAGTCACCCCTGAGACTCTTATTTCATTGTCATTGCCAGATGAGCTGCTCATGCCTCCCCTTCCATTGCCAACGATTTCAGACTGTTCCATGACCTCATTAGAAGGGTAGGGTTTTTTCCAGACTCAGTAATAAAAAAAAATGCAGAGTGGTCTCTATTCTTTACTGGACCTAAACAGAATAGAAACACAAATAAGATGCTTTGCATGTTCTTGTCTTTTTGTTGTTGTTTCTTTTGCTTTTTTGGTTGCTTTTTTTTTAAAAAAAACTTGCTACATAGTAAGTCTGCTGCTGTGAAAAGTGATATTTCTCTGTTTGTTAATATCACTTTTCACAGCATACTTACTCAGCCCCAGCAAGTCTGGGGACAAATTAAGCCCTCAGTGGGGAAGGGGGCAGGGAAGCTGCGGGGCCCAGGGACAATGGCCTGGGTGGTGAGCCTGGGACCAGAGCCTACTACTGTGTGGATGAAGCCCAAAGCCCTACGGCTGAAGCCTGTCCCCCCGCCCCTGGAAAAGTGGCGAATTCACCAGCTGCCTGCACCTCCAATGTTTGTGTCTCTGGAGGTGGGCAGAATCCACCCCCCACTGGTGGCCCCGGGAGAGGAGCCACTGCTTCCCTCAATCACTACTCCGGAGGCTGTAGCAGCAAGAAAAGCCCCAGGTGGCCACACGTGGCCACAGTGGCTACATTTGAGAAACGCTGCCCTAGACACTGTGAACACTGCTGCCAGATCTACCTCCATTGCAGCACAGGGTGTCCTGGCTCCAGTTTTTGGGGTTCCTATAGAGGACCTTGCCTTTAATGATAATAAACTCTTCTCAAAGGGCAAGAATGACTCCTGGCATACACTCAAGGACTCTAGGGTTACCCTACGTTCCTTGGGCATTTATACACCTACAAGCAAGAAATGTTTCAGTAGGCCACAGAGTGAGCAAAGCTCATGCCCTGCTCAGTTCTTGCGGTACCAAAGACCCCCAGAATCCTCCAGAAAGAGGCAGGTTTCAGAGGAAGAGGTCTGCCCATGCAACCTCCACAGCCACCAAGGTGACATCAAAACAGCAGTGCTGATGGGTTGGGTGAAGATCCCAATCCTCCCAATCCTCTGATTTTACAGTTGTGTCCTTTAATCCATCTCCCGCACTCTGGTGGTGGCCTTGTCCCTCTCCACCAGGCTTGGGAATGGATCACTATGGACTAATAGGTCTTGGAGGTCATAATATTGGGCTACACCATCCAGTTTTTGGTATTCTCTCCCTTCCACCCTCCCTTCAGGAAACCCTCTCACAAACTGCTACTAAGGCAAAAAGTGGACTCTCTCCTCCAGCTAGCAGCAACAGAAGCAGTCTTTTCCCCTTACACGGGCAAGGAGTTCTATTCAAAATACTACCTAGTACCAAAGACGGACAGAGGTTTGAGGCCAATCTTAGATCTAAGACAGCTGAACATGTTTCTGAGGCCTAAGAAGTTCAGGATGGTGACTTTAGCACCTATAATTTATTCTCTAGAGGAAGGTGATTGGTTTTCATCCCTCGACCTACAAGACATCTATTTCCATATAAGTATACACCCATCACAAAGGAAATAACCATAGACCAAGATAATTTCTAGTACCAAGTGCTTCCCTTCAGCCTGTCTTTGGCCCCGATGGTGTTTTCAAAGGTTCTAGCAGTAATGGTGGCTTACCTTCAGCAGGAAGCAATTCTTGTTTTCCCATGCCTCAATGACTGGCTTCTCAAAGGCCGCTCTTTCAAAGCAATGTTGTCATCCACCCAAAAGGCCCTTGCTCTGTTCCGAGAGTTGGACCTACAGCTGAATGCAAAGAAATTCATGTTAGTACCAGTGCAAAGGATACAGTTTATAGGGGGTCTACTTGGACTCAGTGACAGCCAGGGCATACCTCCCTTTAGATAGATTCATGACTCTGTTAAGAGTGATAGGGATGATTCAGGGAAGCCATTGAACATCTAGAAGGAATTGTCTCCAACTCTTTGGTCATATGGCAGCATGCATCTTTGTAACCAATCATGCAAGGCTGAGCCTCCGCTGCTTCTAAGGTTAGTTGAGAACTGCCTATTCTCTGACCAGAGATGCCTTGGACAGGCAAGTGGTGGTCCCCTTTCACATAAAGAACTCCCTAAACTGCTGGAAGGAGCAACTCCATGTTTGTACGGGCATTCCTTTCTGCTACCCAACCCTATCAGTGACTCTAAAAACTGGTGCATCCCTGTTTGGATGGGGAGCCCAACCTGGCATACTCATGGTTTAGGGCAAATAAAGGTTCCACAAAACCAGTGTCCACATCAACGTGTTGGAGCTCAGGGGAGTCAGAAAAGCCCTGCCATTCATCAGCTGCAAAATAATCAGTCTTGATGAACAATGTGTCCTGTATATTTTACATCAACAAGCAGGAGGAGCAAGATCCCCCCTCCTTGAGTGCCAGAGCTATAAAAGCTTTGGAACTGGTGCATAAGCAGCCACATCCAGATTTCAGCAGCCTACCTTCCAGGCCTCCAGAACACCACCGCCGTTGCCCTCAGCAGACACTTCTGCCATGACTACAAAATGGGAGCTGGATGCTCAGGTCCCCCAAGACATATCCCAGAGATGGGGATAGCCAGAGATCAATCTTTTTGCCACTTCCAAGAAAAGGAAGTGCCTTCTCTTCTGTTCAGGGGGTCTGGGTCACCACTCCCTAGGGGATGCCTTCGTTCTACTGTGGAAGAGGAGTCTGTTTTATGCCTTTCTACCAACACCCCCAATTTAAGGATGATGAACAAGATCAGGCCGGATAAGTTATCCTCATAGTACCTACCTGGCCGAGGCAAGCTTTTTACCCTTACCTACTTCAGTTGTGTCCAACTGCCAATCAAGCTCCCGACATTCCCTCATCTCCTGTCTCAGGATCTGGGTCACACACTTCACCCCAGCCTGGCAGTTCTACACCTCAGAGTCTGGCTCCTGGATGGTTCTCAGCATTTAAGGTTTCCTGCTCTATAGAAGTGCAGCTGGTGTTATTAAACAGTAGAAAAATGTCAACCCACACTACTTACCTGCAGAAATGGAAGAGATTCATACACTGATATGGTCATCACTACCTCAGGCCTGAATTAGTTTCCCTTTCCCTCATCCTAGATTGGTTGCTGGATCTGAATACATCTGGGTTATCCATCAGTTATGTCAAGGTACAGCCTTTCATCCCCCAGTCAAAGGATTCTTCATTTTCGCTCACTGGTCTCAGTAATCTCTTACCCCTACACTAGACATCCCATCCCATCCTGGAACCTCAACCTGATTCTCAATCACCTCACAAGACCTCCATTTTAACCTGTTCCCTACTTCATTTATCTATGAAAACAGCCTTCCTAGTTGCCATTGTGTCAGTCTGTAGGGTCAGGGAGATTGGAGCCTTGATGGCAGATCCTCCCTTTACCATGTCCTTTTGTGACAAGGTCTCCTTACATCCGCATCCTAGGTTCCTAATCAAGGTTACATCGGATTTTCATCTTAACCAATCTATCCATCTACCAGAATTTTTTCCAAAATGTCACAATTTGGGAATCTTCTTTCCAGACTCTGGACTTTAGAAGGCCCTTGGCCTTCTACCTTGATAGGACTAAGCAGTTTAGGAGATTGCCTAGACTCTTCATAGCCTTTGCAGACAGATCTGAGAGGGCTTCCATTTCTGCACAAAGACTTTCAAAATGGATAATTTGTAGTATCTACAACTGTTATGACATTGCAGGTGGTCAGCACGCCCAGGTCTGAGAGCACATTCAGCCAGATCGCAAGCAACAACTACTGCATTTCTGAAGAACATCCCAGTATCTGAGCTCTGTAGAGTCACTACCTGGTCTCCAATCTATATGTTTTCGAAGTGATCCACCCTGCTCCATGCCCTTAGATCTGATGCAGTGTTTGGCACTACAGTACAGTCTTCAGTTCTGGATTCTGTTCTGAAGCTCCTGCCCCCTTCACTGGATACTGCTCTGAAATGGGGCACACACAGGGATAGGATACGACTAGAAGAAGAAGGAAATGTTACTCACCCTGAGCAGTAACCGGAGTTCTTCGAGATGTGTATCCCGATGGGTGCTCCACTACCCTCTGTCCTTCCCCTCTGCTTTGGTTGTTTCTTAGGGGATGACTGAATAGAGGAGGAACTGAGGGCGGGTTGCCAGAGCACCCCTATATATCCTCGGTGTCTGCCACCAGGAGGCATAGGGAACATGCGTGGGCTGAATGGGCACTGCTAGCTAGAAATCTCCAATCAAGGGCTCGAGAGGTGCAGGTGGCCCTGAAGTGGAGCATGCATAGGGACACATGTCACAGAACTACAGTTATGGCCCAGGGTGAGTAACGTTTTCTTAGTAATACAGCATGGCCAGAGGGCAGCAGGAGAAGGTTAGAAGGGAGCCTTATTCCCTGTAAGAGGAAGAAAGTTTGCTATAGATTAACTAGAGCGCCTGAAGCCAATTAGAGCACTTGCAGTCAGTCACATGATAAAAACCCATGCTTCAATCAGACAGTGTGGGAGTAGGAGCAGAAAGGATTGGTGTTGGAGCAGAGAACAGTTTGAAGGGAAGCAGAGGACAGTTTGAAGAAGTGTTGCAGTGGGCTAAGAAGTCCTAGACCCTAGGTAAGTGGCACCTGGCTTGTGCAGAGGGGGAGCAGGAAGCCTCCCCACAAGCTGAAGGGCAGGAGAGGGAAGTAGCCCAGGGGAAGGAACCGTCAGTTCAAGTGGTTCACCACTATCCTCAGGGCCCCTGGGCTGGGACCTGGAGTAGAGAGCGGGCCCAGATCGCTCCCTCTCCACTCCCCTCCTCTAGGACACTAGTAGGGCAATTAATATTCCAATTTAGGGGCAAGAAATGGTGCCCTGAACCCCCCACAAAGAAGAGAAAGCGCAAGACCCATCATAATAGTGCTGACAATTTGCCACAGCCATCAGTCTAATATTGGTTCATAAACTGTTAGTACAATAATTACCACTTAGACTGTTCAGCATACTTCCTTACCAATAGTGGCCAATTGAAAGTTGGCTAGGAAACCTAGTTTGTCACTGGTCCAAACCCATCTATCCTCCTTAATCAAATTAAACATACAGGTAGGAAACTTAGAGCTATTGGACAGCTGTTACATTCAATCAGACAGCATGACTGAACATGCAGGTAAGTAATACTGATCAGCACTTGAATGCATCACAAATTCACACAAAGGAACTTTTAAAATCATGAATATCTATTTACAGCAAAAAAAAAAGTGGCATAAACAGACACTACTTATTGGTTTCATTTTAGATTTTTCTAGTTTTAAAAGGGTTCTTTTTTTGGTGGTTTTTTTTGTTTGTTTTTTAAGTAGCATCAGGGTTGCCAACTCTCCCAATACTGGACATTTTACTCAAAGCCCCACTGCCTGGAGTCCCGTGAAGATCTCAGCTTTCATTGAAAAATAAAGTGTAAGTATACATATTGTAATGCGAATCTGCAGAATTTCAACAAATGTTAGTTTTCCAGCATGTTTTTAGAGATACCCCCACTATCTCTACTTCTGAATGGTGGTGTCCTTTAATGGATGCCGCTTGTCAGGCATTCCAGGCTGCAGAGGTAGTTTGAGACATGCAAATACAGCATTTGAATGCCAGAAGACATTTCTGTTAAGCTATTTACTTGTCAATCCAAGAAAAAAAAAATCCCAAAACACCAGGATGTGCCTCAATAGATTTAAAAGTCTGGTCTCCATTAACATTAACAGTACATTTACAAATAGCTTATAACGGGTTAGTACACAATGACTGTTTTGACAAACAGTTTATAACAATTGATAAGAATTAAGGCCAACAGGACAATGTGTTGCTTGTAATCATGGCCTATAAACTTCTAACAGTCTCTACTGATGTGCTTATAACCTACTACAATGCATGCCATTAATGTCTGTAACATGCCTTAACATCTGATAATCATTTATTAACCCATATGTGGAATCTTGCTACCAAGTGTGGCTGAAGGTTTTTTCTGTTTAGTGAAATACTGACTTGAAATAGCTCTGTTTCAAAAAATTATCATTATCTTATGAGGAACAGATTTCTCCTTAAGATGTCCATAGAGCTTTCCCAAGAATTTTGGATGTTATATCCCTTTCTCCTGCCCTTTGGATGTGTTGGCTATTTGGAGTTTAAGCTCTTCGGGGCAAAGCCTGTCTCTGAATGTGTATATACAGCACCTAGCGCAATGGGGCCTTGCTCTCAGTGGATCACCAGATATTATTGGAGTAAACATAACTTGATGAATGCATTTTTCTTTGGTGACAAGTACTTGATAAATGTTGATGTGATACTTGTAAGGTAACTTGGAACATTTTAAAATGCAATGGATCTCTTGCACACTGTTTTTGCATTTGGTGATGTGTTGATAGAAGTGTGTGTGTAGCCATGGTCTCTGTAGAACAGTCTTTCTGTGCTTCCTTAAGTGTTAGCAAGATTGGAACCTATCATGCACAACAGTATGCATCTGAGTGTTTCAATTTATTTCAGTGGCACTACATGTGAGTAGGGTTACACACCTGCCTAAGTGCACAACCGATTCTGATAGTGTGGCTATCTGTCCGCTTCCAGAGTCTGGAGCACAGCATAGATGTCAGATCTGCTACTGTCTCTGATGTGATACCGCTGCTTCTTTAGCTCCAGCCATAAGAGAGTCATGGTTTTAACTCCAGCAGTCCCAGATCCTGTCCCCACAGATGGCCTCAGCAGGGCGTCATTGGAAGTGTTTGCAGGATCCGGGCCTTGGGTGTCCATGCCATTCACATTTGATTGATTAATTCACATGCCAGGGGCACAGAGGGAAGCTCCTTGCATAGACAATCAGCTTCAGCCTGTCTGCCTGGCTCTTGGCTGCCCACATCATTCCATGCAAATGTGCACACACTCTGCCCCAACCAGGAAGCAGCTTTCTTGTTTAGTAACAATTCTCATTTCCTTATATGAGTGTGAGGTGCTTTTCTGAGAATGGGTCATCACCACTTCAGAGCTGTCAGTCATGTGGAAGAAATGAGGCATATGACTGGTGTGTGGGTGACAGATGAATAGAACTTCAGACCATCTATGGGAAAAACTGGAGACAGCCTGATAGTCAAAACACGTATAAATATCCAATATCCATGACTCTTCAGGGATCTTCGCCTTTCCTGGGGATGATAACAAGCCTCATTAGATCCTCTCCAGTAACCTAGATGCTGTCCATTGGGGGAGACAGGTGAGACTGCCCTTGTACTGGGAGACAACTCATTGCTTTTGCATCACATCACTTCATTTCTCTCAGGTAAGTGGAGAAGGAAAGCATTCACTGGGATTTGATATGACTGTGGGCTACTTGAGAAGGATGATTTAGGGACCAAATGCATCTGCTCTGAGTGATGATGATGATGATGATTCTTTGTATTTCTGTAGCACTTAGATGTAACATCAATGGAAGGTTACAGGGAGTGGAGAGTTTCTCTGAGGTTCCCAATCTGGGACTGATTCCCAAGTCTTGGGCATCTGTGCTTGTTGGTTTGTGATTGTTGGTGTAGAACAGGGGTAGGCAACCTATGGCACATGTGCCAAAGGCAGCACGTGAGCTGGTTTTCAGTAGCACTTACACTGCTCAGGTCCTGGCCACCAGTCCGGGAGGCTCTGCATTTTAATTTCATTTTAAATGAATCTTCTTGAACATTTAAAAAACCTTATTTACTTTACATACAACAACAGTTTAGTTATATATTATAGACGTATAGAAAGAGACCTTCTAAAAATGTTAAGATGTGTGACTGGCACACGAAACCTTAAATCAGAGTGAATAAATGAAGGCTTGGCACAGCACTTCTAAAAGATTGCCGACCCCTGGTGTAGAATCTTTCTCCCTTGTGGATTTCATCTCCTCTAGTGACCCAACAGTGGCTTGTCATGTATGAGATCAGCTGAGACAGAACCTGTTTGCAGCTTGAGGGGAAAGGTTAATCAAAGCAGTTAAACTTCTGCTGAGAAAGAGATTGATGCCATTTCCAAAGCATCCCAAGGGATGTCCCTTTGTACAAGAAACAGGAAGGTTGTAGAGGTCGTTGCCTCAATCATGTGTAACTGCCAGTGTGCAATGAGCCTGTGGGCTTAATCCAATTCCTAGCAGGTGGTGCCCACATCACACTTGGCTCTGAAGAGCAGCTTCTTTGGAAGGCTAAGCAACAGCTGGTTGTTTATCACTTGTACTGTGGTAGTGCCTAGAGACTCCAACTGAGAGCTGGACCCCATTGTGCTAGGTACTGTTCAAACACATAGTGCCTGTCCCAAAGATGGGGGGAGGGATAGCTCAGTGGTTTGAGCACCGACATGCTAAATCCAGGGTTGTGAGTTCACTCCTTGAGGGGGCCATTTAGGGATCTGGGGCAAAAATCTGGCTGGGAATTGGTCCTGCTTTGAGCAGGGGGTTGGACTAGATGATCTCCTGAAGTCCCTTCCAAACCCATGATTCTATGATTATCAAAATAGGCAAAACAACAGCCTCTGCAGAAACAGAGGCACACAAGGGGACATGAATTCCTGAAGAGGATAGAGCAGAGCAGAGGCAAAAATCACACTAGACCTCCTAACTCTCAGTCTAGCACCCTCTCCAAGTCCATCAATGTCAGTGAATTTACATTAGCAAAGAGTTGCGAGCAGAGCATCCCAAGCAATAGTGCACAAATCTTGCAATGTGCAAATTATATTGTTGCTCTAGAGTCTTCCTGGCACTTGATTAGCTTATCACTAATCAGTTGCACTGGCTAGCTTTTGCACTGCATGGGCTTCAGATATTAAGCTTCCTTAGAACATGAAATAGCTGGGCTAATAGAATTCTCAGTAAGTGGCAGCTTGATGGGTTCCATGTCCACTTCCTTCTGGTTTAGTTCTGGCAGGATGTCCACTTCAGTTCTTGCAAAATTGATGTGTTCCACCCTGATGCTGAGGTTTTGCAGGACTTCAGAGATATACAAGGGGTTGTTGGGTAATTATTTCGACTTTCACTTCTGAAATTGAACTGGAACTGGTGAAGTGAAGTCTATTTTTTTGAAGCAAAATTATTTTAAATGATTGCTTTACTGTGATTGCACAATAAATGCCACAGAATCCAGATGCGTCAAATACATTAGTTAAATAGTAACGACGCTCTTCAGGCACGATACTATAAAAAGCACTGGAAATCTGTTTAACCCAAATGAGCATATGCTGATGTGAGTTAATTGAATGTCTCAGCAAGACTGAATTTCATTTGCTGCAGCTGTTTGCAAAACTTCTAGCCTCAGTTAAAAATCACTGCATGTTGTAAGTATGCTGCCACTTTATTTGCAGCAATAAATGCTCAGAAGTTAACTTTATCTGACTACAATACCCCCCAAAATTGGGTGTTGCATTGACCCTTTATAATTTGTAGTTCCTTGTTATACAAAGTAAAGTGAATCTAGACTGATAGTACCCAATTTCAAAATAACACTGCGCTACTCATACTAAATGATGACTAACTGTTTAGTAATTAAGCCATTCACAAAGAAGATGCTAAAAGCTTGGGGAAAGGTTATTTGAGATACTGATCTACCCACACAACTATTGCCGATAGACAGGAACCCTCATTTTCTACTGATGTAGGGGCAAGTTTTGGTCTTGGATCTGTAAGTTTAAACATAGGTGGCACATGAAACGCCAGCTGGGGTTGGCTAGCCCCTAGCCCTGCCCCTTCCACCTGAGGCCCTGCCCTTTCTGTGCCTTCCCCACACCAGAGCCCAACCCACCATGGCTGCCTCCTCCCACTCCCCATCAGCCCCAGAGTGCCAGGAGGATGGGCAGCGGGGACCACGCGCACAGGGACAGAGCCACGCAGAGTGGGAAGCAGGAGAGGGAGGGCCTGAGGGCAGAGAGTGGGCAGGGCCATGCCTGGCTGTTTCGGGAGGCACAGCTTCCCCCAGCCTACAGTACCCACCACCCATGAGTTTAAACAGAAGTAACTCTACTGAAATGAATAATTATTCCAAATGTATTCTGGTGTAACTGAGTGGAATTTGGCCTGAGGACTTTAGGAAGATGTGGCTAGGAGAAGAATGTGTGTAAAATGATGTATCTGAAAAATAAACACTAAATATCCCATGCACAGGATAGAAAGAGAGATAAACTGGAAACCCCAACACTTTGCCAAAAGCTCCAGTTTAGACTGTATATGCTGGTGTGAAAACTTGTCCCTTAAAGTAAATCTGGCCAGTGAGCTTCAAAACTCTCAGTAAAGTCACTGTATCACATTCTAATCTGCTACACCAATGTAAATCCATGGTAACTCAGTTGACTTCAGTAGCATGACTGGATTCATACTAGTGTAAATGAGATTAAAATAGTCAGAATGTTACCAAATGATGTTCACTGCTACTTTGTAAATATATTCCTAGTAAAATTTTGAAGAGACAATGCAAAGTGTTATTAAGTGGAACTGGTCAAAGTATTCAATACAAACAGCTTGGTTAGATTTGCCCCTTCTCTTTTCATATTGACCATGAACAAATCATGATTTTCTTCTTATTTATAACTGTTCTTGTACAAACACGTATGGGTTGCTATGACCAGTTTCATGACAAGTTCCTTTGAGTATTCAATCAGAATTCGCTGTTTGAGCTGTGTGGGTTGTTCGCAAAGTTGCATGGTTCAGTTTCTGGTCTTTGACAGGCGACCCTAATCATTATAAGCAAGAGCGGGAGAGTAGGGCAAGTGTAAAGAGATTGATAAAATTGGTAGAAACTGCTCTGGAGAAGATCTCTTAGTTGGACCAACACAGGAATAATAAACAGTCTTGAAGATCAGAAGGGACCATCATGATCATCTAGTCTGACCTCCTG
Organism: Chelonoidis abingdonii; assembly: GCF_003597395.2. Classification (NCBI taxonomy): domain Eukaryota; kingdom Metazoa; phylum Chordata; order Testudines; family Testudinidae; genus Chelonoidis; species Chelonoidis abingdonii. The sequence goes on from NC_133776.1 coordinate 56,453,069, forward strand.
CACATTGCAGGCCACACAGCCTTACCCATCCACTCCTGTAATAGATCCCTAACCTCAAGCTGAGTTACTGAAGTCTTCACATAATGGTTTAAAAACTTCAAGTTACAAAGAATTCACCATTTACATTAGTTTAAACCTCCAGGTGACCTGTACGCCGTACTGCAGAGAAAGGCCAATAAAAAACCAGGGTAGTGACTACAGCCCCCAGCAGAGATCAGAGCCCCAGCTTGCTAGGCACTTTACAAACACATGTAAGAGACAGTCCCTACCCTGGAGATCTTAATGTAAACAGTAAGTTCCTTTTCTGGCCCTCTCTCATCTGTTGTTCTCAAACTGTAAGACATCTGGGGAGACAAACGAAATTTTGACCACAAGGCTGTGGAGATCATGTTTTAAGTTCCTATTTAAGGCATTTCTCACTCCAGCAAAGCTTGTTGATTTTATTAGAGATATTTACCTTTCTCTACCTGGGATGTGAGTTTCAAGAGGGGATTATTTAAATATATTCTTGCTTTTTCATAAGCTATGTAGGGTTTTTGTCAAGAAATGGTCTTTCTGATCTGGGACGTTACTAAAGTTGCAATCCCACTGCAATATATGTACAAGATCTGTGCAATAGCCCCTGATAGATACAAAGATTTGTTCAGCTGTCTTTATGGATGGCAAAATGTACCATTTAATTGGTTTAGAAATCCAAGAATCTACTGAGGAGCCAACTTTGGTGCAGATCAATATCTTTCAGTCTTAGCCTCCACTTGAAAGAAAGCCTCCAACTATTCCCAGTGCTGACCAGTAGAATCTGGCCATGCTGGGCTCCTTTCTTAGCTTGCTGTAACAGCAGAAGCTGCTTAAACCCAGGGACTGAGATCCTGGTGATCTAAGTATTATTCTCAACTTTGAATGGCCTTTGGCAATCACTGCACCTTTCTGTGCCTCTATTTCCTCCTCTGTGAAATGGGATGATGGTGCTCACCTCCTTTGTGAAGTGCGCTGAGCACTCTGGCTGCAAAGTGCGAGGGAAGAGCTAGGTGTTGATTAGTAGCAATCTGGTAGTGTTGACTTATTGCTGTTCTTGGGCAAATGTTTTCATATTTTCATATCCTTTAAAAAGTGTCTAAATGAGATGTCTCAGTATTGTACCAGAAGGTCACCCCTCTCATCCTAGGGCCGGGTTTTTTAGATTAGTTATGAATTATGTTTCTTTATCCATGGTATCTTTGGCCTGGTCTACACTAGGTGGAGGGAGGAGGATTGATCTAAGTTATGCAACTTCAGCTATGTGAATAACGTAGCTGAAGTCGACGTACTTAGATCGACTTACCATGGTGTCTTCACTGCAGTGAGTTGACTGCTGCCAGTCCCCTGTCGACTCTGCGTTGAGCTGGAATACAGTAGTCGATGGGAGAGCGCTCGGGGGTCAATTTATTGCGTCTAGATTAGATGCGATAAATTGATCCCTGGTAGATCGATTGCTGCCCACCAATCCGGCCAGTTGTGAAGACATACCCTTTGTGTCATGAAAGATGAAGAGGTTTTGCTTTAATGACCAGATATTTTCTCTACTATATTTGGCATGCCCGGTCATAGCTGATAGATTTCAGGAAAGGGCACATTCAATCTAACAGCTTAAATCTCTTGGCAGTTAATTTTTCTCATGATGTGCAGAAAGAGGGCTATTCTTATCCTTGTTAGAGAAATTTTTCAGATGGAAGCTATACACTAGGCTCCAGATTTTTCAAGTGCTCAGAACTCAAGGGCACCAGAACAGGGGGGACCAGGGTACCATGGCCCCATCACTTTTTAAAGTATGAAGGCTATGCCCTCCCACTTTGTACTGGCCGGGAGGGAGGGAGCAGAGAGGAGGAGGAAGGGGGCGGGATCTGGGGGAAGAGGTGGCACAGGGAAGGGGCTTTGGGGGAAGCGGCAGTGCAAGGGTGGGGCCTTGGGGGAAGGGGCAGCGCAAAGGTGGGGCCTCATTTCAGGCACTGGTGGCCCCCCCACTTTTAGGGAGCTTCTATTGCCCCTGTCAGAACTCACTATTGGGTTGGATTTTGAGAGCTCACCAAAATAAAGAGGCCAAGTTTTTGAAAGCATTCGATGTCTCCCTTGTTCTCTCTTGTGCTAGCCAGCAGTAGGCCTGAGGATGGAGAGTGGGAACAAAGTGGAAATATGTTGAGTATATACAGCTCTTTATTGTCGATGCTTTACCATATTTATGGCAATGCTCTTACCCGGGTACATGCAGCTAGAGCAAAAACATCCAGCCCTAGCGAGAAGGCAGACATGATCTTAATAGCAAGCAAAGAGGAAAGTGCCCATGGCTTAAGTACCTGAGTAAGTCTTAGAAATGGCATTTAGACGTCATACAAACCCAGAAGAGGAGTCCTATCCTCAGCAAAGCTCTGCAGAAGTCATTGGTGCTACGCTTCCTTCTACCAATGAGGATCTGACCCAGAGTGTGTGAAATCCAATCATTCCTTTTCCCCCTCCCCTCTGTGCAGGACTCAGTGGCTTGGCGACAATGTGCGTAGGGAAATGCACTCGGATTCTGGGCCCATGCCTCATTGCCTTGGGTGTGCTTTCCATTGCTGCCAATGTGCTCCTCCTCTTCCCCAGCTGGACGTGGAGCTATGTGAAGGAAGGCCTCATCACCAAACAGGCTATGCAAGTGCCAGGAGTCTGGGGAGGAGGCATAATTGTAAGTGGTGTGACTCCTTTGCCCTCCTTTCCCTTTCCCTCAGAATGTATGCACTGTCTTGGACAGAACATTCACCAAAGAAGTCACAGGACCAAGACTTGGACACAGTGTGTCCAGTGGGTAGGGCATGATATCACTGGACTGCTGGGTGACCTTGGGCAAGTCTGTTCCCTGCTCTGTGCCTCCGTATCCCCACCTGAGAAGTGGGGATGTTGATAAACTGGGGAAGTGTTGTACTCCATGCTAGAACCCCTGGCTGACATTCTATGGATTGTGTTAGACAGCAGGGCAGACTGGATGATCAGGGTGACCCCTTACAGCCTTATGAAAGGCTTCTGGATGTCAGTACATCCCCTTTTTCCTCAGGGCTTTGTATACTGATGGCTGACACTAACATACTCCTCATACTTACATACTGTGTAGGTCCTGACCTGAAGTCAGCTGAAAGACTCACATCAGCTTTAATAGGCTTTGGATCAAGTCCTAAGAGTAACAGAAAAGAAAATCCAGATAGAAAATCACATATTTACAAATCTCTTGGAACAGCTAACAGATTAAAATAATTAGTCCTTTCCCCCATAATGTCCTTAGTTGGTATAATGACCATTAGCAAGAATTACTTCCATGTCGCATGGACGGCACATGAACCGCCGGCTGGGGGAGGCAAGCCCTCAGCCCCGTCCCTTCTGCCCCAGACACCACCCCTTCTGCCCCTTCTGCCAGATCCCAGAGCCCCACTACCACAGCCACCCACCCAGGGAGGGCAGACAGGGCCACTGCAGCCCTCCCTTCCAAGCCCTGGAGTGACAGGAGGGTGGGTGGCGCGGTCCCAGCCCCTGGAGCCGGGCTGCAGAGCAGAAGCGGAGGACCTGGGGGCAGAGCATGGGCGAGGCCATGCCTGGCTGTTTGGGGAGGCACAGCCTCCCTCAGCCTATGGTACCCGCAGCCCATGCTGTGTCGCAGTTTTGCCCATCTACTTGGTGCTAGTAATTTCTGTATTTGCTAATCCAAACTTCTCCATGCTGGTTTCCAATGAGACCATTTTGGGGCCTAGCCAGGTTCATGGTGACACATCAGGACACTGAGTGAAATGATCGTTATCTTCCAAGAAAGCTGCTCCAGAATCGCCACGATTTGCTCTGAACCTCGGCAATGCAATCAGGCACCCTGGCAAGAGCTGGGATGGAGCTGGGTAGCCAGCAATAGTCTAATAATATATCTGACGATTCTGGGATGCTTTTAAATTAACTTTTCCTATTGTTTGCCCAGCTTGGCTCCTAGATGGCCACTGGCATGTTGCACTAGTATCAGTATAACTAACACAGTCTCCTGTACAATCGTTTGCAATGACTCCTTGGCTGGTTTTAAACAGCAGTAACACTATTTTGCTGTTAGAGGAAAATCACTTTAGGTGGCCTCATTGATGTCTTTGGTAAAGTTTCCATAGACTTCAGTGAGCCCAGGGTTCCACCCTGTATCGCTGGCTGCTCTAAAGGCCATGTGTTATGTTCATAAAAGAGGCACATAGACATTAAGTGATTTTGTCATTGACAAAGCCCTGGTAATAGAACTTAGGTGTCTGTAATCCCAGTTCTATTTCTCTGGGGATTCATCTTGCATTTTGCATACACCAATTTGTTATAGTTTATTTGTATTACTGTAGCTCCTACGAGCCCTAGTTACAGCCCAGGACTAGGCGCAGGGCTCTGTACAAACACAGAATAAAGAGATGGTAGTGGATAACAGCTTCTAAATGCTGGTCCTTCTGACATTTCTAATTTTCTATATGCAGCAAAACATTTATTCTAAGAGCAAAGCACACGTGCATAACCAGTCACCTAGAAGTTGCAGACAGATATTAGATAAACATGGTACAGCCTATTGCCAGGGTTCTAACCTTAGCCCTAATCCCACAAGGAGCACAGCACCCTCCAGAACCTCCATGAATGACTTCAGTGGTGCTCTGCTTAGGTATGAAGATCTGTCCACAGGTCTTGTTGCAGGATTTGGGGTCTTTAAGACTGGGATGAAGGGTAGTTCATAAATGTTCCATGCTGAATAAGGGAAAGAGCTCACTGCCAGCTTTTGGTGCCAGCAGATTCGATTGTACCATTCATCCTGAATCATTTTCTGCTCTCTCAGGTTCTTCTGGCCGCAACTCAGATCACGGCTGTTGGGTGGCGCTGTGGCCGTTCCTCCGACTGTGGAACTTGTCGGAATGTAAGACAGAGATTCCTTTGACATGTAGAAAATGTTCTTATTTTAGTTGCAGAACCAGACTCCGGACCCACAGTTCCAGAGTTAACAGGCCTCACCCTCTGTCGCCAGGCGCCATATTTAACAGTGCTGTGTTAGCATAGCCCTGGAAGGGAATGAGACATTTTGCAGACAAGTAGAAAGAAAAATTCCTTGGCTTATGTTCCAAACAGGCCACTGTTTAGATGGGGAGTGAGACAGCTCAATGAGCAGCAATTATGTAACAAAGAGAGGAAGGGTGATCCAGTGATTAGAGCACTAGCCTGGAATTTGAAAGACCTGGGTTCAGCTGTTTGTGACGCCCTGGACTCTCTGTAGGGTTGCCAGGTATCCGGTTTTTGACTGGAACACCTGTCGAAATGGGACCCTGACGGCCGGTCAGCACCACTGACCAGGCTGTTAAAAGTCCGGTCAATGGTGCAGCAGGGCTAAGAAAGGCTCCTTGCCTGCCATGGCTCTACGCGGCTTCTGGAAACAACATCATGTCCCTCCTCTGGCTCTTATGCATAGGGGCAACCAAGGGGCTCCGCATGCTGCACCCACCCCAAGTGCCAGCTCTGCAGCTCCCATTGGCTGGGAACTGTGGCCAATGAGAACTGCGGGGGTGGCACCTGCGGATGAGGCAGCACGCAGAGCTGCCTGGTTGTGCCTCTGCCAAAGAACTTGAGAGGGGACAAGATGCTTCTTCCAGGAGCTGCTTGAGGTAAGCGCCACCCAGAGCCTGCACAACTGACCCCCTCCCATGCCCAACTCCCTGCCCCAGCCGTGATCCCCCTCCTGCCATCCTAACCCCTCAATCCCACCCCAGAACACCCTCCTACTCCCCAAACCCCTCATCCCTGGCCCCACACCAAAGCCCACACCCCTAGGTGGAGCCTGCACCCCCCCTGCACCCCAACACCCTGCCCCAGGCCAGAGCCCCCTCCTGCACTCTGAACCCCCCAGTCCAGAGCCCCCTCTTGCACCCCACATTCCTCATCCCTGGCCCCACACCAGAGTCTGCACCCCCAGCCAGAGCCCTCACCCCCCAACACCCTAGCCCAATGCCCCATCCCGGAGCCCCATTCCATACCCTGAACCCCTCAATTCTGGCCCCACCCTGGAACCCACGTCCCCAGCACAGAGCCTGTTCCCCCTCCCACACACCAACCCCCTGCCTCAGCCTAGAGCCCCTTCCCATACTGCGAACCTCTCAGCTCCACCCCACAGCCCAAATCCCCCTCATGAACCCCAAATCCCTCATCCCTGGCTGAACCCCAGAGCCCGCACCCCCAACGAAAGCCCTCACCCCCACCTGCACCCCAGCGCCCCTAGTCAGCCCAGTGAAAATGAGTGAGTGAGTGACTGAGAATGGGGAGAGTGAGTGACAGAGGGAGGGGGGATGAGTAAACAGGGGTGGGGCCTCGGAGAAGGAGTGGGACAGGGGGCAAGGCAAGGGTGTTCAGTTTTGTGCGAGTAGAAAGTTGGCAACCCTAACTCCCTGTCAGGTTCATCAAGTGAAATTTGTTTTCTGAGGCCCCACCCCCTCCCATTTCACATCAATTACAGGCATTTTGGGGGGGGGTCTCCTTTGCCCTGCTCTTGTCAGCCTTGCTTCTTGTGTGAGCTTGGATAAACTGCTGAATGCCTCTGGGCAGCCATTCCTCCTCTGTGAACTGGGGGTCACCCCTACCTCACAGGGCATTGAGGCTAAAAACATCACAGCTTGTGAGGGGCTCAGCTACTCCAGTAATGGGGGCCAGATCCAGGGCTGCCCGGGAGTGGGGGAAGTGAAGCAATTTGCCCCAGGCTCCGCAGGGGCCCCCAAGAGAACAGCTGAGGCTCCCGCCCCGGTTCTGGCCCGACCCCACCTCTGCCTGCATCCAGAGCCTTAGCGCATTCAGGAATGTCCCTGAACAGCTGCAGCGTGGCTCTGGCGGAGTCCCTGAGTTCCTCCCCACTCAGAGCTGCATGGTAAGGGGTCGGGGCTGTGAGCTCCGGGCCGAGCGGAGGAAGCTCAGGCCCCACTGGAGCTTGCAGCCCCGCTCCCTTACCATGCAGCTCAGGACACTCCTGGATGAGCTGAGGCTCTCTGAGAGGGTGGAGCCAGGGGTAAAGGGCCATGGGGGTTGGATAAGGGGCAGGGAGTCCCAGGGACAGTCAGGGGATAGGGAGGGGGCAGAGGTGGGGGGACAGGGAATGGAGAGGTTGGATCGTGGGCATTCCAGGGGTCTGTCAGGACTCAGTGGGGTTGTGTGGATAGTGGTCGAGGCAGTCAGGGGACAGGGAGTAGGGGTGGGGTCCTGGGGTGGAGGTGGTGGAGAGGGTCTCTGGGGGAAGGTGAGGGGGCAAGGAGCAGGATGGGTCGAGGATTCTGAGGGGGGCAGGAAGCTGGGGGACAGGAAGTGGGTGGGAGTCAGATAGGGGGCAGGGCCAGGCTGTCTGGGATGCACAGCCTTCCCTACCATAAAGCTCATTCATCAGTTTGAGGCTTGCAGAAGAGCCAAGCTCTTAGGTTTTCCATTAGGGCTACCATCCCTTTCTCTTCTCAAATGCCAAATTATAGTCTATATTTTATTTCAGTGCCATAGGGAGATTCATGTCAGGGAAGGGTAGCATCATTTAAAATTAGCCAATGGGGGAGGGATCACATGAGAAGGGCAATATCCTACACCACCTAGCTCCTTCCCAACCCTACCAAGGGTGACCCCCCCCTCTCCTGCATTCCCTGAGGCTTCAGAGGGGTTAATTCAGTGGTTCTCAAACTTTTGTCCTGGTGACCCCTTTTATATAGCAAACCTCTGAGTGTAACCCCCCTCCTTATAACTGAAAACACTTTTAAATATATTTAACACTATTATAAATGCTGGAGGCAAAGCGGGGTTTGAGATGGAGACTGACAGCTTGTGATCCCCAGTAATAACCTCGTGACCCCCTGAGGGGTCCTGACCCCCCGTTTGAGAACTCCTGGGTTAATTTATTTTTAGCACTCTGTGTCCATTCACATGCATGTGCTATTTTCAGCATTTCAGTTTTCATAACATAGGCTCATCCCAGATTCTGGAACAAGCTTAAATGCTCAGTTTGTGGACTATGTATATAAGCTATACTAAAGACAAATCCATAGTAACTGTTTCCAGTTTGTGAGGGACCCCACGTCTAGGAAACAGCTAAATGCATGGATGTTAAGTCAAGTCTGTTAGCCAGGATGGGTAAGGAATGGTGTCCCTAGCCTCTGTTTGTCAGAAGATGGAGATGGCTGACAGGAGAGAGATCACTTGATCATTACCTGCTAGGTTCACTCAGAATCATAGAATATCTCAGGGTTGGAAAGGACCTCAGGAGGTCATCTAGTCCAACCACCTGCTCAAAGCAGGACCAAGCCCCAGACAGATTTTTGCCTCAGATCCCTAAATGGCCCCCTCAAGGGCTGAACTCACAACCCTGGATTTAGTAGGCCAATGCTCAAACCACTGAGCTATCCCTCCCCTCGCTTGGCATTGGCCATTGTCAGGAGGTAGGATACTGGGCTGGTTGGACCTTTGGTTTGACCCAGTATGGCTGTTCTTATGTTCTAAGCCAAATGAACCCAAAGTTATGGAGACAGATATGAGTCAAGGAAACCAGCAGAGTATCTGAAATCTGCAAAAATCTCTGACTGGATGGGTCAGGCGTTTGGTCACAAGCTGAGGTGGTTCAAAAGTTTTGGATTTTTTTTAAGCATAATTTTTTTATTGTTTCTTTAAACAACCAAACACAGCAAGCAGCAAATATTTGGCCACACGCTTCTGAAACCCCAAACCATATTCAGGTTTTGGCAGACTAATTTCAGCTTTTCAATTAAAAAAAACACAACAAATTTTGAAGGAAAGCAGACTTTGTCCATGATTTTTTTCTGCTTTTTAAAAACCCCTGGTTTTTGATCCAAAAAGTTTTGACAGAAAATATTTGTCCAATGCTTGTAATGAGCTTTAGTTCCTTTAGCACTAGCTGATGGTGAGAACCAGTGATACCTTGTAAAGAAGTTTTCTCAAAACTGGGTTTATGCTGAGATGTGGAAGGTTTATTTTTCCCAGGGCCACCCATGGCAGGGGGAGCAAGTGGGGCAATTTGCCCCTGGCCCCATAGGGGGCCCCATGAGAATATATTATTGCAATTTTTTTTTATGGAAGGGGCCCCCAAAATTGCTTGCCCCAGGCCCCCTGAATCCTCTGGGCGGCCCTGGCCAGATCAGTACCACGTCTGGCTGGTCCCATGGCTTTTTTGCACCCCCCTTGTGCACTGGGGTGTGAATTGCACAGCACCAGAGACTTGCAGTCAGCGTATTTGTGTGGGGTAGGGACCACATGCCACCAACCCAGCGATTCACATTCTGCCTCTATATTTTACTAACAGCCCCGAGCATAGGAGATTTTGGATGAGAATGATGATGCACTGCTCGGTAAGCTAAGTCCCTGTTTTGCAAATCCTCTTTTATCTGCATCTCCGCACCCACCCTGCAGGTTGAGGGTGCTGGGTCTCTAATGGTAAAAAGGTCACAGCCCTTTCTCTGATGCAGATCTGAATGTTATTTTCACTGCTCTGACTCCACCGGCTGTTCTGTTAGGCAGGACAAAAAAAAAAAAAAAAATCCCATGCAGGAGCTTGCGGTTTGTCTCTAGCCTGCAGAAGCAAGGAACCTGCCTTTTTTGGCATTGCAATCCTGATGGGAGTTTCTGATCCTAGGCCTTTTAAAGGGCCATGCCTGACAATGGCAGGGAAATAACCAGTGTGCCTGCCCAAATGGAGCTGGAAGGGTAATGCCCCTAGCCCTTTCCTAGGGTATCTCATGCAAATCCAGCTCTCCAGGAGAGCATAAGGCCAGGTTTTCAAAAGGAGCCATTGAATTTGGGTGCCTCTTGGGTCTGATGTTCAGCGGAGCTGAGAACCTGCAGCTGTCATAACCTCCAGCTGGAGTCATGGGCGCTCAGCTCCTCTGCAAAGCAGGCCCACTCAATCAACTGCCACTTTTGCAAATGGCCTCGGTGCCTCGTGGCTGAGTGTGGATGAGCAAGTTAAAGCAGAGGAGGAGAACCACAATGGCAGCCTTGGCTCCTGCCAGCGCTTTGTGTTGGATCAAACCATGAGATTGATGTGATTATTTTCTGAGTGACTTCCTGTGCACATGCGCCTAATAATGTGTTGGAAGGAGGTTAAGTGCACAGAGTCTTCTGCCTTGTGTATTTTCTTCCAGCATGCAGCAAGCTGCCGATCTGATCTGTCCATGTTTTGCAGCCACGGCATGCAGCTGTAACCAGTGGTGCACGGTGCAGGGCAGTGGGGGATCAGGATTCATGTTGCAGTTGTAAAGAAGCTCTGGCTAGGAGCCGAGACATAGCTCTCATCTGCAGTGACTCCTTTGGTTGAAGTCAAACAATAGCTGCAAGGGTTTTCCAGCTTCTTCGAACAGTTGTAACTGCAGCATCTGAGGCTATTAAAGTTCATTTTGCCCCCTTGGCGGTTTCTTGTTGCTCCAATCTCTGCCAAGGTAGGCCCATACATGCGGGACTCCCGACATTGAAGAGTCCCGCATGATCACCTGGAATTACAAGTTTGTTTCTGTGTCTTTTACCCACAGATGTTCCTTTCCATTGTATTGTCGGGGGTGGCGTTGCTGGGATCTACTGCTTCCTTTATCCTTTCGGGTGTGGGCTTGACAAATGGACCCCTCTGTCTATACAATCAGACTGAAGTCCTGCAGTGGGATTACCCTTTCGTAAACATGGAAAACCAGGCCTTCCACACCAGGTAGAAGGAGCTTCTGCAATGTCCAGGCAGCAGTAGAGCTAAAATACCCATAAAACTTCATCTCTTCACTTAATCTAACAATCTCAGGGAAAATGTTAATGATTCGGCATTCAACAGACAGTAACACTGAGAATGAATTTCTCCTCCTGATGGTAAAACCAGCATTACAGCAAGCTGGCTTGCCATGAAACAGGGAGTGGAACAGTCCAGGCTGAATGACCACTAAAGATGACCTGAAAATGGGGAGATGAGGGGAGGGGACTTATTCCCTCATGGCTTTATAATATATAAAGACAGGTCTGAAAGGTGATTTTAAGGGTGGGGGTTTTTACCTGTTTGTTTTTTTCATTAGAAATTCAGGTCCTGTCTAGTTGGGATGGCTCTGTGGTGGTGCCTGGAGAAACAGTGAAATTATTACATTAACAAGACCCACGAGCTCAAGCTGAGCAGATGTCAGTGTATGGCATCTTTAGCGTTTCCTGCTTTTGCTATTTAACTTCAGTGGCTACTGAACATTTTGGAGGAAGGAAGTATTTGTTGATGTTTTATAATTCAGACCTGATAGGTCACACTACACACATCTGAGACTCCTATGAGGTCCTTCAGATAAGTCAAGGAAGATCTGATCAGATTCATATTATTTTTAAATTTACAAAGGTAGCAGGCTGCATTTATCCATCACAGTGAAGTGAAAAGGGAACACACACACGCCCCCCCCCCCACTTTTTACACAATCAACTGCGTGTCACCCCTTCAGATGTCTTTGTCCTATCACTGTCTCATCAGAGTCTCTCTTTAAGGGCTCAGAATTATTTGTATGACCCATCACTCTGGAATTCAGTCTGCATCGAGCCCCCAAATGTTGTAGCCTGGAACATCTACCTCTTCTCCGTTCTGCTGGTCATCAGTGTGGTCGAAATGGTCCTGGCTTCTCTTCAGGTCATCAATGGCTTCTTTGGATGCCTCTGTGGCTTATGTGAAGGCAAATAGGTAACTTTAATTCCTAATAATTCTCCTTGACTGCTTTTCCTCATCTTCCCTCCCTATGCGAATGGTGCCACCAAAGATTTCAGGCAAAAACTCCTGCAGGCTTTCCCGCATGACCTGAAGGCATCATCCTATTGCTGAGATTTCGCCCAGACGTGATGCACAACAAGGACTTGATCCTGTACAGAGTGAGAGTGAAGTTATGTATCTGTGCAAGGTAAAATGTGATGGACAAGACAGGAAGTGAAGGACAGTATGAGAGCATGGCTGGCTGACCCCAAGTTACTGCCTTCTACTGGATTGGAGTAAAGGGTTAGGAGTCTATCTATAGACCAGCTGTGTGAGAGGCAGCCGTGGGGTGAAATGTAGTGTTCAAAGCTGATGATGGGTCACGTCTGGACTAAGATACACCCTGCAGTGCGCCATGCTACACTGGATCAACGGATAATCTCACTGCAGGCCTACAGTGGTGGTTTAGTGTAATGGGGCTCTGGAATGCGCAGATGTAGCCAGTGCTCAGACAGGGCTGAGGCATGCTCCCTTGGCCGTCCTTTCTTCCCACATGGTTAGGTCAATCCCAGCATTAGGAACCCAGTAGCAGAAAAAGAAATCTCCCTGAATATTTCTTCCAGGCAGGGTTTATTTCAGCCAGTGGCAAATGCTAGTGGAGATAGGCAAGCATGTGATGATGGATTCAGCCAGTAGAATGTCAGGCCTTGTCTTGATGAGGATTTAAAGGGGTGATCTATTTTAGGAGGCTTGGAAGGATTCAGTTTTTATCAGTAAATGTTGGTTTCACCGTACACACACACCCCACACATGCACATACACACACAAGCGCGCACGTACATGCGCACACCGCCTGTGATTGCACACACAGAGCAATGAAAAAAACATTCCTATCAATCATAATTGAAATTTACAGACAGACAAAATAAGAAAAATACTGCTTGAAAACATAATAATTTGATTTAAGGATATTTATTTTGTATATTTTGATGTGATAGAGACAGTTTGTTTTAACAGTTTTGAATTTTACCGTTTACTGTCATTAAATAATTATAATCTGATAATTTCTCCCATAATTTCCCACAACTATTAACATTTAAATAAATAAAAATTGGGAAAAAATTTAAACTGTCCATAATTTTGCATAACTGTGAAAGTTAAAGTTAAAATAAATATAAATCAGAAAAAATGCTTTAAAATAAACATTAGCGTCCATCAAAATTAAAAAAAGAATTCTGCCACATTTAATTTTAGCATATGCTGAACTGATCAAGCTAAAACTGGAGAGGAACCTACACTATCATTTGACTTGCTAGAAGTGTTAACTGTGGCTACCTTGAAAAACATACTTAACAGCAATCAAGTGAAGCTAACTCTGCAAACCTGCTATGTTTCCCAGTCATGCCCAGGCTCAGTTTATATGCAAATTGAGGTAACCACAAACATTCTTTTGTTTAAGACCTGCAAGGCAAGAGAGGGAAAGCTGAACAAAAATCTGGATGGTGTTGTAAAACTTTGTCTAAACTGAGGATTTTCAAGCAATCAAACTTCCAATATTGCCCTGGGGCTGCTCCACCAATGCTAGCACTGGTGGGAGGGCTAGTTTGTACTGGCTGCTGCCATTTCCACTGCTGTGCCATCGAGAGCTGCTCTGAGCACATCTGGGAAGCTGCTAGACGTTTAGGTCTAGGAAACAGATCATATAGAGATGGACTATCCTTGCTTTCCTCCTGCTACAGGTGAGGCTAAAGTGCTATCATCTAATCTGATATGCTGTTTGATTTTGTTGCAGGTTCAGTTCACATCAGATTCCTGAGTTGCCTGGATTTTGCTATGCTGAGTAGAGGTGGCATTTACAAAGGAGTATCATCCCAGAGCTTTGAGCTTTCTGCATCAGCTACACCTGTGCAAATATTAAACCGATCATGGTCTCCTGGGTAGCCATATTAGCTCATCACTACAAGGACATTTAATACACACTAGAATCACTGCCACCATTTTGTTCCTGGGTGGCAGCTAGAGCTGGATATCAGACTTATGCTTTTGTGTTATGGAGCTACAATGTAGGTTCTGTATGAACACATTGTACTGAATTGATGGGGCCATTATATGAATAGCCTCTGATTTCTACAGGCACAAACCCGGGGGAAGCGGAAATAATCCATGCTAGCTGTTTATCTTTGTCTGGGAAAGGTGTGATGTTACTTAGCACCAGATTCAGGAAATGCACAGACCCTCTATCAAGAGAAGAACACTGTGCAAGCCTGGGGCACTAGACACGACAGATTCTGCACGTGCAAGGGATCGCTTTGAAGAACAAATGAATCCTGAGTCATCTGATCTGGATTTTCCCACCGTTCAGTTTCATCTGTACTGAGGCAATGCTTCTTGATAGTAGCTTGAAACTGGCCTGTCGGAGGGCTGCTGATTAACAGAGAGATTTTGGATAGACCATGTGACCCTTAAGCTGACATTTTTGCTAAGAACAAAGAGAGGGAAGGGGGCATCAGTTGGGACCAATAACCTTTCAGATCTTTATTCATCATAACAAAGCAAAATAGCCACAAGCCCCATTTTTTCTGTTTGCACAACCCATATGACTGTAGCCCATGTAGCAATATTTATCGTGACATTAGTCCAAAATGTGGTTTATTTTTTCACTGGCTTTTAATTTATTAATCTATCTATAAATCTGCATTTAGACAAACTGAGTTGGAGCCTTCTGGATGCGTCCATTGAGTTTGATCATTATTTGGCATCTCTGAAGAGTGAGAAACCAATTCCTGGGTTCTGGGTTGGGCCCAATGTTCCCTCTAATTTTTTCCATCCATGTGCTGAATCCAGTAGAAACAAAACACCTAGATATAACATATATTTCTTAAAAAGTTACCATAGGGATAATTACTCCAGCCAGGACAGGTTAGGCACTTTAGAACTCACTATTCAAAGAATTAAAATTAAGTGTAAGAGAGAAATAAAAATTATGAAATGCATAGACCAGCCAAAAAACAAAAACACACTTTGAAAGATTAAAATTACAGAGAATATATGTGCACTGCAGGAAGTACCAAGACGTAACAACAATAATACAAGTATGTGTTGGGAGAGTGGAAGACTGTGTGTGTGTGTGACACAGAGACAGTGTGTGTGAGAGACACAGAGACTCTGTGTGTGAGAGAGAGAGAGAGAGAGTGTGTGCTGGCTGCTGAGGAAGTTTCTGAGAGATGCTGTGTGCTGTCTCTTTAAGGCACTCACTGAAAGCTCTCCTGCTCCTGAGCCCTGTCCACTCTTCCCTGCTCTGCGGAGATGGGGTACATGGGCAGGAGGGATGGGGAGAGACTGTGTGTGTGTGTGTGTGTGTGTGTGTGTGTGAGAGAGAGAGAGAGAGAGAGAGAGATGGCTGCTAGGGAAGTCTCTGAGAGACCATACACTCCCTCTTTAAGGCACTCACTCACTCACCTGGAAGGCTCATTCAAACCTGACACCACAGCAGCTCTCTCCCACTCAGAGTCCTGAGCCAGGCTGTCCCCTCTCCCCTGCTCTGTGGAGATGGGGTACAGGGATGGGGGCAGGGGGACACCCTGACATCAGTACCCCACTCTCCTGCCCCTTCTGCACAGCCAGCAGGAGGGTCCTGGGAGCAGTCACAGGTGCAACGTGGCTGCAAAGTAGCAGGGGGAGGGGCACATGAACACATGCTGCCAGATGTGCACAACTCTGCTAATTAAGTGCGCGGCACTTGAGTTACTCGTGGGTGGCCGCCCGACCGCACAGCTTAGAGGGCACCCAGGTCAGGACTGAGGTATGCTTTCTCCAAAGGCAAAGTGAATTAAGTCATCCCTCCCCCATTCCCAAATCTTGTTTGCCTACAAAGACTAGAATGATATAGTTTACGACTTGTAAACCAGTACCCACTGAAGACAATCGGGTACATCCATTGATACTTAGTAGGTACTGGAACAGATCTATGCTGAACTGCTGGACAGAACTGATACAGCCACACTGTTTGCATGTGTATCAATGCTGCATATGTTTTATTGGACTCTTTTTGTCAAAAGAGGACACAATTTTTAATCATGAGGTAATGCCTATCCAAGAATGAGGTGACTTTAAAATCAGGGCCTGTCCTTCAACATTAAGGCAGTCTGGGGCCATTCATTTTGCTCATCGAGGCTAAGATTTTGTCATGGTTATTTTTGGTAAAAGTCATGGACAGCTCATGACAATAAACAAAAATTTATGGAAACCTGTGACCTGATCCTGACTTTACTAAAAATACCCTGGGAAAAGGGGAGCCAAACAGAGCACTGCCGGGGCTTGCAGCTGCTCCAACCCCCCTGCTGCTCCTGTGACGGGCTGACAGCTGCTGCTCCAGCCCCAGGGGAGCTGACCCAACCCCAGCTGCTGCTCGGGCAGCCCCTGGGCCGACAGCTGCTCCAGCCCTGCCCCAGAAGAAGTCACAGAGGTCCTGGAAAGTCACAGAATCTGTGACAGAATCATAGCCTTACTCAGTGTGAATTCAGAACTCTCCTAGACACCACCGGAGGGAGCTAAAACCACAGCAATGGCCAAGCTTTGCTATGGCTGCTTTTCTCCATTCCTAGAAGGCAAAAGAAAACTAATTCTACTGCAGCTTTCTTCTCCTGAGCTGCTTGTAAAGGAGCGTGCAATACCACACATGACAATTTTAGGGGGGCGGAGGAGTGGGGGGTTAAAGGATTAGAGGGATTGCTCTGGCCCAGGAGTGGTATCTTCACCTCTAGCCAGAATGTGATGGAGAGTCCAGGGGCACGCTGGCCACATATGTAGCATTTTCTAACTCAGACTTCTGTTTGCTAGCAGGCAGATAGAGTCTTTGTCTATTACTTTTCATGACATCTTCAACTGTACCTAAAAGATTAGCCTCTCTCTCATATCTCTGCCTGCTTTCCCACCCCTTAGGCAGCTAGTAATCTCCTCCTCCCACTGATAAGGTCAGAAAT
This sequence comes from Chelonoidis abingdonii, assembly GCF_003597395.2. Lineage (NCBI taxonomy): Eukaryota > Metazoa > Chordata > Testudines > Testudinidae > Chelonoidis > Chelonoidis abingdonii. Next base: position 56,469,767 of record NC_133776.1, read on the forward strand.
GTGGTGCCTAGATCTAAGAGGTGGCAGCACTTGGGATGGGTCAGTTTAGTGGTCACAGCCTAGCCCCAGTGGAGGTTTATCATTATCAGTAGCAATAAATAACCATTATCAATTTACTTCCATGCTGCTGTCCTGCCATTCAGTCAGCTTCATGCACCTCCAGCCCCTCCCTTCCAACTCTTGCCAGAAAACTGCAGGCAAAATAATAAAGGCTCCAGCCACACTTCCCACATGACGTTCCTCCTACCCAACCTTCATTAGCTGTATAGCTTTACCTCTGCTCCTCTCCCCCAACCTATTCTCTGCCCTCATCTCTCCACTACCCACCCCCTTTGCCTCTCTTGTGACAGATTTCTGTCACCAGTCTGCCTGAGGCATCAGGTGACCAGGCTGAAGCCACAGGATCTTTAGGTGGGGAGATGACAAAACACACCAAGTGTCTAAATTTTAAAGCTTTACTAATAAAATAATAAAATAACAGTGGAGAGTGATGGATGCTCCCCACGTCACTCAGAGGAAGGAAGAAAGTGTTAGTGCCCCAAGCCCTAACCCACTTTCATACTCACACATGCTCTACCCGAGGCTGTTCAAGCCTGAGTGTAATGTAAGAAGAAGAAGGGGAAGGTTGGGAGTTCTGTCCTGGACCCAGGTCATCCGGGGTCTGCTGTAATCTCTGACTTGCTTTGGCTCTCGGGAGGTTTTTTTTTAAGTCCTGGGTTTCTTTGGGGGTGTTTTCCTCCAGTGCCCTCTGTTCCTGGTGCTCTTTGTACTCGTCCAAACTGGCTCACTGTGGCCTCCTCGGCTTCCCAAAACACCTCGGCTCCAGAGACTTGTTTTTCCCCCCATTGGCCTTCGCCATCTCATTCACTCTCACTGCTTTCTCTGCAGCCCTGCTCAACTTTGTTCTTCTCTTCTTATGGCTAGACAGCTGCAGATTTCTTGTCGTGTCCATGACCTTGGGCCGGGGCCAGCGTCTTATCTTCACATGGAGCTAGCTGAACTCAACCATCTCATGGTCACTGCCTCCCAGGTTCCCATCTACTTTTACTGCTCCTACTAATTCTTCCCTGTTTGTGAGCAGCAGGTCAAGAAGAGCTCTGCCCCTAGTTGGTTCCTCCAGCACTTGCACCAGGAAATTGTCCCCTACACTTAACAAAAACTTCATGGTTTGTGCACCACTGTATTGCTCTCCCAGTAGATACCAGGGTGATTGAAGTCTCCCATGAAAACCAGGGCCTGCAATCTAGTAACTTCTGTTAGTTGCCGGAAGCAAGTCTCATCCACCTCATCTCTCTGGTCTGGTGGTCTATAGCAGACTCCCACCACAACATCACCTCAGTAGAGACTGAGCTCCTCAAGTCTATCTATTTAACTTAACAAAGAGAAGGTTAAGGGGAGACTTAATTACAATCTATAAGTATCTACATAGGGAACAAATATTTAATAATGGGCTCTTCAAGGAAGCAGAGAAAGGTCTAATACAGGGGTCAGCAACCTTTCAGAAGTGGTGTGCTGAGTCTTCATTTATTCACTCTAATTTAAGGTTCCACGTGCCAATCATACATTTTAACATTTTTAGAAGGTTTCTTTCTATGTCTATAATATATAATTAAATTATTGTTGTATGCAAAGTAAATAAGGTTTTTAAAATGTTTAAGAAACTTCATTTAAAATTCAATTAAAATGCAGAGCCCTCGGACTGGTGGCCAGGACCTGGGCAGTGTGAGTGCCACTGAAAATCAGTTCGCGTGCCACCTTCAGCACGTTTGCCATAGGTTGCCTACCCCTCGTCTAATATGAGTCAGTGGCTAGAAGCTGAAGCTAGATGAATTCAGACTTGGGCTAAGGTGTAAATTTTTAACATGGAGGGTAATTAACCATTGGAACAATTTATCAAAGGTCGTGGTGGATTCTCCATCACTGGAACTTTTAAAATCGAGATTGAATGTTTCTTCTAAATTTCTTCTTCACACCCCATCAGTAAAAACTTTTTAAGCATGCATCCCCTCTCCCAACCAAACTGTTGAAGCAAAAAATAAAATAAAAAAGCCACTAGGCCTCCTGGCCAAACTGACAAGGGAGGGGAAAAAAAAAAAGCGGCACTGCTCCGGTGGCACTCCTCCTGCCATGCACCCCGAAGGATCCTCTTGTTTAGTTAAAAAAAACAAAACAGAAAAATCTTAAGAATTTATGGTGGCTTTTTGTATTTTCTTAAATTTATCTAATTAATTGTAATCAAAATTGAATAAAAAACTATCATACTGATGTTTATTGAGGATTAGATACTGATCTCCTTACTCAGCTCTTATGTTTTGTAGCATTGCTGATTGCAATGGGACTGTTCTTAGAGTAAGGTGACAAGCAACATGAGTGAGGGTGTCAAAATTAGGACATACTAGCTTTTGTTTTAACTATATCATTAACAAAAGGATAACAGAACAGATTTATGATGAATAGTTTATTTCTGAAATTCACCATTTTGTACTATCAAGTAGAATTGTATTCTTAGAAGCTGTGTTCCTTTCTCAGGTATTTCTTTTATGGGGTTTGAATCTAAATATACTGCATCATGTGGCAATAAATTGTCCGCACTGCAGAAATGTCGTCCAAATGTAGCCGAACTGCCGAGGGACGGGAAAAAAAAAAAGACGCTCACACTCCCGGCCGAAAAAAAGCAGCACTGCTCCGGCGGCACTCCTTCTGCTGCACACCCTGAAGGATCCTCTTGTGCACCCCCTGGGGTGCGCACACCCCACTTTTGGAGACCACTGGTGTAGATGATCACAATGTTTGCTTCTGGCCTTGTAATCTCTGAATCTTCTCCTTTAAAGCTGGTCATTTGCAAAGCTGAACAAACAAAGTAAATCAGACTATCCTCATCATTAGGGGCCTAAATAAGTAGCCTGATTAGCATGGTTTGAGGTGGCAAACTCTGAGTATGTCCACCCTGGGGGGCCTGCAGCACGAGTTGCCCTACCCAACTGAGCTTTAATCTGGCTGTCCTGAACAGTAGCAGCAGGGCGGCAGCAGTGGCACAAGTGGCAGGCTGGCTTGTACAAGCCTGACCAGAGCCCTGGGGAGCCACTCCAGCAGCTAGTCAATACTGCCACCTGTGCAAGTACCACAGCTTCATGACTAGCCGTACCCACGCTGTCTCGAGCCAAGCTAGATCACTGCAGTGCTGCAGTCACACCTCGAACTGCAGTCTAGCTAGACCTCGGCCAAAGTGTTCAAACCTCAGGGACGTGCCCATGGCCACACATTGCCTGTGGCACAGCTGTGACTGATGCTGAGGCAGTCCTAGTTCCTTCTCCTCTTATCCTTCCTTGGGCTTATACCTGCTCTTATGGCCAAAGTTCACTTCATTTGTCAACAAGGCTTCACTAGCTGGGGAATTTTACATAGCAGAACCATCCCTCTGATGAGGCCTTGACAGAGACTAGCCCCAGGCTTGACAGATAAAAAGGGTGTTTTCACAGTTCCTATACAAAGGAGCCATGGCTAGTTGGAGCTGAAGTTTCTACAGGCTTTCTGATGCAGTGGTACAGATGCCACTATTCTATTCTAGCTGGTAATGAATGAGCAGCACGGATCATTTTCTGTAATGTCTAGTTTTCTTGCCATTGGGTCTCTGGGTCTCATGCCGCATGGCACCTTGTGGTGTCATTTACACCTGTGCAGCAGGGGTGCAATATTGTTACCCCGGAGACTGGTAGGAGCATTTTGCAGTGCTGCATACTACTGCACAGAGCTCAAGGCACTGCTGAATCAGGCTTACTGTATCTTAGAGCAATCGCACATCAGGATGTTTCTCTCTTATTTAAAAGTGAGTCCCCTTTAAGTAAAAGTGCACAATGTTTTGTGATTACTTGTAAAAATGTACAGTGTTCCTGCATAGCTGCACTGTAATATATGGGTAACAGATCCTTCTAGGATATTAAACCATACATTGGGCTTGAGCCTGACTGCAAGCGTTTGCTTACACAAACAAGCTTTATTATGCATGTTCTAGTCCCGTTGACTTGTGTAGAATATGTGAATATGTGTCTGCAGCTTGGGCCTTTGATGTTTTCACCGATGAAGGTGTGGGTCTGCTCCTCAGCTGGTGTAAGGCAGCATTCCTGCACTCATGGCAGGGGAGCTATGCTTGCTTACAGCAACTGAGGATCCGGCCCACTATCAGTCTGAATACAAATGATTAGGCGTCCTTCATGCCACCGTGTAGCGAGTTCCATCCCACACTTCTAGCTCCTGAGTGCTGTGGAGTTGGACCTTTAGGAGGCGACACAACTCCTCCCCCTTTTTTTCTTATACAAGTGGCGCTTTGGGTCTGGTGAAGTGGCATTCATGGGGATGTTCTGAATCACATCATACAGCGTGAACATGCTGAAGGAGATCTGCTCATAGGGTGACCTCGTCCCATTTTCATACAGGCAAGCAAAGGCTATGGCTGGGATCCCAGTGGCTGAGAACTCAGAGTAGGTCAGTTCAATGTAGGTCAGATCTGAGTAGGCGCTGGGGCCTTCATAAATAACCCAGGGCTCTGTCCAGCTATCTGCATCCCTGGGGAACGTACTGAGATAGACGCCCATGTTGACTCGAGACCTGGAGCTTGTTGGATGGGAATAGAGCACCCATGTTGGGGTCTGGAAGAGGAAAGTGGATTTGGAAGCAGCTCCTGGTTCAGGCTGCCCCTGACCTCCACATGACACAGCTGAGGACATGGAATCATGGATCTCATGATGGCTGCTGGAAGGACTGGGCTTTTTAGACCCTGCCGGCTGTTGGTGGTCCTGCAGCTGGCTGCCCAAAGACATGGCTGCTGGGTTTTCAACAGCCATATCACAGAGAGCAAGATAACAGTGTCTAGTGTGTTTTCTAGACAGCAGTAGGCAGTCTGGGCCATTGATAGACCAAGGCATTCTCCACCGTGAATAAGGGCTGCTTGGGGCATAGAAGAGAGGGGCTGGGAAGCCAATGATACTGCCATGACAGCCATGGGGGGGCTCTACAAGCCGCTGAACAAGCTGTCCCAAGTGGAAAACTGCTCCATCATCCGTGCTCAGTGCCTGCACTCTGAAGCCCAAGGGGCTCCTGGCATTGCAGTAGAGGACATTGCTGCCATCCTCCTCATCCACAGAGACCATCTGACATTCCACAGTGGGCAGGTTGGGGATGAACTCGCCAAAGCGCCATCTCTGGCCGTGGTCATCGCTGTAGAAGGTGAAGGAGTGAGGGGTTGTCTTGCAGAGCTTTCCAAAGCACTCCTTGCAATCGATGTGGTAAGTGTAGGCTGGAACCAGCAGTCGTCCTGACTTGAGCTGAATTCCATGTCCAGGGCCTAGAGCAAAAGTGGCCCAATCTGTGCAGAAAAGAAAAGACCAATGTTGGGAACCTTCCCATCTACCCTCTCCATCTTCTCCCCCTAACTGGCTTTCCCTTAGAAGTGCACTTAGTGCCAGAGCCAGGGGCTGAGCCTTTGAGTTTGATGTCCCCAGCACAGCATGTGGCAGCACCAGCATCCCTTATGCACCACTTCATTGTGCCTGTATCCTGAGCTCTAGAGACCAGTTCTCCAGGGAAAACGGTAGTTCTGTCTCCAGCTTCATTCACTCCTCAGCCTCTTTGCCAAGGATGTCATTGATGGTGCTACTTGTGAGAAGCCCACATGTCCACTAGAACTTGAGCTGAGAGCCAGGAATGTCATTGAGTCCTGTGTTGTCACCTCAGCCCACCGAGTATGGGATGCAGAGCCTAAGGCAAGCAAGGCTTCTCCAGCAGGAACTGAGGGGAGGCACAAGCCCAGCTGATCAGGCTATTTCCCTTAAGTATCTTGCCATGGCAACAACTGATCAAAAGAGAGAGAACCTTGCAAATATTGACTCTCTCCCATGCTCCACCTCCTCACCTTCTCTCCTGACCCTGGTGACTCTGCTCATTCTTTCCTGCTGTTCCTATTGCCTTGGGCCTGGCCATTTACCAATACTGGGCAAGCAAAGCTCCAGGCTGCAAGAAGTGCGCTTCCTTCTGACTTACTACCCCACACAGCTTCTTAGGAAGCCAGGAGATAGCACCTTGCCCCAGGCACCTCTGAACCCCTTTGTTCTCTCCTGCCCCTGCCTAGCTCTTGGGATCTTTACCTGTGATGGACCTGCCAATGACCTGCTGTGTCAGATCAGTAACGTTGCTCCAGCTCCGCCCCTGGTCGGAACTGGACACGTAGCAGAGGCGGGCGACATTCTGGCCTGTGACGATCTGATAGGCCTCGGGAGTCTTGCCCAGCACAGCAGTGAAGAAGAGGAAGACAATGCCTGTGAATTCATCATAGACAGGACAGGGATTCATGGACCGATGGTGTTTCAAGGTTGCAGTCTCCAGTGCTCTCATGTCTTCCCACTAGCAGGAGAGGGCAGGACGGGGTTACTGGCTCTCATCGACTCTCTCTCACCCATCTTTTCTCCTGAACTGTGGCCTTTGTCTGTTCCCTCACAAACCAGGTCACCTCAGCCATTGTCCCACGCTGACTCCATAGCTCTGGCCAGTCACCATCCTCTTTTTGGTTGCTCTCCGTGCTGGAGCTGGAGGTGTTGCTGCCTTTATGAAAATGGCAGTTCTGCATACCTCACAGCAACTTGCACAACAGATAGGCACATTGGGCCTGCTCCTTGGGTCATGTCATGCCTGAGGCAGGACCCATGGGTGGGAACAAGATCAGGTCATGTCATCTTTATCTATCCTTCCTCATTTTAAAGCCCCACAGAGAAAACTCTTCAGGATGCTCTAAGTTATATCATGTTACACAGGGTTGTCTGTTTCAGCCACACAGCCCATTGGTCTCCTGTCATGCCCCACACCAATGGAGTGGGAAAGGGTGATGCAGATTCAGCCATGGAGACTCCCCCAAATCTTGCACTAACTATTTGGTTGTTCGAGGCAGCTGCCCCATTAATTGATTTAACAGCATCGGCCTTGCCACTCACCTCCACGTAGTTCCTGTAGAAGGTCCCTCGTCTTAGCACCAGCAGGTTTGCATGCGCATCATCAATACTCAGCCTCTCCTCAGCAAAGGCCAACAGCTTCGCCATGCAGGGGATGTAGAGCAGTGCTGGGATGCGGTAAGTCACTCCGCTCAGCTCCCTCTCGAACAGCACAGTGCGAGCTGGGAAATGGCGCGATCCCATCACGGCTGCAAACAGGGACAAAAAACATGTAAATCCCCACCAGATGAGGTATAATAAAGGGGAAAATACTGGTGCAGTTACCTGTGTCTGTATCCCTCCTCCCCGTACCACACACACATTCTCTTGGGCCGCTCCAGCAGTGCCCAATCAGGTCTCAGGTCTCCAGTCATCGCCGGTCTCTGGGTAGTGACCCATGTCCCACTCCCTCCTGCCCAGAGGTTTTAAAGCTGCCTTAGACTGGAATAGCCCCAGTAAGCCGCCTGCCTAACTTTCGGCACCTGTGCATTGCTGTCTCTCTGATGGCTGTGAACAGTGTATTGTCAGCAGTCCCACACAGCTCTTCCTAAGCAAACACATTTATTCTTCAGGTAAAAGCATTACAGAGAACACATGTAAAAAACAATAAACAGATTTTAAACACACTAAATACCACAATCACCCCTCAGTCTTACAAGCCCCTAGCACGCCAAAGTCTTGTCCCACCCTTCTGCTAGGTTTGGGCCTCTTCCCCCCCACCCCCGGGACAGACAGCCCCAGCTATTTGCTGGAGCAGAAAGAAAGCCTGTATCCATTTAAACTCAGCCTTTTTACACCAAATCTTCATTTGAGTCTCTGGAAAACCCAGTTTGACCCAGAGATCCCAGGGAGTGGGGCTTTCCTGGAATTGTTCACAATCTCCAAGGTAATCATCCCCCCTGCCCCGCACCAATTTTTAGTTCCTGGAGGTGCTGTGGTAACCTTCCCCCACAGAGGAAAACATAATCATACATCAACCATTTATAAATTTAATACAATGGTCCCCAGAGATACTACACGGACTTGCAATATCTGTCACAATCACCACCTACTCAGCACATGACATAGGCTTTTCAGTGCTGCAGGATGGTGCGTGGTCAGGCATGAAACATTTTCCTAGCACAAGTGAGAACACCAGGTAATGCTTTCACCTAGACAGCTGGATGCATAAGCCATGTCCAGGGTAGCTGCTTTTCAAGGCCATGGGGCACCTCCAGACAATGACCTGCCTGATGTCAGCCAGGAACTCCAGGGAAGAACCTTGTCCATCCTTGTCTTCTATTCATTCAGCCCAGCCTGGACCAGTCAAGGCTTTTATATGGAACCCAGAGAGCATGAGGTTCCAGTAGCATATGCATGGATCAAAACATTGTCTATAGTCTCCACTGAATAATTTACATCTCTTTTTTAAAGATCATTTGTATTAAGTTTTCAAGTGAACAAAAAGAGTTGCCACCACCACCTGGACCAATCCCTGTTAAATTCAAAATCAGTGTGTGGTTTGTGATGCAGTGCCGAGATTTCTGGGAGCGTAGCACAACACATGGGGACACCTTGAAGCTACTGAGCATGAGACACTGCTAGAATCACAAAGGGACCGAGGTGTTGCAATGCTCAATGTGGCTACTCCTTGTTCCTAGCCCCCCTGCTGCACAGTGGACTCCTCAGGCCCCAGGTAGGCCACCCAGCTCCCCATGTAGTGCATGGGGTGAGTTTGGTGCCAAACACAGGGATTATCAGAAACCAGCGTGCTGAGCAAGGAGCTAGGAGTGAAATGCAGAGGGAAGGGGCAGGGGTCAAGGCCCAGATCCACAAAGGTTCTCAGGTATCTTACTGCCATTGATCTGGGCCTATAGGTAGCTGACTGAAACCTAGATTCAAATCCATACTCTGACTGACTTGGAGTACCGTTCAGTGCAGGTCTCCCACTTCCCTGGTGCATGCTCCAACCATCAGGTTATAGGGTATTCAGGAGGGACCTCTCTCTTGGAGAAGTTATTCCAGTTTATATAAATAAATATTCACTGGAGTAGGGACTTGAGCCTGACTTTCCCACATCCCATCTGAGTACTCCAGTCACTGGACTACAGTGGAATAGCTTCAGCAGGAGAAACTCCTGTCACAGGTTAGGGCAATTGCATCTATATTCCCTCTCCATGGTCTACCAAGGACACCCACTCTAGTTCCTCAGCCATCACCTCTCTTGCATAGAGACCTAGACCTCTCTCCCTCCTGACCGAGTTTTTTCCAGGCTGCACAATTCCCTGCCTACACTGTGATATCCTGAGCAAGCCTGACTGCCTAAACAGTCCATGTTTGCACCTTGCTTTCTCTCTGAAGGCTCTGAAGAGCTGTAATTGCCAGCAGTTACAAGTTACCACACAGCCCAGTATAAGCAAGCACCTTTATACTTATGGTGAAAGCATTACAGAGAAAACATTAAAAACAACAAAAACTTACATGCAGGCTAAAAACCTTACCACAGGTCCTCCACAACTCCAACCCTGGTCACCAGCGTGCGTCAGTCCTTCAAAATCCACAACTGGGTTTTCGCTATGGTTACAAGTTCATGATTGTCTACGATTCAGAATCAGAACAGCCATGAATAGTTTAGTCTTTCCTTCATACAGCTTGGCTCTTTGATCCTGGCCTCAGGTAATAAGTGGTCAGCAAACAAAGGCCCACTCTGTAGCTTTAAAAGCCTGGCTTTTTGCATAGCCAAAGGGAATCTCCATTCATCTCCCCCTAGATATTCCCCAGGAAAACCACTTAACATGCCTTGTTCCAAGAGGCCATAGTTGTCTGGCACATAGTTTAGTATAGTCCTCTGAGCCCCCAGGTCTCAGGTCTGTCATGTCTCCCACCTTGAAAGGTTACATACAATCCTGGCCCACAATAACACATAAACCCTTCATTTAATACAATGGACCCAAAAGATACTTAATTCAATAAGGTCTTCCTACGATGTGGCAGGAGCTTGTCATGTCTGTCACAATTCCCACCTCCTACTCACCTGGGAGACTTGTGATCAAGACCCTGCTCCAAGTCAGGCAGAGCAGGGAAGTGAATCTGGGTCTTTCACCTCACAGGTGAGTTCCCTGGCCATTGGGTGTCACTCATGAATATGCTCACTCCTCTCCTGTGATGCCCAATGAAATGTTAGCTGTGGGGCAGGAGCTGGACTCCGGTGGTTTTGCACATGCCCATGAGTAAAACTTAGCTGGCAGCTGAGCTGGGGTTTTCAGAATGTCAGGGGCAGCTAACTGTTGGACTTTGGCACCTTCGTCATATTGTGGATCTGATTCAATATGATTCAATATAGATTAAATCTCAGGGAAAACTTCCTAAATGTAAGAACAGTAGGGCAATAGAATAGATGCCTAGAGAGGTCGTGGAAGCTCCTTCACTGGAGTTTTTTCAAAGGGAAGCTGGATAGTAACCTGACTTGGATGGTTTAGAAACAACAAATCCTCCATCTTGGCAGGGAGTTAGACTAGATGACCCTTGCAGTCCCTTCTAATCCTATAGTTCTATGATCTAGCCCACAGTACGTAACCAACCCCAGCACGCAACAGCAGACAAATATTGATAATCTGGAGAACCTGCAAATAATTTAAAGGACTAAACATCACAAATACAAACTTGTGAACAGATTCTGTGTGTATTCTTCACAAGGTAATAAATCCTTCAGAACTTCCCTCTGTCAAATCATTAAATATCGGTTCTGAGAGATATTGGCATGGCTGAACTGGGTTGACTCCAAGGATTAGCTGCATATCTTTGTCACATGTAAACAAAGCTATCCTTTGGGTGAATCATCTTAAAATAGCTAAATCCTAGAGAGCTTCCCACTTCTTTTGGTACATGTTTAAAGGTGGTGCGCCCTCTCTAACACTTTGGGAACACAAAAAGAGGTATTTTCCCAGAGTGTATTCTTTGACTATCCAAAAAACGTTGGTAGTCCATCGCTGGCAATGATGACAATGATGATGCAATTCTCATCTATGACCATACATATGGATTCACCAAGGGCAAGTCATGCCTGACCAGCCTGATTACCTTCTATAATGAGATAACTGGCTCTGTGGATATGGGGAAAGTGGTGGACATGATATACCTTGACTTTAGCAAAGCTTTTGATACGGTCTCCCACAGTATTCTTGCCAGCAAGTTAAAGAAGTAGGGATTGGATGAATGGCCTATAAGGTGGATAGAAAGCTGGCTAGATTGTCGGGCTCCATGGGTAGTGATCAGCAGCTCAATGTCTAGCTGGCAGCTGGTATCAAGTGGAGTGCCCCAGGGGTCGGTCCTGGGGCCAGTTTTGTTCAACATTTTCATTAATGATCTGGATGATGGGATAGATTGCATCCTCAGCAAGTTTGTGGATGACACTAAGCTGGGGAGAGAGGTAGATACACTGGAGGATAGGGATAGAGTCCAGAGTGACCTACACAAATTGGAGAATTGGACCAAAAGAAATCTGATGAGGTTCAACAAGGACAAGTGCAGAGTCCTGCACTTAGGGTGAAAGAATCCCATCCACCACTACAGGCTGGGGACTGACTGACTAAGATGCAGTTCTGCAGAAAAGGATCTGGGGATTACAGTAGACGAGAAGCTGGATATGTGTCAACAGTGTGCCCTCGTTGCCAAGAAGGCTAATGGAATATTGGGCTGCATTAGCATGAGCACTGCCAGCAGATCAAGGGTAATGATCATTCCCCTCTATTCGACACTGGAGAGGCCATATCTGGAGTATTGCATCCAGTTTTGGGCCCCTCACTACAGAAAGGATGTGAACAAATTGGAGAGTCCAGCAGAGGGCAATGCAATTGATTAGGGGTCTGGAGCACATGACTTATGAGGAGAGGCTGAGGGAACTTGGCTTATTTAGTCTGAAGAAGAGAAGAGTGAGGGGGGATTTGGTAGCAGCCTTTAATTACCTGAAAGGGGGTTCCAAAGAGGATGGAGCTAGGCTGTTCTGAGTGGTGGCAGATGACAGAAAAAGGAGCAATGGTCTCAAGTTGCAGTGGGGGTGATCTAGATTGGATGTTATGAAAAACTATTTCACTAGGAGGGTGGTGAAGAGCTGGAATGGGTTACCTAAGCTGGTGGTGGAATCTCCTTAGAGGTTTTTAAGGTCAGACTTGACAAAGCCCTGGCTGGGGTGTTTTAGTTGGGGATTGGTCCTACTTTGAGCAGGGGGGTGGACTAGATGACCTCCTGAGGTCTCTTGCAACCATAATCTATGATTCTATAATATGACTCTGAAGTCCGAACTCTGATGTACAGAGTCGGCCACAATGAGGACATGGGAAGTCCACATCTATGGTGTTTGATGGTGCAGCTCTGTTCTGCCTTTCACGTGCAGCCTGGAGATGATTTCATAGATCTCACTCAAGCCTGTTACATGCTGATCTTGTCAGAGGCCACCAGTGCAGAGGCGGCTCCAGGCCTCAGCATGTCAAGCGTGTGCTTCGGGCGGCATGCTGCGGGGGGCACTCTGCTGGTCACCGGGAGGGCGGCAGGCAGGGTGCCTTCGGCAGCATGCCTGCGGAGGGTCCGCTGGTCCCACGACTCCAGTGGACTCCCGCAGGCGTGCCTGTGGAGGGTCTGCTGGTCCCGTGGCTCCAGTGGACTCCCGCAGGCATGCCTGTGGAGGGTCCGCTGGTCCTGTGGCTCCATCGAAGCTGCGGAACCAGCGGACTCTCCGCAGGCACGCCTGCAGGAGGTCCACCAGAGCCGTGGGACTGGCGAGAGGCAGAGCGCCCCCCATGGCATGACGCCGTGCTTGGGGTGGTGAAATGTCTAGAGCCACCCCTGCACCAGTGAGCCCTGTTACGAGCCATTTACTCGAGTTCTTGGATATTGATGGAAGCCCACTGAAGACTGCTCTTCAGGTTATCTTTGAAGTGCTTATATGGACAGCACTTCTTTCTTTTGCCATGCTTCAGCTCCCCGTACAAGACCTGTTTTGAGAGACGATGGTCTTGTATTCTGACAACATGTCCAGACCACCTCAGGTGTGCTCTCAGTAGCATTTCCTTGACGCTGGTTGTGTTTGCTTTGTCAAGGGCCTTAATATTGGTCTCTCTGTCCTGCCAGCGAATGCTTATTATTGAGCAGAGGGAGCACATGTGAAATTGCTCAAGCTGTTTAATGTGCCATCGATACAGAGTCCATGTCTCAGATCCATACAAGACAGAAACACTGCACTGCAGATCTTCAATTTGATGGAGAGATTAATGTTGTGTTGGTTAAAGGTTTCGGTTTGGAGTTGGCCAAGGGCCTGGCTGCCTTTACTAATTCTGGAGGCAATTCTCTTGTCAAGGGACCCATCACTTGAGATGGTGCTTGAACTGATCAACATTTTCCAGCTATCTGCCTTGGATGAAGATGGCTGGTGCTGGGGTATTGGAATGAGGTGCTGGTTGGAACAAGACCTCTGTCTTCCCAAGACTTATGGTAAGGCCAAAGAGCTGGGATGCTTCAGAAAATCTATCAACAATGACATGAAGGTTGTCATGTCTATGGGCCATCAAGGCACAGTCATCTGCAAAAAGTGCCTTGAAGAGAAGCCTCTCCAGTGTCTTGGTCTTAGCATTGAGTCTTCGAAGATTAAAGAGGGAGCCACCAAATTGGTAGCAGATGTACCGTATATACTCATTCATTAAACTGTTCGTTTATAAGCTGACCTCCCAAGATGATTACGTAAAAATAGCAAAAACTTTATGACCCTTTCATAAGCTGACCCTATATTGCAGGGGTTGGCAAACTTTGGCTCCCAACTATCAGGGTAAGCCGCTGGCGGGTCAGGATGTTTTGTTTACCTGGAGGGTCTGCAGGCATGGAGCCCCTGAGCTCCCTGTGGCTGCAGTTCGCCATTCCCAGCCAATGGGAGCTGCGGGACCCCACAACTCTCATTGGCTGGGAATAGCCACAGGTTGCTCAGGGGCTCCATGCCTGCAGACACTCCAGCTAAACAAAACTACAATAATTTAGACATTCAATTCAATGAGTCCTTAGAGTTTAAAATCATCAAATTTTGGAGGACACCAGATTATAAGCCGGCCCCGTTCTGTGATGCGTCACTTTTTTACCAAAAATATTCGGCTTATGAATGAGTATATACAACATATTCCCTGATTAAGTCCCTTGTGGCACAGCTGAGGACACAGGCAAAGAATAAGTTGAACAACACTGGAGAAAGTATGCAGTCTTGCTTCATTATGTTCGAGATTTCAAATGCGTCAGAAGAGTCACCATTGGCAAGCACTTACACTGTCATGTGGCCATGGAACAGATGGATGATTTGTATGAACCTTCTTGGGCAGCCCAGTTTATGTAGAATAGCCCATATATCCTTTCTGTTGACCATTTCAAAAGCTTTGGTCAGGTCAATGAAAACTGCATACAGGTCTATGTTCTGCTCTAAACATTTTTCCTGGACCTGCTTTGCGAAAAAAGATCTTGTTCATAGTACTATGACCTGGTCTGAAACCACACTGTGCTTCTGGCAGATTCTCCTCAGATATGTTTGCAATGAATCTGTTCAATAGAATGTGAGCTAGTATTTTCCGTGCTGTACATAGGAGAGAAATGTATCTGTAAATTCTGCAGTCAGCTTTGTTGCCTTTGTTTTTTAACAGTGATACAATAATAGCATATTTGAAGTCTTGTGGTATTTCTTCTTCCTCTCAAATGCTTCTCAAGATGTCATGAAACACCTTTACAGTCTCTAGGCCTGTTACTTTGTACAATTCTGCTGGAATACCATCCTCTCTGGATACTTTGCCGTAGTTCAATTGTTTGATGGCTTTCATGACTTCTTCAATTGATGGAGGGAGGTCGAGATCTTCTTTGATGGGTTTCTTGGATAATTGATCAAGCACATGCTGACTGACTGTGGACAGTCTTTTGAGTAAGGTGTTAGGCGCATCTCTTTATGATTCCCTCCTTGTCATTGGTGAGGGTTAAGCCATTTGCTGACTTCAGGGGCACTGTGCCAGATTTAAATGGTCCGTAGACTGCTTTGAGAGAGTCAAAGAACATATTGCATTGTTTGTATCTGTGTAATGCTGAACTTCTGCAGCTTTCTTTTCCCACCACTCATCCTGCATTCTCCTCAGTTCAGACTGGGCCTTTCTCTGTAGTACTTAAACCTATCTTTCTTTGAGATGGAAGTGAGATCATTCTGCCATTCAACAAATGCTTTTTACTTGTCACTTAGGAGTTTGAAAATGTTCCCGTTGTTGTCATCGAACCAATCCTCATGTACCCTTTTCTTTGGCCCCAGCACTGATTTATCTGTGTCAATAATCACATCTTTGAACCGGTTCCATTTTTCTGTTGGGTTGCCAGTAATTGATGGGCATGAAAAAAGCTTGTAATCAAGTAACTGCTGAAACTTCACCTGATAGTCGACGTGCTTGAGCTTTATTCTGTTGAAGGCTGTTCTGTGAGCTTGGGGCACTTGCACTGTGAGGGAACTACATACAGGTTGAGCACTGCTCTTACCAATCTGTGGAATGTCCAGCATTCTGTGTCACGCATGGCTCTGGTAATTCTGACATTGCAGATGTCTCATTGGCAGGTGACAACATAGATGACCAGGTGCTGTTTGGATTGTGGGTGCATCCATGTCATTTTATATTTATCATTTTGCCTAAAGATAGCGTTAGTGATGAGCAGACTGTGTCCTGCACATTTACCCAAGAGGAGGAGTCTGTTGCTGTTCATCTTTCCCATTCCATGTCATCCCATCATACCTTTCCAGCCACTGCTGTCTCTACTCACCTTAGTGTTGAAGTCTCCCAGCAGGATGAGCTTTTCATATGCAGGGGCTGATCTGATAATGGAGTCCAGATTGGAGTAGAACTACTTCTTGCTTTCCTCTATGTCAGTGTTGATGCCTAGGCACTGATGACAGTAACACACCATAAAGAATTCAGGGGGAATTAAAATTTCATGACCTGTTCATTCAGGCCAACAGGGAAGTCAGGAAGTTGTTTCAGGAAAGATGTTCTTACTGCAAATCCAACTCCGTGGATCCTGTCTTCATCTTCTACTTTTCCTTCCAGAAGAAAATGTAATTTCCTCCTAGCTCACTGATGGAACCTTCTTCAGCCAATCTAGTCTCACTCAGTGCTGTAATATCAATATTGTAGCAGGTGAGTTCACTGGAGACAAGAGCTGTTCTTTCAGGCTTTCATGCATCACCTCCATCCATAAGGGAGTAGACATTCCATGCTCCTAGAATGAGTCTTTTCTTCTTCATTGTTTTTCAACTGCTGTAGGATGAACTGTCAGCCATGGTAGTCTGGCCAGATGTTATGGGGAGGCAATGTATAGGGCACCTTTTCTAGCAGTGTTATCCTTAAAGGGCTGATCAGTTGCCTAGGATGTCGCTGAACTTCTTTGCTGCCCCAGGGATGGAGCTGAACAGCCACTAGTCCCAAGGCCACCTATGTGCAGGATTGTGACTCTGACTGCCAGTGGTCATCTCCACCTGTCACTTTGCCAATCCCCCATTGTCACATGACTTGGATTGATGATATGATGATAAGCTTTGATAAGATGCTGTTAATAGGGGAGATTTGCAAGAAAACCTGTGTGGGAAATTTTTAAATGAGAAAGCCATCGCACAGGGGCAGTCCCACTCTTTCAGTTGTGGAAACCAGATTCCAGTGGCATGAAGGGCTGTTATGGCTAGGGACGTTCTTAGCAGCAGTGGGTGGCCAGGACATCATCAGTGCCTTGTCATGCTCTTGGCACCTCCCACAGCACAGTGCTGAACTGCCTTCATGTTCATTGAATCACAAACTGATTTCTTCCACCCAGTCTGCTGGAGAACATACCCAGAGAACATACTCCATTGCAATCATAGATTATTAGGGCTGGAAGGGACCTCAAGAGATCATCTAGTCCAAACCATCTAGGACCAATCCCCAAATTGCCCCCTTAAGCTTTGAACTTACAACCCTGGGTTTAGCAGGCCAATGCTCAAAACACTGAGCTATCCCTCCCTCCCAATAGGGCCTAGAGGAAAAAAACCCCAAAGCAAAAACTAACATGGCTTCCAGTGGCTCATCACAATGACTTTCAATTATCTTTGAAAATGGCTTGCTGAAAAGTCAAGCGTGTCAGAAAACTGCAGAGTATGTGATCTAAAGTTGCCCAGTCACCATATCTAGTTCCAAAGTAGAGAGACAGCCACATGATAGCATTCCGAGGCTGGGGTGTGGAATCTCTGACTTTTAATGCATTTCTTTTAGTCCTGTATTGGAGGGAATGCCTAGAATCGACTTCAAAAAGCTGCCAGCAAGGGCTCCATAGGGGCTGGCCTTACCATGAGGCGAACTGAAGCGGCTGCCTCAGGTACCAGACTGTGGGGCAGGGGGTGCCACTAGGACCCAGAGTGTAGAAAATTGTGTCCGCTGTTGGTGCATATGTATTCTTTCTGCTGTAGATGTACAGAGATGGTGGAGTGCTATGCTGGAGGAAGGAGGGCACAAGAGACATAACAGGCAGGCAGGAGAAAAGGTGAGAGGGAATAACAGAAAGCAGCAGGAGCTGCAGGGAGAGAAAGGAGGAGGAACCTCTCTAGCATCCCCGGGAGCCTGGACTGATTAACATCAACTTCTCAGAGAGCTTCCTGTTTCCTGCTGCTTCCCTGAACCCACTTGAGGAGAACAGGCAGTCAGCTGAAGTAGTAGGAGCCAGTTAGGCCCTTAAGACACTGATATCTTCCCTCAATCAGGCCCCACTACCAGCCTGCTTATTTATCCCCTTCAACTGAGTGTTGAGAGCCACTATAGCTGGCAGAGACCAGCAATCATGAGTGAAAGAAGAAAACGCCCCTCTGGGGCAGCATTCAGAAAAAGAAAGAAAGCAAAGGAAGCTTTTCTATCTAAGCAGGGAGGAGCTCTCCTGAGATACATAGACACAAATGTTCACGGTGAGCCTTCCGGCCCCAGTGAGGATGTGAGTGGTGAGAAGATGCCTAGAGGAGATTTATTGTCCTATAGGGCCGGGGGGATGGATGCTAATGTCACAGGTCACTGTGTGGGGGCTTGAGCCAGTTTTCATTGTTTATGAACGAATCCCGGGATACTGACCGCACCTTGTTAGCGCTGCCAACTGCAAGGGCAGAAAGGTTACACTCCCACATTACCTGTGTGAAAATCCTCCAATGGTGAACAAAGATGAAGAGGCCATGGATTATGATATCCAAAATACAACCAAGAATGACTGCATACTGTATTTGTTGCATTCAACTCTTGATAGTCTACTGTTCTGGCACATTGGGTTCTACAGGAAACAAGGACATGGACAAATATGGCTAGAAATCTAGCATTCTAGTGAGAAAGTAAGAGAAATCATCAGAGGACATTCATAGGCTAGGAAGGCTGAGATGAGACTAAAGTTAAAGGCACATTAGTAATAGCATCAAGAGAAGATTGCAGTCAGAATCTCTTTACTGGCAAAAATTTTCTGAAAAGGCTATTGCAATTGTAGCGAATGCTTGCTCCCAAATAGAGAACCAGCTTAGAACCTGTAGCGCTGCCACCAACCAGGAATTCCAGTGCCTGGTACACTCTGGTCCCCCCAAAACCTTGCCCGGGGAACCCCAAGACCCAGACCCTCTGGATCTTAACACAAGGAAAGTAAACCCTTTCCCCACCGTTGCCTCTCCCAGGCTTCCCCTCCCTGGGTTACCCTTAAGCATGCCTGATCTTCTGCAGTTAGTCAGAATGCAGGTGAACTGGCAGTTACTGCAAGCGCCATATCTCATCTCAAATGGATTGTATACCATGGCACATTCTGAAGAAAAAGTGGTAAATCAGAGAAAGAGAATGTGATAAGGCGCAAGACAACAACTGCTTGCTGAGTTTAATTTCCTTAAGTCTAGATGATCCAGGACGGTGAACCCACTGAAGCAGTAGCTGAAGGGACTTCCTTGTATTGGCATGGGGCCACGCAGGCTGAAAAACTTCCTGTTCCCCCAAGACAATGAATAGACGAAGTTTCCATCTGTAGACAGATCAAGGATGAGCCCTCTGCCTGACATCTGTGGTGAGATTATGCGGAGTAGTGGACAAGAATTTTAGGTATTTGCATGTGGCTCACCCACGCACCTACCATAGCCCTACAGCAGCGTGGGATGTTATTTATTGACAGCTCTGGATCCCCATTTCGTTTGGATTACTTGGGCAGGAGGAAGAAGTGTTGTCACCGATGATTATGCTAGAATCGAGACTATGAAAACTGCTTTAATGACAGGAGATGTCTCATTATATCAATTAAGTAGTACTTGTGCTAGACAAGGGAACCTGGTGCCTAAAACCCATTGAAATGAGAAGAAGTTGGGATTGGTGTGTGCTACCTGATGGTATGAGGAACCTTTTAAGTGGCCTAAACACACAATTTGCACATGCTCCGCACTATCTCCACTGTGTGAAGAATAGAGGCTAATTTGCATTCCATCTAGAGGCTAACTGAGGCTGAGATGTCACATTGGGCACACAGCACCAGGGGCTTCCTTCGTACAAGCTAGGAATCACTAAAAGAGCAAGCTTACAGAGGCTGAGATCAAAACGAGTGTTAACCTAAGGGGAGAGCTGGAAGATCTATCGCTAAGCGCTAGCACTGAGTGGCACTTCAGATCAGCTGTACGTGCCAAACAATGGAAATTTCTTCACAATTGTGGAGCTGATTGCTGACTTTGATGCTGTACTCCAGGAGCATCTAAGAAGAGTCACCACCCAAGAAATGTACACATACCACTACCTTGGAAAAACAATTCAAAATGAGATCATACGGTTACTGGCAACAAAAGTCAAACAGAAGATTGTGGCAGATCTGAAGTCTGCAAGATATTACTCTATTATTCTGGACTGCACACCTGACATTAGCCATATGGAACAAATAACTTTAATGGTGTGTTTTGTAACAACAAGAGAACCTAGTGAAAATGTCCCTGCAATGGTGACTGTCAGAGAGCATTTTCTAGAATTTATAGACATTGATGATACTACAGGAGCTGGTATGACAAATGTGCTTCTTAATTCTTAATTGCAATAGCTGATAGGAGGAGAGGTCAGGGTTACGATAATGGTGCCAACAAGAGAGACCCCAAGCAACAATTCAAAGTTGAATTCTTTAACCTGGTGCTAGATTGTGCAATACAGTCAGTTGAAGAACATTTCATGCATCTCAAGGAACACAGCAATATCTTTGGGATATTGTATTATATTCAAAACTTCTCACTATACCTGAAGAAGACCTACACCAGCAATGCTGGGAACTAGAGACTGTGTTGACACATGATGACATGCACAATTCTGATGCAAGTGATTTAGGTGATGAACTGAAAGCCCTTTCAAGATACATTTCTTGTATGTTGAAAGGGCTGTTCTGGAATATATGTGCACAAATAAGATGACCACCCTCTTTTCAAATGCTTTTGCTTTGCGCATACTTCTACCACTTTCTGTAACAGTTGCCAGTGGAGAACGCAACTTCTCCAAGCTGAAGTTAATAAAAACATATCTACCCTCCACAATGACACAAGAGATGCTGATCGGCCTTGCAACCATCTCAATAGGGCATCAGCTGGCCCAGACTGTGGACCTTCAGGAAGTAGTTCAAATTTTTGCAACCAAGAAGGAACAAAAAGCACCACTTTGATTATTCAAACAGATAAAAATGCCAATCTTCACTATGCAGACAAGAAAAGTTACACTTGCCTTTGAAAGTTGTGTTACTTTAAATTTTTGAACAAGGCATTTTAAGTTGTTAGTTCTCCTTTATCGGGGTAGGTAGCAGAGCAGTACCATGAGAGGAGTAGAACAGGAAGAAGGCAGAATTGAGACCTTTCAAAGTTTTGGCCCAAATGAGGGAGCATGCGGGTGTCATTTGAGCTCCCCGCCTTAGGTGCCAAAATGTTCTGGGCTTACTCTGGGCTCCATTAAGTCTTTGGAAGTAAGGACAGGAAAAGTTGCTATGATAAATCTGACTTTTGATGTCCTCTTCACTCCAGGATCCAAATGTTATTTGTACCTCAGCCTGATCCAAGGCCTGTTTAAGACAATGGTCTTTGCTCTGGCCTTTGGAAAGGTGTGGGATAAAAACACCATCTTCAACCTGAACCTACAAATGGTATTTGGCTCCTGGAGTAAAGAAGGCATCCAAAGCAATAAAGGTCAGAGATTTTGTGTCCCACGTTCTCCCTGATCTAATGTGAAATTTGGATGTACAATGTGTGCTCCCAAACAGATCAGCAAGACAGACATGGTGCAATTAAAAAGCACGTAGTAAATTCCTGTCTGGGATTTCTCTGGGTCTGCCACACATGAACTACTTCAGCTAGTTATTTAAGTTCCATTTGTGACTCTAGCCCTTATTGCTCCATGACAGAGATCCCATCCCTCTCTTACACCAAGCTACATTTTGTTCACAAACGTGTTTCGTTTGGGGCATTTACTCCTGGGGTAATTCTGCGCCACTGTGCAAGTGCAGAATTAATGTCCTCTGCATATTTTACTCTTTCCTTGCAGAAAAATTGATTCATGTGCAACTCTGGGCAGCGGTCGGGGTCGGGGGGGCATGTCTGGTTTGGGCATTGGGAGCAGCTGGGAAAGACATACATCACTGCCTTGGGAGGTGGGGCTAGGCTCTCTTTGTCCCTTTCACTCACTATCATGGTATACCCAGAGATCGGGAGGGTCAGGACTGGAGCCACTCTGACTAGGGGCAGGGCCGTCCTTAGGATTTATGGTGCCCTAGGCAAGATTATTAAACTGGTGCCCCTGTGCCTGTTTTGCTCTTAGAAACACAAACGTAAGCTTACAGTATTGGAAAACTTGCCACAGGCATGTTACTAAAACCAGTTTAACTTAATTAAGCACACTGTAATGCTGATGAACTAGCACTAAAAAGTA
>NC_133776.1:56495620-56503381 GCF_003597395.2 Chelonoidis abingdonii
GGTGCTCCTACCTGCCACTGATCTCTATAGCCTTAGGCAAAAGCAGCACAAACAAAGGGAGAGACACTGGCTGTTTTCTTTCAGGCAGGGAATCTCCGAGGAGGGGGCAGGGGAGAAACCCCAGCTCCAAATATTGGTGGAGCACAATCCCCAGCTTTGAATATTCCTGGTGCTTGAGCACCGGCTCGAGCCCATATAAGCTTCCACCCCTGCAGGTGAGTTCCTTCTCCCAGCCCTTCCCAGCAGCCCCTCCCTCAGACTGTGCTGCATTCAGCTCTCTCTAGGACCCAGCAGCCTTGCTCTTACATGCTCCACTGCTTCCTGTCTGGTGCCCCCAGACCTTTTGGTGCCCTAGGCAGCTGCCTATTTTGCCTATGGCTAAGAACGGCCCTGACTAGGGGCTTCTACCATGTGCCACCCTCCAGCTGCTTGTCCCAGCTGGGCTAGGGGGGAGACAGGACTTCTCTTCCCCTGCTTGGGCTGCTCCCAGGGTGGGGGCTGGGTCAGAACCAGCTCTGAGAATCTCTCCGGCCTGCAGGAAGCTCCACCCACACACTCTGCTTCCTGCCCCCAGCCGTGGGGGGAAGGGTCACTGTACAGGGAGCTGCCTACCCGTCTGCCCAACCCTTGTGCATCCAGACCCTCCTCTGCACCCAGACTCCCCACCAAGCCCCACCCCATTGCATCCAGACCCCCACTTTTGCACCCAGACCACCCCCATGTTCAGCCCCCTGCACTCAACCCTCCCCCACTGATCCTCAACTCCCTTGCACCTGGACCACCCCATTGAGCCCACTGCACCTGGACCCCCACCCCCCTGATTCCCAACCAGCTGCACACAGACCTCCACCCATCCAAGCCCCACTCCCCAGCACCTGGACTCTCGCCCCGCTCAGACCCCCAGACCTTCACACCGAGCCTCCCCCCGCACAAACTCCCCACTCCCACTGAGCCCCAACTACCTTCACTTGGACCCCCTCAGAGTCCCGTTCTCTCCACACTTAGAATCCTCGAAGTCCCTGTGCATCCAGATCCGCCACACACCCAGACCCCCCACCAAACCACTCACTCCCAGAGTGTCCCACACAAAACCCTCTCACCCCGTACCTGTGTCTCCCCCACACTAAGCCTCCCCTCACATTTGGATCCTGCCAGGCTGAGCCAGCCTGCCCCACACCTGGATCAGGACAGCGGGAGCAGGGCTGGGTGTGCATAGGAAACTCTATCCCTCTTGCTCACTGTGGAGCCATCTGCTAATATGCCTAGTAAGGCATCTATTTGTCAAAAACCATTTCCTGACTCTTTGTCTGTATTGTTACAGACACACTTACTGAGAGGTATTTTGAAATAAATTACCAAAATAATTTAAAATGGTGTGATTATTTTGTGTTAATTTGACAAATAAAATATGCAGAATTTTTAATTTTTTGGTGCAGACTTCCCACGGGAGGAAGCACTACAGAGATGAAGGGAAATCGTGACAGGGATTCTTGATTATGTGTTCTATACTCTGCTCCTTATTGTAAGTCACTGCTATCAATGGAACTATAAGTAACTTACATCAGGTGAGCGTCTGGCTCATTCTCTCTGCATTCAGTATATTGGTTTTTTTCTTTGTTTAGTCTCCTTTAACTGCATCTGTTTTTGCTTTGAATACTGGCTACCTCATTGCATTAATTATACATTTCAGTTAACCAGGAAAAAAATCCTAGCTAATGCCCCTAGGTTAACTGATTCAGAATGCTTTGACCTGGGGCTCCTGTAAGAAGGGAACTGGTGATAGCTGGAGGGAAATGTCCTGTTGTGACCTATGAAATGGAAGGCTAAGGGTGGAAAATTAGTGGTTTACTAGTAGAATCTGCTACTGAGCAAATATGTCTTTGACTAGAAGTTTCCATGCAACAGAGAGAGCAACGGGGAGCTGTGACAGCCAGGGAAACACATTTCATCTCGTGCTTAGAACTAATCTATCAGGTGCTTACTCCAGGAGTAGTGGAAAAATGAAGTAACTCACCTGATCCCCCTCTCGGTTTGGCGTGTTCTCGTTCCTCCCCAAACCCAGAACTGACAGATCAGAGCACACTTCCAGCACTCTCTCCCCAGTGCTGGTTGTGAACTGGCTTAAATGTTAACATCACAGCAAGTCTTCCAATCTCCTGATTTTTCTAGGATGCATTTCATCCATTGTGTTCTCTCTTTAGAACCATCACTCCAGCCTCCCTCTCCCCTGCCTGGCCCCCTGTGGCTCACTCACATGGCTTGCTGACAGCAGAGATCTTCAGTGATCAGGAAAAAACCCTGAGTCAGCAACCCTTGGCTCAAGCAGCAAAATGAGACCAACAAAGGCCTCATTGTCAGAGAGCAGTGAAATAGTGATCGGCAGTGACCCATGTTCAGGTCCCCTCAGCCATCCATTTGCAGCTTATTTATTAGGGAGGGCATGGGGATGGATTTGATTCTCAGGGACATGACTAATGAGTAATGCCTCCCTACCACAAAGCTCTAGGGTTCCCTGTGAGATGTCCACAGGCCAGAGGCAGCTCTATGTATTTTGTCGCCCCAAGCATGGCAGTCAGGAGGTTTCGGCGGCACGTCTGCGAGAGGTCCACTGGTAACACGGATTCGGCAGCATGCCTGCAGGAGGTCCCACAGTCCCGCACCTTCAGCCTTCAGCATATTGCTGCTGAAACTGCAGGACTGGCAGGCTACTCCCACGGCTTGCCGCTTCAGGCACATGCTTAGAGCACCGGTGCCTGGAGCCGCCCCTGCCACAGGCAAAGACTATCACTCGATATGTTATAAAAATGTGAGGGCAAGACAACTGGCGCCTTCCATGTCTGGATGCACAGGGTCCAATTCTGCGTTCACACTGGTTTTACAACTGTGTTGCTCCACTGACCTAAGAGGCGCTACTCCTGATTTACACTGGTGTGAAATGAGAACCAGGCTCACAGGTTTGATTCTCCTTAGGAAACAGTTTGATGTAAAGCAGGATAAATAGTCTCCTAGTTCCCATTTGTGCCTATTATAAGCCCATCACACAATTTGTATCAAACATCTGTTTGAGGGGCCAAGGCCTGGAATAACTAGGGGAAAGGGAGAAGAGGGACAGCTCAAGGACCTATCAATAGAAAAATGAGCATGACGGGGTGTTTCTGGACAGGGATAAAGGCTCATTAACAAAGCCGTGTGTGGAAGCTTGCACAGTGCCCGCCTCCACTATGCCTGTCTCCATGTGGTGCTCTCAGCCTCTGACTTGTAAGCACTGAAATCCACCCAACCTTTGATTTAAAAGTATGCATTTCTGATTACCTTTGTGGTTGGAGAAAAGCTAAATAGCAATTCAGGATTAGCTGGGATTCAGGATATCAGTTTGGGATACCATAGCATTGCAAGAACTGTCATGATGCTGAGTTACATAGTTATTATGTAAAAAGTTGCTCATGTACCACATTTATATGGATTGTGCTCCTATGCACACAGGTTGCCCAGAAGGCTACATGGATAACGCACTTGCACCATGGCCCCATGGTGAATATTGTGGTACCAAGGTGTCACAGGCCTATCCCCCATGAACTTCTCATTCTTTTTTGAGCCCAGTTATATGTTTGGCCTTCACAACATCCCTGAGTTCCACGGGTTGACAGCATTGTGTGACGAAGTACTGCTTATGAGACCTGTTCTTAAAGCAGTTACCCAAATGCAGTGTGATATGTCAAAGCCAGAAATTTGAAGTGAAAGACGCTAGAGTGGTAGTAGGGCAGGATATCCCAGACTGTGCTCCATGGCATTGTCTAATTCATGGAGGTGCAGCATCTATCAGCATTCAAGTAGTACTGCTACCTATTACCCAGTCTAAGACTTCTTCAGGTTCTCCAAAGACTTATCTGAAAAACAAGCCTCTCTCAGCAGTCCACATGGCTGTTTGATGCCAGCGGTGTCTTTGGTTAAGTGAGGATGATTAGAACAGTAGGGGCTACAACCAGTTAGGTAAGGAGATTTAGTACCAACAAGTGGGAAGTGCCACACCCAGAGAGGAAGTGAACAGCAGGTGCAGCCTGGGGGACATACCAGTAACAAGGCCCAGGATGCCAACTGCAGTGCACAGCAACAATTTTATGGCGCCTACTAAGAACAATGCTACATGTTAACATAAGAACTGCCATGGTGGGTCAGACCAATGGTCCATCTAGCCCACTCTTCTGTCTTTCCACAATGACTGGGGTCAGATGCTTCAGAGGAAATGAACAGATCAGGGAAATTATCAAGTGATCCATCCCTTGTCACCCAGCTCCACCATCTGATAGTCAGAGGTTTGAGATATCCAGAGCATGGTGTTGCATGAATAGCCATTGATGGACCTTTTGACAGATTCCCCCCAGGGCGTCACCTGGAACTGGGGTACCACTGAGCCTTCTGACCCACCAGCCTGGTTTCCCTCTCACACTGTGCTGCTGTGACAAGTTGAAAAGCCCTCCAGCCTGCACTTTCACCAGCATTCACACAGGTAGAGACACACCCAGCTGCAGTTACATTCAGGCTCTCTAACCACCAGCCTCCCAGTTTAGGATCCCAGAACAGTACCATCCTGCCCTGGTCAAATCTGGCCAGTATATGAGTTTAGCACCTGGTCCGCCACTCCCTCAATGTGAAGAGGACCATGCACACTTGTGGTAGCCAAGCTGAGATTTTCCCCAGAAACCTTAGTCAAACACACACTGGCTTGGATTAAAGCATAAAATAAGTTTATTAACTACAAAAGATAGATTTTAAGTGATTATAAGTGATAGCAAACAGATCAAAGCAGATTACCTAGTAAATAAACAAAACTGCAAACTGAGTGTAACATACTAGATAGGTAGGATATAAATTAGCAAATTCTCACCCTGAGTGGTAAACAGGCTGGCCGATTCTTGAGGCACAAGCTGCCTTTGCTTTGCAGCTTGATTTTCCCAGATTTTCATACACAGGCTAGAAATCCCTTTGGTCTGAGACCATCATTTCTTCCTGTCCAGTCTTTGTCCTTCAGGTGTTTCCAGGTGTGTTGTTGTAGGGAGAATGAGGTAACATCATGATGTCATTTCCGTCTTTTAGATCTTTCCTACTTGCTGGAAAGCAATTTTGCTGTGACCTGGGTAAAACAGTTCCTATTGTGTAGTGCTATCTCTGAGAGGTTTCTATTATACACAGCTCCTGGGATAATCCTTGTGTTTGTGTGCATTTCCTCAATAAGCTATTAACATTCTTTGGTCTTTTTACTGTTTTACCTGAAAGGCTGCTTATGGGTGTTTTCAACCTCACATACAAGTCAAACGTCATAACTTCACATATGATGATAGCACATGCAATCCAATGAGCTATTAATGTCTATCTGATCTTGACTTTTAGAATGATACCTCATAAGGAATATTTTGTGCAAAACGTAGCCTAATTATATGACAGTGGTGAATATTGTGGTACCAAGGTGTCACAGGCCTATCCCCCATGAACTTCTCATTCTTTTTTGAGCCCAGTTATATGTTTGGCCTTCACAACATCCCTGAGTTCCACGGGTTGACAGCATTGTGTGACGAAGTACTTTTTGTTTATTTTAAACCTTCTGCCTATTGATTTCATTGGGTGACCCAAGGTTCTTGTGTTACATGAAGGAATAAATAACACTTCTTTATTTACCTTCTTCACGCCAGTCATGATTCTATAGACCTCAATCATATCCCCCTTAGTTGTCTCCTTTCCAAGCTGAAGAGTCCCAGTCTTTTTTATTTCTCCTCATATGGAATTGTTCCATATCCCCATCATTTTTCTTGCCCTTCTCTGTACTTTCTCCAGTTCTAATATACATTTTTTGAGATGAAGCAACCAGAACTTCCTGCAGTATTCACAATGTGGACATACCATGGATTTATATAGTGATATTATGATATTTTCTGTCTTATCTTTCTCTTTTTCTAATGGGTCTTAATATCGTTAGCTTTGACTGCCATTGCACATTGAACAAAAGGTTTTCAGAGAACTATCCACAATCATGTCAAGATTGCTTTCTTGAGTGATAACAGCCAATTTAAACCCCATCGTTTTGTATGTAGCATTAAGATTATGTTTTCCAATGTGTATTACTTTGCATTTATCAATATTGAATTTCATCTGCCATTTTGTTGCCCAGTCACCCAGTTCCTACGTGCCAGACAATGGCACTTTTTGTGTTATCTACATATACTCATGTGTACAGACATCTCTTATATGGCTTTCACTTAACAGGCAGGACCTATAAAATCCCAGGAACTGTGGCAGGCCACAGAGAAGAGATGGCTCAGGGCCACAACACAGAAAAGGGGTTCCAATTTCTTTCTAGACTACAGAGAACTGGAAGGGAGACTGAAACAAATGTGTTTGGTTCTCACGGTTTATAATTACTCCTCAGTTTTAGTGTCATGCTGAGGCCCATAATATTGACAAATACACACAACCCACCACAAGAGGTAAGACCCCACCCAAAAAGGAAGCCATAATCAGTCAGAATGTTTAGCAAAAAAGGGATATCAGTACAAAAATACTTGCATGTGCCATACTCAGGCAATGACACTGCAGAGATCTGAACTGAGGCATTCTATGGATCTGTAATGAGTGCAACATCAGAAGCCATTCTTCCTCCAAGTCTTCATATGCCTCATTACTGTGTTGTTTGTCTACCGTTTCATTGTTAGAAATGTAAAAAATAGCAAGAACTGGGGGGAGGTGGGGCAGGAGAAGTGACATCACCAGAGCAGAATGGCTACTTGAAGTTGGCACAATCCTCAGCCTTCACTGCTCCCCAGCGCCCCCCCCCCAACTCCCCAGAAAGCCTCATCTAATTCTTTGATAGGTCTCCTTCATATGGAGTACCCATCTGTCAACATGGATTTGTCAAGAACAAATTATATCTATCCAACCTAATATCCTTCTCTGACTGGATAGCAAGCCTTGTGGACAGGGAGGAAGCAATACATGTGATATATGTCAACTTTAGAAAGGTTTTTGATACTATCTCACATGATATTCTCGTAAACAAACTCGAGAACTATAGCCTAGACAAAACCTACTACTCATTGGAAAAGGGCACTCAGAGTATTTATCAGTGGTTCACAATCAAGCTGGAAGGGCGTAGCAAGTGGGGTCCCACAGGGACCTGTCCTGGGTCTGATTCCTAAATTCCCTCTAAGATGCCTGGCCGAGTCTAGCAGACTATCAAGTGCCACACATTTCAGGTGTCCCTTCCCCACTGCCTTGTTACTCCTGCCCTCTGCTTTGGAGCCCCTGGCCAGCTGCTCCGGGAGCCTTCTGCTTGCTGTGAGGGGGGAAGACGGGGAGGGAAGGAAGGGTACTGATGTCAGGGTGTCCCCTCCTTCCGCCCCTGTACCCCATCTCCATAGAGCCGGGGGGGACATGATAGGGGTCAGGATGGAGGCAGCTGGCTGGCAGCTGTTGCTGGGTCTGAACAAGCAGGGAGCAGGCTTCAGACTGCTGAGTGTGATCTACTTAAAGGGCAGTCTTTCTCAGTCATACACACTCTGTGTGTGTCTGTCTCACACATACACACATACACACTGTGTGTCTGTCTCACACACGTACTGTGTGTCTCAGGGTACGTCTACACTGCACGATTATTTCGAAGTAGTTTATACCGATATTACAAAACCGATGTTATAAAATCGGTTTTGCGCGTCCACAATGCGATCACAAAATCGATTGCTTGCGTCCATGGTCCAAGGCTACCATCGATTT
>NC_133776.1:56508070-56595216 GCF_003597395.2 Chelonoidis abingdonii
TCGATATTAATGACGACGTCGTGTGAACGGATACAGCGTTAAATCGGTATATCGGCCATTAAACCGATTTAAAGTCGCAGTGTAGACCTGGCCTCAGTCTCACTCACACATTCATAAACACTCTGTCTTTCACACTCACCTCCCAACACATACTTGTATTATTGTTGTGGTTGTTACTTAATACTTCTTTCAAAGTGTGTTATTTTAGTGTTTTGACTGATTTATGCATGTCATAATTTTTATTTATTTCTTACACTTAAAAATAATTCTTTGATTAGTAAGTTCTAAAATGCCTACCCTGTCCTGACTGGAGTACTTATCCCTATGGTAACTTTTTAAAAATATACATTATATCTAGGTTTTTTTGTTTCTACTGGTGGCGCACATCCACACATTACCTTGATATGGTGCACATAACAAAATTCATTCCACACATGGATTAGAGGGAACACTGTCTTGTTCTATTCAATATCTTCATAAACTACTTTGATAATGGCATAAAGAGCACAGTCTGTGAATGATGCCAAGCTAGGAGGCATTGCTCGTGCTTTGGAGGACAGGATGAGAATTCAAAGAGATCTCGACAAACTGGAGAAATAGTCTGAAATAAATAGGCAGAAATTCAATAAGGACAAATGAAAAGTACTATGCTTAGGAAAGAATAATCAATTGCACAAATACAAAATGGGAAATGACTACATAGAACAGAGTATTGCAAAAAGTGATCTGGGCATTATAGTGGATCACAAACTAAGGGTACGTCTACACTACCTGCCGGATCAGCAGGTAGTGATTGATCTATCGGGGATCAATTTATTGTGTCTAGTGTAGATGCGATAAAATCAATCCCCAATTGCTTTGCCTTCGACTCCGGAACTCCACCATGGTGAGAGGCGGAAGCGGAGTCAACGTGGTAGCGGCAGTGGTCAACTCGCTGCGGTCAACTCGCTACCGTCCTCATGGCCAGGTAAATCGACCTAAGATACTCCAGCTTCAGCTACGCTATTCACGTAGCTGAAGTTGCATATCTTAGGTGGACCTCCCCACACCACCAGTGTAGACCTAGCCTAAGTATGAGTCAATAATGTAATACTGTTGCACCAAAAGGGATGTGTTAGCAGAAGTGGTGTAAGCAAGAAAAGAGAAATAATTCTTCCATTCTACTCAGCACTGATAAGGCCTCAGCTGGAATCTTGTGTCCAGTTCAGGGTACCATACTTCAGGAAAGATGTAGACTAATTGAAAAAAGTCCAAAGGAGAGCAACAAAAATTATTAGAAAACAGGACCTATGAAAAAAGATTGAAAAAAATAGGGTTTGTTTAATCTGGAGAAGTGAAGACTGAGAGGGGACATGATAGTCTTCAAGCGCATAAATGTTTTTTTATAAAAAGGAGAGTGATAAATTGCTCTTCTTAACCACTGAGGACAGGACAAGAAGTAATGGACTTATATTGAAGCAAGGGAGATTTAGGTTACATATTGGGAAAAAACTTCCTAACTGTCAGGGACAGGGTAGTTAGATACTGAAACAAATTACCTAGAGAGGTGTGGCATCTCTGTCACCGGAGATTTTTAAGAATAAGTTAAACAAACACCTATAAGAAATGGTCTTGATAGTACTTAGTCCTGCCTCTGTGCAGGGGACTGGACTAGAAGTATCAAGGTCCCTTCCAGTGCTACATTTCTATGATTCCATTTCCAGAAAAGGAATTTACAAGATAGAGAACTTGCAGGGAGGGAATAGCTCAGTGGTTTGAGCATTGGCTTGTTAAACCCAGGGTTGTGAATTCAAGTCTTGAGGGTGCCATTTAGGGATTGGGGTAAAAATCTGTCTGGGGATTGGTCCTGCTTTGAGTAGGGGGTTGGACTAGATGACCTTCTGAGGTCCCTTCCAACTCTGATAGTCTATGACACAGAGCAGGCTGAGGTGGAAAAATCCAAGATGGTGGCTGTCATATATTTCTTGTACACAGTAGGTTACAAGGCTGTTACTAGCAGGTCAGGTTTCTGTACCAGATATGGACAAATGGACAAAAATATATCTTTCATAAGATCCTTTAATGCTCTACCAAGTATAGAAAAGTCAGAGAGGTCACTGTAGTAATTCTAGGGATTCATAAACTACTGATCTTCTAGGATCCAGCAGCCACCACTCCAAAACACAGAAGGGAGCTAGCTGAACTCATAGCAGCATTATGGGAAACTCAAAATACAGATGGCTTGTTCCCTTTGTAATAGAATGCTAAACTGTATTATACTGTTCAGCCAGTAGGTGGCGCTGTGTGCAAAAATACCTGATTTAAAACAAACCTCAGCTGTACCGGGTAGATCCTTAATAGACCTTATGATGAAGAGCTGAGGTGCAGAAGCTAGGTCTGTGACCAGCCCATCTCTGGTACAGAAGTATGACACCATTTATCTCCTCTTCATGCACAAGGGATAGGTATACAAGAGAAAAAAGAGAAGGAATTAGGACCCTCAAAAGAGTAAACCTTGTGGAAGGCTGTCCAGACTCTCTGGGGGACAGACATCAAACCAGCAAACCAAGATAAGGATTAGCAGTTAGTCAAACCTAGAAGAAGAGGACAGGATCCCTGGAGTATTACCTGAAACTGTGGGCCCGCTGTGACCCTTAACTTTCCAGCCTGGGCTGTCTCTTAGGGCTGGTTTACACTGGGAGCGGGGAGTTGATGTAAGATACACAACTTCAGCTACAGGAATAGCGAAGCTGAAGTCAATGTATCTTATTTCAACTTACCTCCCCTCCTCATGGCACGGGATCAATGGCCGCGGCTCCCCCGTCAACTCCGTTTCCGCCTCTTGCCCTGGTGGAGTTCAGCAGTCAACGGGAACGTGTTCGGGGATCGATTTATTGCGTATAGACAAGACGCGATAAATCGATCCCTGATAGATCAGTCGCTACCCGCCAATCCAGTGGGTAATGTGGACATACCCTTAGAATGCTATGCCAGTGAGATGCCACAAACTCTTCCAGACTCTGTGATCACTCAGCCGTCAGCATGTGGAGACCCACTCCCAGCTAAATAACATGAATGCTCTCCAAGCCACTCATGAATCATACAGAGAGGCACCAGCCAGTCAGCCCAGACCCCTTGCACCTCAGAAATATATCATTTTACATTGCTCAAGACTCCTTTGGATGGTACAAGCTCATTAATTAATTTGCTACTCCAACAAAGGATAGTGGATGTGCAACAGCCATTGTTAACCTGAGCTGAGATTCCCCAAGCACATCAACCAAAACCACACTGTTTTAGGTAAAATATAAAACAGATTTATTAACTACAGGAAGATAGATTGTAAGTGATTACAACTAACAGGCATAAAGATCAAAGTTGATTACATAAGAAATTAAAATAAAATGCATTCTAGATTCTACAGACTAAGCAAGTTTTGAATCAAACAGTTTCTCACCCCAATAGATGTTACAGGCAATCTACAGCTCTTAATACACAGGCTGGATCCCAGTTCTCAGCCTGGGACCAGTCTCCCCAGTTCAAAATCAATTGCCAGTTGATTTGGAGTTTTCTAGACTAAAGGTATAATTTTACTTAAGTGTTTTTAGTCTATTAGCTAGTAATCTATCAGTTTTGTTCCCCTTTTCATAATATAATTTTGTGTATCTGATTGCCTGTTCAACTTTGTCTGTTTGTAGTAAATCTAACTTCCTTCTGGCCTCTAATTTGCTTTATAAATGTTCTGTGATTGATTTTTTTCTGATATAACTTAAGTTTTTTCAACCTCACTGAATAATGTTTGCATTTCCTCTCTCTAACTTTAACATAGGATTCTTAGTTAATTAAGCTGCCCCTAATCACTGTTTTGAAGACATTCCACAGAGTGCTTTTTAAAATCTAGTCAGCATTGTTTGCTTATACCTGATATCTTGATCTCGTTCTGGGCATCTAGCAGTGGGGTGTTTAATCTCCATCTTTTTGTTTTACATGTCTCCTTCCAGTTTCTCATAAGAAATAAGCAGTGGGGCAAATTTTCTGCCAATAATTGCTTGGAATGACTGCAATGTTTCAGTCTCTGAGTCTTTCTAAGTCAAACTTGGTTCTAGTGAACTTTGGCCTGACAATTTTCCTTAGCTGCAGACAAAAATTTAGCATCACAAGGTCGTGATCACTTCCAGTATCAGCATCAGGGAAGTTCCTTGTGTTAGCTCTGTTAATCCCAAAATAAAATCGTTTTTGCACCATGATGTAGTTGATCTGGCTGTGATGTAGACCATTAGGTGCATGCCATGTTGGTCGTCTGGATGCTTTATGTGCTTCTAATGTGTTTGCAAGAATCAGATTGTTATAGCTGGCAAACTCCAAAAGTCTCAATCCTCTCTCGTTGGTTACCGCATTACCGAAAGGATCACAATAATCTCACCAATCTGCCTGTACCCACTTTAGCATTCCAATCTCCTTGGTCTTATGTTGGTCGTAAGTTTATTCTTACCATTAAACAACTATATCCCAAGGCCAGCAGTGCAGTTCTCATCAATAGCACAATAGGAGAGTGGTTTCACACCGTTGCTGGAATCCGGCAAGGCTGTCTTCTTTCGCCTACACTTTTCAACATCTACTTGGAGTGCGTAACGACTAATGCCCTAGAAGATCACATATGCATAGTCAGCACTGAGGGTGAACAATCTCAAATCTTCTGTGCGCTGATGACATTGATGGCCTGACAGGCAATGAAGATGAACTTGCCAACCTTGTGAAATGATTTGATGAATCAGTACAGAGAAATCAGTGGCATGGAAATCAGTGCAGAGAAACCCAAACTGATGGCAAACAAACGTGATGGGATCAGCTCACATATCGCTGTCAGTGAACAAGTGCTGGAGACAGTGAAATGGTTCAAGTATTTGGGGGTAATCGTCACTGATGAAGGATCCAAGGCAGAAATTCAGGCAAGACCTGTGCAAACAACAGCAGCAGTGGCAACGCTAAAGCCAATTTTAAGGAATAAGAACATCTCCCTGGAATCCAAACTGAAACTGCTGCATGCATTGGTCATCTCCATTTTTCTGTATGTGTGCAAGACATGGACCCTTATGGCAGCACTTGAACACAAAATACAGGTAGTAGAGATGAGATGCTTCTGTAAAATCCTGAGCATCTCCTACATTGACCACGTCATTAATGAAGAGGTCCACAACGTCATCACCCAATGAACTGGGTCATATGACAACTGCGAAGAAGCGCAAGCTGAAGTGGTATGGCCATGTAACAAGATCATCTGGCCTATCCAAGATGGTATGATGGGATAGCCTACATTTGGCAATTAATTGGTCTTCGACTGTTAGCAGTAAATATGGCCAAAGGCCTGTGATGGGATGTTAGATGGGGTGGGATCTAAGTTACTACAGAGAATTCTTTCCTGGGTGTCTGGCTGGTGAGTCTTGCCCACATGCTCAGGGTTTAACTGATTGCCACATTGGGGGTCAGGAAGGAATTTTCCGCCAAGGCAGATTGGCAGAGGCCCTGGGGGTTTTTCGCCTTCCTCTGCAGCAGAGGGCACAGGTCACTTGCTGGAAGAGTCTCTGCACCTTGAAGTCTTAAACCATGATTTGAGGACTTCAGTGGCTCAGACGCAGGTTTGATACAGGAGTGAGTGGGTAAGATTCTGTGGCCTGCATTGTGCAGGAGGCAGGGGCGGCTCTAGGCATTTTGCCACTCCAAGCAAGGCAGGCAGGCTGCCTTCGGCGGCATGCCTGCGGGAGGTCCGCTGAAGCCACAGGACCAGCAGACCCTCTGCAGGCAGGTTGCCAAAGGCAACCTGCCTGCTGCCCTTGCAGTGACTGGCAGAGTGCCCCCAGTGGCTTGCCGCCCCAAGCATGCGCTTTGCGTGCTGGTGCCTGGAGCCTCCCCTGGCAGCAGGTCAGACTAGATTATCATAATGGTCCCATCTGACCTTAAAGTCTATGATTCTATGATCCCCAAGGGATAGTACAGGGGAAGAGAAGAAGAGGTACACAGAAAAAGAGATAGATTGACAACATAAAAGAGTGGACAGGAATGGACTTGGTGGAGAATTGTCACAATTTTCAGGGGTGGAGACAATTGGTTGATTGCTCATCAGTGATGGTGCCCCAATGACCAATGCAGTTCTGGGAGTGGTGATGATGATGATGATTGATGACGATGATATTTCTGAGAATCAGCTGACCATAAGCCAATAAAGGAATATTTAGCTAAAGCTAACATGCCAGAACTAGAACACACAGACCTAGAAGCCCTGGAGGAAGATATTAAATGAGAGGAAGTCCAAGAGGCTATTAAGTCCCTTCAATAGGTAAATAGCCAGGGCCTGATTGATTTTCTCCAGAATTGTATTAATGTTTTAGGATATAACTAAGGCCCTACCAAATTCATGGTCCACGAATTCATGGCTATCTCTGACCTATACAAACAAAAATATTTAACCATAAATATTTATACAACATTTGTAATTTTTCATCAATTTGCTATAAAAATGGCCTTCGAGTCTGCTTCCTTTAAAGTCGGCAACAAATTTTTTTGCACGCTACTCTTTTCCTTTTTTTTCAAATGGCCATGACTACATAAAGTCTTCCTGTATCTTCGGTTCAATTTCAGGATGAAATGCGGAGTTCGGCAACGGGTCTGCCTCTTTAGCAAAATAAGAGTAAATGGGTCTTCTCTTCTGAACATGAGCTGGGGCACCCATGGGCAATTCCGGCTTCTTGGCGTCTGTAGGCATCTTGTAAAAGCATATGGCCATTGTGTCTAGGTTACCGATTTTAAAACCCTTGCTTGCAAAAATATATGGTTTTATATACAGTCAAATGCTCATTGGCAAGAGTTTTTCAACTAATCTACCCCACAACAGTCTGTTTCTGAAAGGATCTTGTTTTAAAATCTTGGTATGAAAGGATTGGTTCAAAAAGTGCATTCTGTGATATAGCTGTAAAACAGCTACAGATTGGTCCATTGAAAGGTGGGGCTAGTTCCCAAGGTTCACCACCCAGAACAGCTTACATTTCACTATCGACAGTTGGTGTGGTAGGATATTTTGCTCTGCATGTATTCAGTAACACAGCCTCTCTTATTGATTTATATATTTTTTTGATTCTCTAAACCCCTTTTTCTTTGCTCTGTGCTTATTTTTCCTCTCTTTCTATTGTTTAAAAATCATCTCTACTTACTAAACCTAATGAAACAATCGTTCTTCTCTATAATAAGCTTTCTTTCCTTTTTTCCTCTAAACCTTACCAAAGCTTTCTTCTTTAATCTTTAAGCTCTCACACTCTATTATTTCAACCTTTTTCTCTAAATAGTCAATCAAATGTATCAAAGCACAAGCATGCAACATTACCCTATTCAAACATAAAAAATAATCAAAAAAAAGTTTGAAAATGGCTGACGGTGCCAAACCTTAACACCAACGGAAATAGGAATGGAGAGTGGGACATAACCCCTAAATGGGGCATGGAAACCTGTCAAAAATACATGATGATAAATGCTTTTGAGGTATATACTACTGTCATGGTATTGCCACCCTTACTTCTGCACTGCCTACAGAGCTGGATGGCTGAAGAATGACAGCTACTGGCCAGGCACCATCTCTGAAGGCAGTGCCCCTGAAGGAGCAGCGCAGAAGTAAGGGTGGCAATACCATATCATGCCATTCTTATATGGGGGATAGCTCAGTGGTTTGAGCATTGACCTGCTTAAACCCAGGGTTGTGAGTTCAATCCTTAGGGGGACCATTTAAGGAACTAGGGTAAAAATCTGTCTGGGATTGGTTCTGCTTAGAGCAGGGGGTTGGACTAGATAACCTCCTGAGATCCCTTCCAACCCTAATATTCTATGATTCTATCTGTGCCACTGCCTTCAGAGCTGGGCAGCTGGAGAGTGACAGCTGCTGGCTCAGGGCCCAACTCTGAGGGCAGAAGCAAGGGTGGCCATACTATATTATGCCATCGTTACTTCTGTGCTGCTGGTGGTGGCACAGGCTTCAGAGCTGGGCTTCTGGCCAGCAGCTGCCATGCTCCAGCCATTCAGCTCTTAAGGCAGTGCTGCCATCACCAGCAGCAGTGCAGAAGTAAGGGTGGCAATACCATGACCTCTCTAAAAGAATCTTGCATCCCCCAAAACTGCTTTTGGGTCAGGACCCCTGCAGTTACAACAGTGTGAAATTTCAGATTTAAATATCTGAAATAATTAAATTTATGATTTTTTTAAATCCTGCAACTGTGAAATTGACTAAAATGGACCATGAATTTGGTAGGGTCCTATCCATGGGTCTGTTTAGCTTAACAAAGAGACAGTTACTGAGTGACTTGATTAAAGACTAAATATCTATTTGGGGAACAAATATTTACTAATGGGCTCTTCAATCTAGCAGACAAAGGTATAACATGATCCAATGGAAATTGAAGCTAGACAAATTCAGACTGGAAATAAAGCGTGATTTAATGGTGAGATTAATTAACCGTTGGAACAATTTACCAAGAGTGGTGGTGGATGCTTTTAAACCAAGGTAGTTTTTTTTTTCCTAAATGATCTGCTCTAGGAATTATTGTGGAGAAGTCCTATGGAGGTCAGACAGATGGTCACAATGCTCCCTTCTGGTCTTAGAATCTAATGGAGTCAATTGATCAGAAGTAATTAGAATAGAAATCAAGGAACACAAATTCCCTTATATGCAGATGATGTCATTGTATTTTTTATTAATCCAATTTACATATAACTAGAATTGCAAGAGGAAATCTTAAAATTTGGTGACATGTCAGAATTTGAAATAAACTATGACAAGTTAGAACTTCTGCATGTAGTGTGGGAGAAATATCCAAAAGATAAATACAAATGAGTAACTACTTCAATCAGGTACCTCGGAATATGAATTTCTGAAAGATGCCAGGTCTTGTATAATATTAACTATAGTCTTCTGATTAAGAATATCAAAACAGATCTGGATAATTTGCCAAAATGAGATTTCATTGTTAGGCAAAATTGCAGCGATATTTTTAAAATTAATATCTCACCCCTAATTAGTTTCTGTTTCTAGAGGCACTCCTGGTTTCAGATCCAGAAAGTCTTAGATCAGTGGCAATCCATAATAAGAAAAATCATTTGGGGAAATAAGAACTCCAGGGTTAACTAATCTGTTTTACCAAGGCCAGAGTAAAAGGGAGGATTGACTCTACCAAACATTAAGCACTGTTATCAAGCTAGTCCTAACAGAAACTTGATATACTGGGTAATACCAAACCCTGATAAGTACTCCATACAGATAGAACAAGCCCACGTGTTGTGCAATCAAACTCCACATGACCCTTTCGGTAAATAAAACGTGTAGGCCAAAAGTCAGTATATAATCACTCTTTTATGCAAGCAACAACAGAAATTTGGGATATTTTATTCAGAAAGCTAAACCCATACCCAAAGTAGATAATATAGAATTCAATCACATTAAAAGCCTAGGACGTTTTGACATTTGGAAACTTATAGGTATATCAGAATGTAGCCAACTCTTTAGAGCTAATACGTCTAGATAACTTTATAAAATACAACTTCCAAGATGCACCAAAATTCCAGTATACCTCTACCCACAACTGAGATTTTGCAAAGAGGCAAACCAAAGCAGAAAATTGATAGATTTTAGAAAACTACTCACTATACCCATGAAACACAAAGGCTTATGCTCTATTATATACAGAGTAATCTGTAACTGTTCCTTAGAGGGAATAACTATGTTCATGAAAAGCTGCAAAGTTGACATAGGCACAGATACCAAAACTGAGGAATGGAAGAACATATGGAGCAATGGTTCCCCCACATCAATAAACCCATTAATAAAAAAAAATGATATTAAAATTATTTATCAGTGGTACGTAACTCCCCTTAAAATTAAATTAATGTATGGTACAGGGGCAGGTTAATGCAGAACAGAATGTAATGAAATGGGAGGGTTTCTCCACGTATGGTGGACGTGCTCAAAAGTTAAGATATTTTGGACAGCCATTGAGATTGCTTATGGGAGATAACACCATCAGCTATCAAATAACCTCTTATTATTTTTATAGAATTGTCTTGAAAACGCTGCATCTTACAAAAGTCATAAAGATTTACTCACTCACCTCCTAGTTGTTCCTAGAAATACCGTAGCAACCTGGTGGAAGAAAAGTGACTCCTCTAAATCTATTGACATATCTCAGGAAGTGTGGGAAATTCTGATGCTGGAAAAATTCACTCATGTTAATCCATCAAGTCATAGTTTTACATGGGAGAAATAAAAAAGACAACTCTTTAGAAATCCAATGGACATTTTGGAGTTTGTTGGAAGAAGTTCATCATACACCATCAATCCTGATAGTCTGAGAACTTTTTTTGAATACTAAGGAATGGAAAAACTCCTTCAACATTAGTCAAAATTAAACTCAAATTTAAGATATTAAAAGAAGGAAAATAGAGGGTATGGGAAGAGACAAGCTTAATGTTGTATAGAGTTTTGATAGGACAGCTAACAGACTATGCATTTAAATGTAAGAACAACAGAAGTTTGGACATAAACATGAGCTAATGAAAGACTTGAACCGACACTATTAACTGACAAAGCAGAAGAGGAAGACAAAGAGTAGAAAAGCATCAATCACAATATGTAAGCAATATCACAAATTTGAAGAAAGCAACTGATAGGTCTCATCAGTACAGCTTTAGGGACTTCCATAGGGTAATTTATAATCAAATAACCTAAATAGAGAAACTTAGTGTCTATAACAGAAATCTTCTAACTTGTTTTATGAAAAAAGTGGATCTGTTGTGACAGAGAGCCAGGGATTTTTTCACCTTTCTTGCAGCCCCTTCAAGCCACAGTGGGTTAAGTAGGAACATGCATAGTACCTAACTGAAACAATGAGGAGTCTGATGGCATTTTAAAGATGTAAGGTTCTTGGGAGGCTACGGGCCTACCCAGGGTGCTCTGCAAGAACGAGACCCACACACACTGTGAGTTATTTGGCTTTAAGGAAGGTAAAGTGACACACCCGCAACGGGGACTCCTGGCGTTGCTGTCATGGAGGCGGGGAACCCAGCGCACTGAAGCTCGGCCTGGTATGGAGTCCGAAGGCGGGATCGAAGCCCTGCAGCTATATATACAAATGCAGAAACAGCTTATACATAAACAAATAGGGGCTTTCCACAGGCTGAGTCCGCCCCTTGGCTTAAGGCCATACAAAGCAGTTCTTACCAGCTAGGAGCGGATTACACTGGCATGCCGTGTCCTACAATGACCGGCCGCCGAGAAAGCAGAAATACCCTAGCTAGGCCGTAACACAGTCTTCCGCAGTCTCCTACATTCCTCCCCTCACTTTCTCGAGTGACGCCAGCGACCATGAGGACCCCGAAGGGGTAGGTGTGGGGCACCGGGGGCAACAACGGCGACCACACATGCAACAAACATATAAGCTCAACAGACCAAGGAGGCCAAGACAAAGGCCCTGCACCAAGTGTGCAGCCCAGCCACGTAAGGAGGTGAGCCAAGACCAGAGCCAGGAATCCCCTTGTTGCTGGCGAATGCCCTCCGCTAAATGGCGAAGGCACTCCAAAGCGCCTTCTACAGAGGGCCCAGCATCAGTAACATTAAAGCAGCACATGCCGGCAAAATCTTGGCAGAGGTGGCCGTGTTGAAGTAATAAATAATCAACGGCCAGCCTATTTTGTAACATTCCCTGGCATACTTCCCCAAGCTCTTGCGTAAGCAGTGTAAGAACTGTGGAGGTCAGATTAATGGCTTTAGCAACAGTGCATGCGAGGTGTGCTACCGCATGATAATTATGCGCCACTAGACCCGGTATGCCCACCAGGGAAAACACAAGGGCTGCAGCTTCCGTTTCGGAAAATAGGGTCACCTCAGCCTTACAGGTGGAATCTAAAGGGGTGTTTTCTTGTCGGTGGCGGGCAAAACCCACTGGGGGATGTGTAAACAAAAGGGGGGCTACTCGGCCGAGGGCACAGGGGCCCCCAGAACTAGTGGCAGGGACGTAGGTGTACACGACCCTGCCACAAAGCAAAAACCACCCCACAGGCAATTTCATATATCCATAAGCAAAAGAAACATTATCCCTGCTTTGACAAAATAACTCCCTATTGGTATGATCTACCACCACATGGGTAGCGTTTACAAAATATACACCAACAACAGCAGGGGTAACATTAGCAAGACGAAAGGAATACATGGCTGTATCTAAAGCATACTGGGCGGGGCCCAATGCATATAAGTCCCCATACGTTATATGTCTCGCAATTGTTTTTAACAGGGAAAATTCCTGCAATAAGGCCGGGGCTGCGCAAACACCAATAAAACAGGTCTCCATAAGGGCACCCATAGCATACACTCGGGGGAGGCAGAAAGACGTTGCATTCACGGCAGTTTGGGCAAGTACTACCCATGCGTTGACTGGAGAGGCAACAGCCCCCTGGGCAGTAACTCCCATCACAAGGAGTGCTGCGACAATCGGGAGAGCGAGGCCATACAGGGATAGTCCTCTCCCTCTGGCAGCACGTAGGCCCATCCTTCCCCAGTGGCCAGGATCACGGCAGCTTGCGGTTCTCACTGCGGCACTGTCCACCAGACGTTCGCTAGTACGTGCCATTCAGTCTCACTTGGGCTGCGGTTTGTCAGACCTGCAGGAGGTAAAGGAACAAGTTTACAGAGGGCCTCCCCTCGCTCCCACTGCAGTGGCTCGGCACCCGCGTTGGTGCATGAGAGGAGGGCTAGAGAGCAATCTGAGCTCAACCAATACAGGGGATACAGCCGTAGGCCCTCCCTCACTGGAAGAACACAAAACAAACAGGGTGGCTCGCACCAAAGTTTTGCTTGGGTGGTCCAAGGAGTCACTGTCTGCTCTGCCTGCAAAGTGTTGGGGTGCAATGCATATAAGGTTACTACACCTTGTGCCGAATCCACTACCCCAGGTGCATGCCTAAGATCTACTTGCAGATGTGCTGGCATCTGGGGGGGCATGGTGAGATGCTGGAGGGGTGTCTGGCCTCCATCCAAGAAGCAGTTATTCAGTAGCCAGACAGCCTGCTCCAGCACCCCAGACCAGCCACACAGTGTGTGGGTGGACGTAAGGCGACGGATCTGGTCTTTCAGGAGCCCATTTAGGCGCTCGATGAGGCCATTGGCTGTTGGTGTGTAGGGAAGGTGAAAGTGCCAGTCCACGGCAACATCGGCGGCCCAGGTTTGAACTGATTGGGCCGTGAAGTGGGTCCCTGGTCACTCTGCACGGTATGTGGGGTCCCGTAACGGGAGCACAATTGTTGCAGCGCCATCAGCGTGGTTGTTGCCGCTGCAGTGGTGCTTGGATGTACAAACAGCAGATCGGTATAGGTGTCTACGGCCATGAAGACATATTGCCAGTGCCGCTCCTGGGGCAGAGGGCCTATGTAATCGACCTGCCAATCTTGGCAAGGGCCTGTGGCTTGGTAGATTCGACCAGTTGGTCCTGGAAGGGCAATGGGTGCCAAACGGGAGCAGATCAGACAGCCTGCCTGGGCAGTGTGGCACGCTGCCAGTGGAAGGGCAGTGCCCTGGCGCAGGGCCGTGTACTGCATTGCACGGGCTCCACGATGGCCCCCTTCCACACGGTAATGCTCAGCTAATTGTATGACCTCTTCTCGGGCCATGTCATCGGCCGCCGCATTCCAGTGGGCCTCTGCGGTCTGGGCTTTTGTATGGGCGTCTACGTGTTGCACAGCCAGGGTGGCCTGCCGGGCATAGTGGAGGAGCTGCTGCCATAGTGCAGTTCCCCACAGGGGCCGGCCTGCCAATTCCCATCCCTTGGCTTCCCATGCAGTCACCCAGGTCTGGAGGCCCTTATACAGGGCCCAACTGTCTGTATAAATATACGTCCATGGTGGGGAGTCCTCGATGGCCAGGGTGGCGGCCCGCAGCTCGGCCCATTGGCTACAGCCGGCTGTCCCCAACACCATGGCTACTACATCCGCATAGGGGGCGTACGCTATCGCCCTCCACTGCTGGGTCCCCTGGGCGGTGTAGGCCACAGACCCATCCGTGAACCATGCGTAGTCCCATTCCTCGGCGGGCAGCTGGTCCACAGGAGGGGCCTCTCCTACCGGAGAGGGGTGTACAGGGTCCTCCACTGGTGGCAGCTCGTCCGTGAGAGAGGGCACATGCTCAAAGGTAATCGCCCCCAGCAAGACAGTGTGGGGGGTGGAGACAGAGGGCCGGCCTAACAGCATACTCTCCTGTAAGTAATGCTTCCACTTGAAGTGGGTGGCATTTTGTGCGACTCCTGTTTGCACTTGGGTGGGGTCCTCCCGCACCCAACGCCCCAAGGGAATGGGCGTGTGCACCACCACTGGTATAGGGCCTGTCACGCGCTCGGTGTCTTGTAGTGCCCAGACCACTGCCAGGATTTGTTTTTCCAGAGGGGTGTAGCTGGGCTCCGCCCCCTTCAAGGCCCGGGACCAGAAGCCGATGGGTTCTTTCTGTTGGTCCCCTGCTGGGAGCCAGAGCCCCCAGGAGGCCACGTCCACCACTGTGGTGACTTCAAGCTCGAACAGGACCCCCGGCTGTGGGGCACGGAGCCAAGTGTGCGTAAGCAGGGCGTCTTTGCACAAATCAAAGGCGGTCTGGTGGCTGCGTGCCCACTGCCAGGGCTCTGCCTTCCGCACTAAGGCTTGTAATGGCCGCATGAGAAAGGCGAGATGGGGGATAAATGCGCGCCAGAACCCAAG
Source organism: Chelonoidis abingdonii (assembly GCF_003597395.2). NCBI lineage: Eukaryota > Metazoa > Chordata > Testudines > Testudinidae > Chelonoidis > Chelonoidis abingdonii. The sequence continues at coordinate 56,522,816 of NC_133776.1, forward strand.
CAAACCAAGGAAAGCTTGCAGCTCCCTCTTTGTCTGGGGCGTGGGATAGCCCTGCACAGTTTGTCACACTTTCTGAGGGATCTGCTGTTCTGGCCCCACCCCATAATGCCCAAGAAGACCACCGTCTGAGCAAGGCCCTGTATCTTCTGCGGATTCCGACTCCACCCACATGCCTCCAGGCTCTCCACAATGGCATGTAAGGCATCCGCCACCACCTCGCAAGAGGGGCCGGAGACCATGACGTCATCGATATAATGATAGTGGTGGGCCAGCAGTGGCAACTGTATCTGGGCCAGGTCAGTGCTGACTAGCTGGTGGCATATGGTTGAGGAGTGCTTCCAACCTTGCGGCAGCAAACAAAAGGTGTACTGGCGTGCCTGCCATGAAAAGGCGAACTGTTCTTGACTACCCAGGGCAATGGTGATGGAGAAAAAGGCATTAGCCAAGTCGAGAACGGCGTGCCATGGTTGGGCAGCCACTGCAATATGCTCGATCAAGATCACCATGTCTGGTACAACAGCCGTCAGCCGGGGGGTCACTTTATTAAGCTCCTGATAGTCTACAGTCATACGCCAGGTCCCATCCAGTTTCCGTACGGGCCAGAGGGGACTGTTGTAGGGGCTTAGGGTGGGTTGGATAATCTTGGCCTCCAATAGCGCGTTAATTGTTTGGGTAATTTCCTCCTTCGCTCCCAAGAGGCGGTATTGCTTCTTAGAGACCACGGCGGTTGGGGGGGCAACACCATGGGTTCCCAGCGAGGGGTGCCCCGCGTGATTGTTAATGTCTGCACCTCCCACGCTCGCGTCGCGCTTACATACCAGGGATGGCCGAATGCAAAAAGGCCGTACTGCGTGTCCACCGAACGGCCCCGTAGGACATCGATGCCTAGTATGTACTCCCCGATGGCAGCTGCCAGGACTGTGGCCTGGAACGGAGGGGCTTTCCCCAGGGTCAAGGTGACCATGACCTCATATGCCGGGGTCTCAGCTCCTCCAAGGCTTTTCACCAAGGTGGCTCGGCCCTGGGTCTGCGCAGAATGCAAGATCGTGACTTCGGCACCTGTATCGAGGAGCGCCAAGACATGCTGAACCCTCCCCTCAGCCAGCGGATTACTAGGGGTACGTAGGGGCGTTGGTCCCCCGCCTCCCTCTCGTATGTGGCTGCGGCCACGCACAGAACGGAGGACCCGCCACACCCTCAATAGGGGCGTGGCAATTGCCACTCCGAGGGTGGAGCAGAGGGCTCTACTGGTTTGCTTCGTTCCACGCCCTTTTCTCCTTCGCTTCTGGTACTTCGTTTAGCGGCAGGCAGCTGCATCCATCGCTTATACAAGTCTGCCGTTGGCTTCCCATTGATTTCCTCTCGACAGACTCCCGCCTGTAAGAGATCTAAGCACAAAACCTTCCGGGGCACCCGCAGCTCCCCCTTTTCTTGTCCCCCGCCAGCCTGTCCCTTACTCTGCTGCCCCTTTGCAGCTTGGACGGCCCTAGGCCATGCCCCGGCCAGGGCGGTCTCCAATTGCATAAGGGTGGCAGCTAGGTCTCCGACCCACCCATCCCCTGCCATAACAACCACAAGGAGCGAGGGCTTCAACTCGTCTGGGGCCAAGCGCAATAGGGTAGCTTTAATGGACTTTGTGACCAGCGTGTCGTCTGGTCCGTTCTTACCACCCGTCTCTACGGCCCAGGCCATCCCCAACTGCCGTAGTACTTGTACCCCCTTGGCGATGGTTTTCCAGGGGCCTGCTTGTGCCTCCAATTCCCCTACCGATGGGTAGGCCGCACCTACAGCCGCCGCCAACCAGCAGTACAGGGAAGGAGACTCCTCATTCCCATCGGGCTCCTGGGGGTTGGACATTTGTGCACGTACCTGTGAATCTTGTGACAGGACACCCAACTGTTGCAGCTCATACCGGAGGAGCATGACCGTATTACCCGCATTGTCCCAGGCTCTGACTAGCCAGCGCAGGACACCTTCCCCGGGCTCCTGGCGAAACAACTTTACGATTCCTTGCAATTCACTTGTTTTGAAGGTTTGAACGACTTCCGGTTGCAGCTCGCCGCCCTCGGCTCGTAGCTCTCTCACAGGACGGGCGTGCACCACCAGAGGCCTCAGCTCCTCCTCATCCTCGGAGGAGGAGGATGAGCCCCAGATGTTACCGTCCCAGGCCTCAGGGTCCCAGAAGGGGGCAGCGGTCACCGCACTTACCTGGGCCGTGGTTACCGGTAGCCACCCGAGTCTGAGACACCATTTATTTGCAACCCGGGCCACTAAGACTTCACAATGCCTCATCAACTCCTGGGCGCGCTCTGCCTGGGAGGTGACGACCTCCTGGGCCACGGCCCAGGCCTCCGCCTGGGCCGTGCATTCCAGCGTCTTTTCTTCCAGGGCCCGCTGTAAGCAGAGCACCTCCTCATCCTGGGCCTGGAGGGAAGTCAGGAGGAGCCACCCTAGCTCCCCCATGGCTCGCCTTTCCGTCCCAGAACACCGGTTCGCCCGCAGCCGCTGTAAGCTCTCTGTCAGCTGTGCAGGGGTAACTCCAGCTGCCTGCCGGAATTCCGGCCAATCAGCCGGGACAGCCCACCCGGCCAGAAGCCATGCTACCAGCCCCCAGCGCTCAGTCTGGGGCCACCCGGGTATGCACTGTAGGGACAGCGACGGCTTCCCTACTTCCCCTACCTTTGACCAAAACGGCATCATCTCCCAGAGCACCCTGCTCGCTGCGCCAGATATAAGGTTCTTGGGAGGCTACGGGCCTACCCAGGGTGCTCTGCAAGAACGAGGCCCACACACACTGTGAGTTATTTGGCTTTAAGGAAGGTAAAGTGACACACCCGCAACGGGGACTCCTGGTGTTGCTGTCATGGAGGTGGGGAACCCAGCGCACTGAAGCTCGGCCTGGTATGGAGTCCGAAGGCGGGACTGAAGCCCTGCAGTTATATATACCAAATGCAAAAACAGCTTATACATAAACAAGTAGGGGTTTTCCACTGGCTGAGTCCGCCCCTTGGCTTAAGGCCATACAAAGCAGTTCTTACCAGCTAGGAGCGGATTACACTGGCATGCCGTGTCCTACAATGACCGGCCGCCGAGAAAGCGGAAGTACCCTAGCTAGGCCGTAACCCAGTCTTCCGCGGTCCCCTACAAAAGATTAACAGATTGATTTAAGCTTATGCCCAAATAAAACTGTTAGTCTTTAAGGTGCCACCGGACTCCTCATTGTTTTTGTGGTTACAGACTAACATGGCTACCTCTCTGATACTTAGTACCTAACTGAGGCACGTGATTGAATTGTTAAGTAAGCAGAGTCTGAATGAGCTCACCTGACATCTAGTGGTGAGCTGTGGAAGAGGACTTCAGGAGCTGATCTCGTTTGCATGGGCACATCCACATCTACCCTGCCTAGATGCTGAGCATGATGGGATTGCTTGCCCAAATGGTCACTTTTGGCTGGTGTGGGATCCCCAGTCTCCTTATTATTGGGGCAGGAGTAATAAAGGGTTGTTATCCTTATTGTATTAATCAAGGGCAGCAGAACTGTACTTGGCATAGCCTGACTGAGGGACTCACTCTCAACTAAATGGCACTCTCTAAGCAGGGAACATGGGTTCCAAAGCCCAGTGAGCTGAGAATTGGTGGGGACAGATATCTCTGTTGGGTGGTGTGGCCCTGGCCTAAGGGTTTCAAGTTTCATTTTACTATTTCTCTTAGCCCTGTGTAATGACAAAGCTAATTTAAACTCACTTGAGAGTCTTGTTACACACTGTAGAGCTGAAATCACTGATATTGAGGTCTAAGTGTTTGACTTGCTTTGGGACAGTGGCTCTGATGCAAGACTGCCCACTGTCTGCCAGGAATAAGGCTCCCCCACTAACAGCTGAAATCACTGAGAGCTGTGTTAAGCAGTGGGATCTGAAGACATCCAGGTGGATCAGTGGGCAGCTGGCAGGGCGGCCAGGAGAGAGGTGTGGTGATCAGCCGGCAAAGTGACTGGTGGATATGTGTGATTAGCCAGTGAAGAGGAGCAGCGAGCGAGTGCCTGAGAAGCAGAGTGAGTAAAGTGCCTTCTTACCCCCCTCCACCCAGGGCAAAAGGTGAACTCTGCAAGTGCATCTCTGGACTCTGGGTCTGCACTGACCAAGGACAACAACTGTGAGTGGGGTGCAGAGAAGGGATGGGCATGTTAAAGGGACTTTTGGTTGCTGGACTTAAGAACCTGACAGAAAAGGTCCCTGCCCAACTTACTTGGGGGTGGGTCTTTTGCTCATGGTTTATATTTGTGAACTGTGTTTGTGGCATTTTCCCAAACTGATGTTGAGTTACCTTTTATTAAAAGTTCCTTTTCAGCTTTCAGACTCTGTGCTTGCGAGAAGGGAAGTATTGCTTCTTAGAGATGCCCAGGGCATGGTATGTAATTGTCCCAGGTTACTGGGTGGGGGAATGAGCTGGTTTTGTGTTGTATTGTTGAACAGAAACCCTTAGATATTGAACCCATCACTGGTTGCTGCCAATTCCAATGGGCAGAAGGGTTACAGTTAATTTGTCACAGCTTGTGGCCAGTTTCCAGGGTGGTTAAAAGGATGATTTGCATGGTTCTCAGAGAGAAAAGATCTAGGATTTTGCAGAGGGTCCTTGGGCTCGTGAGATTGGATGAGACCTTGTGACCCTCACAGGCTGAGATCACCATCCTTCTGCACCTTCTGTTCCCCTGGCTGGGGAGGAAGCATGGTAGGACTCAGAGCTGAGTCTTGGGGCACAGGCTGAGGAAAGTCTACCCAAAGTTACAGGATATCTGGTAGGAGCCCTGTAACCCCCACACTGAAACCAGTTAAATGTCTGCTGTAGGAGAATATGGGTGATGGACAGGTAACAGGTATTTAAATTTAAGAGTTGCATCCTGCCACTTAAAATCCATCCATGAGTGTTCTCATTTCACCACCATGTCCGCATCAAGGTCTCTTTGTTGGGACAAACAATGTCTGTTTTGGGACCGGCTCTGTTCAATATCTTCATCAACGACTTAGATATTGGCATAGAAAGTACGCTTATTAAGTTTGCAGATGATACCAAACTGGGAGGGATTGCAACTGCTTTGGAGGACAGGGTCAAAATTCAAAATGATCTGGACAAATTGGAGAAATGGTCTGAGGTAAATCGGATGAAGTTCAATAAAGACAAATGCAAAGTGCTCATTTAGGAAGGAACAATCAGTTTCACACATACAGAATAGAAGAGACTGTCTAGGAAGGAGTATGGCAGAAAAAGATCTAGGGGTCATAGTGGACCACAAACTAAATATGAGTCAACAGTGTGATACTGTTGCAAAAAAAGCAAACGGGATTCTGGGATGCATTAACAGGTGTGTTATAAACAAGACACGAGAAGTCATTTTCCACTCTACTCGGCGCTGGTTAGGCCTCAACTGGAGTATTGTGTCCAGTTCTGGACACCGCATTTCAAGAAGATGTGGAGAAATTGAGGAGGGTCCAGAGAGAGCAACAAGAATGATTAAGGTTTTGAGAACATGACCTATGAAGGAAGGCTGAAAGAATTGGGTTTATTTAGTTTTGGAAAAGAGAGACTGAGAGGGGCATGATAGCAGTTTTCAGGTATCTAAAAGGGTGTGATCAGGAGGAGGGAGAAAACTTGTTCACCTTAGCCTCTAAGGATAGAGCAAGAAGCAATGGGCTTAAACTCAGCAAGGAGATTTAGGTTGGACATCAGGAAAGTTCCTAACTGTCAGAGTAGTTAAGCACTGGAATAAATTGCCTAGGGAGTTGTGAATTTCCATTCTGGAGATATTTAAGAGTAGGTTAGATAAATGTCTATCAGGGATGGTCTAGACAGTATTTGGTCCTGCCATGAGGGCAGGGGACTGGACTCGATGACCTCTCGAGGTCCCTTCCAGTCCTAGAGTCTATGAATCTATGAATGTTAAGTGAGTTTCCCAGGAAATCTCTAGTGACAGGTGAATGCAAATGCATCACCCCATTGTGCAAAAAACCCAGCAACTCAAAACTACGCACTGAGAAGACAACCATTGTCTTCTGATCACCTGTTACACAAGGACAAGATCAAAGGCCCAAGTGTATAAAGAAACAGGCTGATCTACAATGTCTGGGTTCTTGTTCTGAGAAAAAGCTGTTTTGAACTGGAAACCATGGAATTTCTGGGATTTGAAGGATTTGAAGGATTGATCACTTACTGGAGCCCAAGGTTTGAGTTGGGTGTGATCTTATAAGAACATGAGTGGACTGATACAGAATAGCCAATGGTCCATCTAACCCATGGTACAATATGGACTGCTGAATAGCTGTGTATCCTCAGTTCTCCAACCTGGGATGCCTTTTACACGGCTTTACAGGTGAACAGCCATTCCTGGCCAGTTAACACACAACCTCTAGCATGTAACTTGCTCTCAGCTACACAGTATTGAGTGCTACTAGCTAGCCACTCATGAATTACACTGCAGAAGGCTACTAGCTGATTCTCTAGTCCTAGACTTTCCCCCAGAAATGTGTGTCTTCTGTTGCCCAGCACAACTGCACAACACAAGCTCATATAAAGCCCGTCATTTCATCAATGGAAAATGACATGCACCAGCCTTGTTATTCCGCGTGGAGTTTCCCCACAGTCTTTACTCCATACACATTGGTTAGCTAAGATAGTGAAACAAGTTTATTAACTACAGAAAGAAAATAAAGATTTTAAGTGGCTGCAGGTAATGAGGCATAAAAGTCTGGATTGGTTAAAAAAAAGAAAAAGATAAAATACAAGCTAAATGCCTAACTTAACAAGTTAAGTGAACTTAAAAGCAAAAGTTTTTTCTCTCCATAATCTTACAGCATTCTGTACTAGATTAAAAACCTCCTAGCCAGGCCTCCCACCCCAAGCTCAATTCTTTAAAAGTCATTGATATAAACAGAGATGAAGGACGAGAGTGTGGTCAAGTGTTTTTCAGCCCTCTTTATAATTCAATTCCTTGTGCTAGAAACATCCTTGCTGAGTCATGGTGACCAAAAAGCTCTTGTGGACATGAGGTTTGAACCATCATTGTGATGAAATGTAAATGTCTTGTTCAGACTTCCCCCTGCCAAGGAATGGCCATTTAAGTAGGTGATGGTCCATTAACACCTGGTGGTGTGTGTGACACTCTGTACCTCGGGTGAATACCCAGCACCCCCATGTTCATCTTTGTAAAATGATTGTGTGGTATCAAATGCAAAGTTTGTCATGTCGGGTGTCTTCGGAAGGCTCATGATGCATGGTAGTTATAGTGATGTTATAGTAAGGTTGCAATTTCATGTATATAGTTACGAGGCTGAAAATGTATCCTTGTGGCTTACAGCAAACCCAGGCAAAAACTCTCCAGGAACAGAGAGGCAGTACACATCTCGTCAGTGCATGTATGGGACAAACCCAACCCAGCCTCACAGGAACAAAGGACACTGGCCTTGGCAGCAACAAAAGAATCTGTTAGACTCTTGAAGGAGTCATCCGCCTTCCTTTGGTCAGTTTGGAACTGTGATGCAGTAATGCTTACCTGACTCTGAAGGTGGAGGGGGCAAAGCCAAGAGGGAAGAAAAGACATGATAAAAGGGAGAGATATTTGCCATGCTCTCTCTATCTCTTCCACCTACATCTACAGACACTACACCAAGCAACTGAAGCGCTGATCAAAGGGGAGAGCCTGGCTGAAGAGCAACCAGCCAACCTGTGGTGAGAAGCATCTCAGTTTGTACGGGCATTGAAAGTCTTAAGATCAGCTTAGAATGTATTTTGCTTGTATTTCATTTGACCAAATCTGACTTGTTATGCTTTGATTTATAATCACTTAAAATCTATCTTTATAGTTAATAAATCTGTTTGTTTATTCTATTTGAAACAATGCATTTGATTTGAAGCATGTTAGAGACTCCTCTTGGGATAACAAGCCTGGCACATATCAATTTCTTTGTTAAACTGACAAACTCATATAAGCTTGCAGCGTCCAGCAGACATAGTGGACACTGCAAGACAGAGGTTCATAGGATTGTGTCTGGGACTGGAGGTACTGGCTAGTGTCATTCAGTTGCACAATCCAAGGAGCAACTTACATGCCAGAGGCTGTGCGTGAACAACCCAGGAGTGGGAGTTCTCACAGCAGAGCAGGGTAAGGCTGGTTTGCAGAGCCAAGGATTGGAGTGACTAGCAGATCACCAGTCCAGATAACACCAAAGGGGAATGTCACAGGATGCCAGTGTTTCTTTTTCTCTGAAGAACTGGTTTGGGTCTGCTTTTCTAACTTGGAATATGTTACAGGAATGTTATACAGCAAAATCTTTTAACTTTACATACAGTGTTGGCACACACGCTTTACCAGAACAACAATGTTCAGCAGATTATGAGGTTTCAAATGATACCTGACAAGGCATAATTTGTACAAAATTTTTCATAATTCTGTAAAAGTGGTGAACATAATGGTATAGACTGTCATATTCCCTCTTCCCCTTACAAAGATGCAGGAGTGTCAGCCACTGGCTTAGCCATAGGCAGTAGGCCAGGGCCCTCTTGAGTTTTGACAACATAATTCCCAAGTGTTGCTAAACACTGCTATGCCATTCACATGTGCTCTTGCAAAGTTCTGTGAACTATTTAACACTTTGCCCAGCTTTGTGATCTTCCCTGCCCTTTCAACTGGTGTTGGCTCACTGCAGATATTAATACTTTCCAGAGTGGAGTTATCTTGGCATTTAGCCATCAAATCAATGAGATGGTGTGCCTCTGTTTCCCCTTCTACAAAACAGATCATGTTTACCATGGCTTCTCTGCAGTGATAAGCTTTAAGTGTGTTTACATGCATTAGCTGTGAAACAGCATTATCATGAGGCTTTTTAACATGACATGTATTCTCATTTTAAAGGGTTCTTCCCAAGAATTTTGCATCTTTTCACAGGGATTAACACCAAGTCTCCTATTGCAAAAAAGTGTTTACAAATATTTGTATTATACCACATCTTTTGTTTAGATTGATGGTCTTTGAGGTTGGTTTGGACAATACTTATTGTGTCCTTTAACTCTTTCCTGAACCGCTGCACTGGTGCTTCTTTTACTGGTTCTTCTTTTATCTCAGTGTTCCCTTCAGCGCTGGTCCTTAATCCAGCCAAATTCCTGGGACTTTGGTATTGCAGGATCTGGTGAGGCAGGGATGCAGGGTGCTCCTGCACATTAGCAGGCCCTTTTTAGAGTTGTCCCTCAACCCCAGGGCTGTGCGGATCCAAGAAGCCCATCTCCCTTCGTGGGGTCAACCTGTTGCCCTTGTCCCCAGGATTGAGTACTTTCCCAGCCCTCTTTTCTGGAGGGTTATGACTTGGGTTCTTTTGGTTAAGAGAGTTCTCCATCACCATAGACACCCTCTGGCCAGGTGTATCTGTTGCCAGCAGCATCCTTTCCGTTGCTTCTCCCTTCCCTGGTGTGTCTCTCATCCTTGGGCAAGGCAAGCATTTTGGCAGTTGCCCTGCCCTGCCTGTGTTTCCCCACAGTCAGCTGGGGTCTCAGCTACCACCATGCTCAGCTCTGTCTTTGCTTTCCCACTGAGGGTAGACAGCAAACTTGCTGCCTTGGTTACAGCATCATAGCCAATGTGACTCACACCTCCTGTGTAGAGATGGGTGGAGACCATCCCTCTGCACCACTTGGCCACAGGTGTCTGGTTACAAACTAGAATGTATCTTAGGCCATGTCTATATGTACAGCGCTGCAGAGGCACAACTGTACCAGTACATCAGCATAAAAAATTCACCTCCACAAGTGGCAGAAGCTGTGTCAGTGGCTCTGAACTGTGATACTCTTCATACATAAAACTTTTAAAAATGGCATGAATCTAGAGTGCACCTCATGGATTTAAAACATCAGAACCTGAATGCAGCACGTTCTGCTTCCTCTCACACTATGCTGCTGTGACAAGCTGCAGACTCCTCCTGATCCTGCACTTACACCGATCTTTACATAGTCAGGGACACACCCAGCTGCAGTTACATGAAGGCTCTGCCAACCACTGCATGAACCAACAACAGAGAGGCTCCAGCCAAAATACCTCCAGCTCCCCAGCCTAGGACCCCAGAGCTGTACTGTCCTGCCCTGGTCGAAAGCCTGACCACTATGAATTTATTACCCAGTCCGCCACTTCTACAAAGGAAAGTGGACATGCACTAACTCTTGTTCCTGAGCTGATTTCCCAAGCACTTCAAGCAAACCACACAGTTTTAGGTAAAAATATAGAACAGATTTATTAATTAGAGAAAGATTGATTTTAAGTGATTATAAGAGATGGCAAACAGATCAAAGTAGGTTATCTAGAAAATAAGCAAAAATGCAATCTAAGCCTAATATACTAGGCCTGGTCTACTCTGGGGAAGGAGGGGGAAAGGGGGGGCGATCGACCTAAGATACGCAACTTCAACTACGAAAATAGTATAGTTGAAGTCAAAGTATCTTAGTTCAACTTACCTTGCGTCCTCACAGCGCAGGGTCGATTGCCGTGTCTCCCCCGTCAACTTTGCTTCCACTTCTTGATGAGAGTTCAGCAGTCGATGGGAGAGCGACTGGGGATTGATTTATTGAGTCTACACTACACATGATAAATTGATCCCCAATAGATCGATTGCTACCCGCTGAACCAGCGGGTAGTGTAGACGTACCCCTAGATAGGATTTGAATTAAGCAGTGTCTAACTCTGTTAGATAGTATGAACAGTCCACCAAGATTTCATGCACAGGCAGGCTTCCTTCTTTCCTGCCCAGGACCAGCACTTCCCCCAGTTCAGTCCTTGTTCTTTAGGTGTTTCCAGGTGCTGTGTTGTAAGGGGAATGAGGCCGCATGATGATGTCACTTCCCCCTTGTATAGCTTATTCCATATGGCAGGAACTCCTTTGTTGCAAGCCAAGTTCCCAGCCCAGAATGTGGAAAAATACAGGTACTAAAATGGAGTTCAGTGTCATGTGATCTAGTTACATGGCCTTGCATGCTTTGCTGAGTCATAGCAAGGGCCATTGCCCATATCCTAGCTAGAACGTCTTCAGGAAGGTCCATCATGTGTGGATAAGCTTCTTCCATGGTCCACTGTCAGTTAAGTGTTCTTTGATGGGGCATTTAACTTGAATAGTCCCTTCACAATGTACTGGCCAGACTAGAAGTAAACTGCCTTGTGGGTGTTACCCCAGGAGCAAACACATTTGAAATAGATACACAGTCAATATTCATAACTCCACATACAAAAATGATACATGCACACAAATAGGATAATCATATTCACAAATCATAACCTTTCCATTGACACCTCAGATGACATATTTTGTACAAGATGCATCATAATTATGTCATAATCATACCACAATGGTGAATATGGAGTGCAGAGTGTCACACCTTCCCTTTAAAGGTGAGCTGAGTTGCCTTTTTTAAAAAAAATTGTTTATGATCACAAACCTTTTCCAGAACATGTGGAGAGTTACAAGGCTGGTGGAATGAATGATTGTTATGTCCAGTTCATGGCACCAAGATCAACACTCAGCTCATAAAAAGCAGTGCACTGAAGAGCTGCTCAGCAAGGGCTGGGATGAGCTCTGATGGGGCGAAGGGAAGGAACTCTGTGATCCGGCTCAGAACTTAAACAGAATATTCTGGAGATGGTGATGAGCCACTGGCAGGTAGTCTTAGAATGAGGTGAATTACTGGAGCCCCACAGGAGCAGACTTTTGAGAACTGGGGGAGGTTTGGCTTATCTTTCCCTAAGGATCTGAGACCCCAGAGCAAGAATCTAAACACTTTAGTGTCTTTGGAAGAGACAGGCCAAACTGTCATTGTGAAGTGATGGCTTCTTCAGCAAAGGACACACACATTTTCTTAAGCACACTTGGCAGCCTGCTTGCCTTAAAGTAGGTTCTGAAAATCTCCATCAGCAAAGGACTAATTACTTTCGCACTAGCCAGAAAGAACAGGAGTCTACAGCATTGACTATGGAACAGAGATCTGCACGACTTCTAGTACCCCAGCAAGCAACACCAATCTAATAAAAAAATTAAGCTGAGGAGTCCTCACCTCCATCTCTTCAACATCCTGCTCTCCTTCCACAGATGTCAACAGCTAGGCTGAATCCCAGTGATTTTTCTCTGCAAAAGAAAGAGAAAATTCCTTTCAGCAACAGGTAATTCAAATCAACTCTCAAGAAGAAACAGCCTGGAATCAGCAGCCTAGCCTAGTTTAAATTACCATTTTTTCCATACATCCTCAGCAGAATACTGTCCCCCTGTGTGGTGTCATTCACCTCACACTAAATTGGTCAACATTGAATTGAACTTGACCATACGCATCATCATACACACCCTCCGCCCCATTCCTATCCCATGACTACCAGTTCTGAGCAACATAGCCCCCGGAGCACCGCCAGCTTTTTTGCTGCCCTAGGCGGTGGAAGGTCCAGCCCCCGAAATGCCACCCCTGACAGAGGCGGCAGAAGGTGCTGCCCCCGAAATACTGCCGATGACCGGGGCGGCCGAAGATCGGGCTGGCACGGGAGCCGCCCTCCAAATGTTAGTGCCCTAGGTGACTGCCTAGGTCACCTAATGGGTTGTGCCAGCCCTGCATAGCCCATCCACACATGATTCAGCACAGAGAGTCTACAGCCAGGCTGGTAGAAAAGGTACACGCCAATCTAAGTCTTCCATTGTATATAGACATTTTTAGTCACCCCAGAGCATGACTTACATTGATGTGTCCATTGTGGTTTCAATTGCCAGATTGGAATCTGTCAGCAGCAACCTTTTGGTACGATGAGTAGTCAGCTATAGACGTTTGCAATGGTTTTGTTGTCACTGATCCGACCATTTGACTGCCAGGATTTGACCTGCAATGTCGCCCTTGGACTCTGCTGAACAGGTTCCAAACTGGCAAAGAATATGCGCAGTCAGACTCTGCACATGGGGTCTGCACGATGACCCACTTTGTCAATGCGGCCTCCATTAGTCAATGGCACATGTTGTTGACAAGTGTCAGCTGACTAGATTTCATGGTGGCCTTAGGGCCCTTCATTCTGTTGATGAAGCTGCTGTCGGTGACTCAGCAAACACTGCAAATGCTAGAAGAATGAATGCCTAGAATCAAAGCATCATAAAAGATGCTACAGATTTGTGGGCCTGTTTAAAGTTTTTCAAATTGATTTTTTTGGTATGAAAACTTGAATTTTTTTAAAACACTCCTCCCCCATTAAAAATGTTGGTGACATTTTCCATCAACATTTTATCCATTTTCTGAAAAAACAGTAAAGTTTTCAGAACTTCACCTCCTTGCACTCACACACATTTTCAACCAGCTCCACAGATTTCTTGATTGCAAGGTTTCTTTGCTGAGGGTCCTCTTGCTGCTCTAGTCACTTAAGGCCACTGTGCATATGAATTTCAGATGAGTGTGATTGCCTAGGATGACATCAGCAGCAATGTCATTTGTTACATATTTTATTTAAGGAAATGCATTCTTGTGAAAGGTCCACTTCAGAGTGATACGTTTACCCAGCTACATCTGCATGTACTGTGTTATAGAAAGAAGTATATCAGCCTGATTTCCTGCTATATACCCCCATGTAAAGCTCCAGTAAATTCCCTTGATTTCAATGAAGTTACACTGATGTAACATTGCAGCAATGTAATGGGGCAGGAGGCCCTGTGTCTCCTGAACTCAGGCAGTTATTCATAGTAGGCTAGAATTTTCTGCCTCTTAACTGGACTAATAGCTATATTTGTATTTGATGACTAATTTAATTGTCTCCATGTGTGCTACTCACAGCTCACAGGACCATGTCCCAGTTTTCTGCTTTTAGAAAACAAAGCCAGGAAGGGGGAAATGAAGACAAAGGGGCTGTCAGGGGGCTAATGAAATAGGGGGTGCAGAAATTAAAGGAACATTAAGATACTAGAAAGAGTAGAATTCCTGTCTTAACAGTAACTGTGTTCAAAGAATTCAAAGCCATAAAGTTTAAGGAGTGACTTTACAACATTTGGGGGGGAAAATCCCTGCTATATATAAAAATGAACTGCTGTCAAATAGATAGCGAATGCCACAAAATCAGAAACCTAGGGCTGCAAGGGGCCTTGAGAGGTCATCAAGCCCAGCCCCCTGTGCTGAGTCAGGACCATTCCTGGCAGATGTTTGTCTAACGTGTTCTTAAATACCTCCAATTACAGGGATTCCACAGTCTCCCTTGGAAGTTATTCCAGTGCTTAACTATCCTTATAGCTTCCTAATAGCTAACCTAGATCTCTCTTACTGTAGGTTACATCAATTACTTCCTGTCCTCCCTTCAGTGGACAGAGAACAATTGATTAGTCTTCTTTATAGCATATCTGAAGACTGTTATCCGGTCCCTCAGTCCTCTTAGTCATCTTTTCTCAAGACTAAACATCCCCAGCTTCCACTATGTCAAGTTTTCTACACCTTTGTCTTTTTTGTTGCTCTCCTCTGGACTCTCCAATTTGTCTTAAAGTGTGGCACCAGAACTGAAAGTGTCTTAAAGTGCAGCACCAGAACGAACACAATATGCCAGCTGAGGCCTCATCAGAACTGAGTGGAACAATCACCTCCCGTATCTTACATGTGACACCCCTGTTAATACACACCAGAATGATATTAGCCTTTTTTGCAACTGTCATACTGTTGACTCATGTTCAATTTGCAATCCACTATACCCCCAAGATCCTTTGTTACAGTAACAGCTCAGGCCAGTGCTTTCTGGGGGCAGCGTTACCAGTGCTGGAAGGCCAGTCTGGAGTCCTGTGGTTATATACACAATATTAGACTGTGTAGAGAGACTTCAACAACACAGGGGGCAGTGGCAAAGCTGTGCTTGAACAAACAAAGCAATCTGGTTTGGAACCGATTTAGTTCAAGTGCCCTTAGACAGACGAAACATTACCCAGTTTCTCATGGTGTAAATCAGTATAGCATCATTAAAGTCAACGGGCCAGATCCCCAGCTGGTATAAGTCAGCATGGCTCCATTGAGATCAATGGTAGAGATTACCAGATGGTGTAAATCCATGGAGTTTCATTACAGTCAGTGTAGCTAGCTTGATTTGGCTGGTTCTGTTTTGGGACACATGATCTCAGAGGAAGGTAGGCACAAACTCCAACCTGGACCAACCTGCAGTATCTACTCATACACACAGACCAGAAGACATAACCACTTCAGCTTCCTCTCTGGGACTCACTGTTCCAAGTTTATTCCAAATTATGCAACAGCTGGAGAACCCTTCCTGGCACTATTATGTTGACTCCGGGTTTCACTCAGGCAAATGCTGCTCAGACTTGTGGAAGAAATTAACTCCACTCTCAGGTTGGAAGCAACACAATCAGAGACAGCTTTATTCAGGACATGCAATTGCAAGGTAAGAACACAGATGACAGAGAGCATCTCTGCTTCAGTTTCTCCAAAGTACAAGCAAAATCACACAAGAATTTATACCTCTTTGTGACATGCATTAATTAAAAACATCTGCATTTTATTTAGGCTATTTGCTATCTATTCCAGTATTTTCTCACTTTCTCTTCTCAAACATCGTTATCTGAAGGCTAGGTCACACTGACTATTCTCCTGTTTTCCACTTGCTTCTGACGTGAGCCCTGCTTCTACAGGTCTCACAATATTAGGCTAAGGCCTTGGCTACACTGGAGAGTTGCAGCGCTGGTGGTGGCTTTACAGCGCTGCAACTCATTCACCGTTCACTCTTGCAAGGCACGTACAGTGCTATATCTCCCTGGCTACAGCGCTACATGTACTCCACCTTGACCTGGGGAATAACGACTGCAGCGCTGGTGATGCAGCGCTGCTCCACCAGTGTGGCCACCAAAAGTGCTGTTATTGGCCTCCAGAGGTATTTGGAGGTATCCCAGAATGCCTGCTCAGCCACTCTGCTCATCAGTTTGAACTCTACTGCCCTGGCCTCAGGTGATCCGCCCTTTAAATGCCCCGGGAATTTTAAAAATCCCCTTCCTGTTTGCTCAGCCAGGTGTGGAGTGCAATCAGTGAATCTTTCCAGGTAACCATGCCTCCACAAGCCAGACAAGCCCCAGCATGGAGCAACGGCGAGTTGCTGGACCTCATCAGTGTTTTGGGGGAGGAAGCTGTGCAGTCTCAGCTGCGATCCAGCCATAGAAATTACGATACCTTTGGGCAGGTGTCAAAGGCCATGCTGGAAAGGAGCGGTGACCAGGACGTGCTGCAGTGCAGGGTTAAAGTGAAGAAGCTGCTGAGTGCCTATTTCAAAGCCCGTAAGGGAAACCACCGCTCCGATGCTGTCCCCACGACCTGCCGTTTTCACAAAGAGCTAAACGCAATACTTGGGGGTGACCCCACCGTCCATCCAAGGACCACGATGGACACTTCAGAGTGGAGGGGGGAATGAGGAGGGGGGTAGGAGGAAACTGAGAGTGAGGGTACTGGGGTAGGGGGGAGACACCCCAGAGTCCCAGGAGGCATGCAGCCAGGAGCTCTTCTCAAGCCAGGAGGAGGGTAGCCAGTCGCAGCAGCCTGTACGTGGTGGAGGACAAACAGAGGAGCGGGTTCCCGGTAAGCGGCTTTTATTTTCAGGATGGAAATTTTTCAAGAGAGGAGGGAGGGTTCTGCATGCATGCATGCATATCTAGATGTGGAATAGAGCATTGATGTGATCTATCACGTCGCAGTAATCAGCCTCAGTAATCTCTTCAAAAGTTTCAGCCAGAGCGTGGGCAATGCACTTGCACAAGTTTATTGGGAGAGCCACCACGGTCCTTGTCCCAGTCAGGCTAATGCGTCCGCTCCCGTGTGCCGCGAGGGGTGTGGAGACCATTGCTGCACACAGGCAAGCTGCATAGGGCCCAGGGTGGAATCCACATTGCTGTAGAAGACCCTCCCATGTTTCCCAGGTGACCCGCAGCAGCGAGATATCTTCCAGGATCAACTCCTGTGGAAAATATTGGAAAAGTGTTCAGTGTAGGTGCCTCCTGCAGCTGTTTGCTTTCCCCAGTGCACAGAAACCCCAGTACAGCCCTGAAGCAATCAGTCCCTCTTACTCACCATTTCGGGGCTCCTGTGGGTTAGGTGCGCTCTCTTTGGTACGGGAAAATTATGCTATTGTCAAGAATGTTACTCCTTCACTGTGTGGAAATAACTGTCTGAGATATAAACAGTGCTGCCTCTGTTAAGTGTTGCCTTTTTTGCCTTTCCACAAGCAACCTTGAGTTCTTGGCTGCCCATGTTATCAACAGTTCAAAGACTGCAAAACCTCCAGAAGAAGCCGCGAAAAAGCAAAGAAGACGTACTGCAAGCAGTTATGGATCACTCTGCCACAGAGAATCAAAAAGTGCAGGACTGGAGGGAAAGGGAGAGCAAGATCCACCAGAAAAACACAGCAGCCAGGAAGAAAAGCACAAAGCGGCTGATAAGCATCCTGGCGCGCCAAGCGGACTCTATCCAGGCGCTCATAGCCATGCAGGCAGAGCACTACCGCACCATCCCCCAGTCCCAAAGCTCTTTCCCTGGTGCCCCAATGTCAGCTCCAAACCCCCTTTCCCAGCATCCAGGTTCTTACCACCACCAGCTGCCTCCAACACCTGTACGTTTACCAACCAGCCCTGAGAACTACAGCCCTTACCGTCTGCACTCAACTCCCATCACCATGCAGTATAGGCATCCTGAAGTGCAGCAGTCATTGCACAGCACTCCAGACAGGACATATTCAAACAAGTGACTGTACAGTTCCTCACCCCACCCCCCTGCCCTTTTAGGTTCCCAAAATATTTCATGTCTGTCAATAAAGTTATTTTCTTTTCAATAAATGAATTCTTGGCTTTGAAAACAGTCTTTATTATTGCAGAAAGTCAAAGATACCGTAGCCCAGGAAAGAAACAGGCACTGCAAATTAGCTTAGGAAAAACAGATTCCTATTAACATTGTAACCAATGCACTTCACTCCCGTGCAAGGCACCAAACATTACTATTGGTTTTCAGCCTCAAATTCCTCACTCAAGGCATCCCTAATCCTTGAAGTTCTGTGCTGGGCCTCTCTAGTAGCCCTGCTCTCTGGCTGTGCAAATTCAGCCTCCAGGTGTTGAATCTCAGAGTTCCATGCCTGACTGAATCTTTCACCCTTCCCCTCACAAACATTATGGAGGGTACAGCACACGGATATAACCGCGGGGATGCTGCTTTCCCTCAAGTCTAGCTTCCCATACAGAGATTGCCAGCGCCCCTTTATACGGCCAAAAGCACACTCCACAGTCATTCGGCACCGGCTCAGTCTGTAGTTGAACTGGTCCTTGCTCCTGTCAAGCTTCCCTGTATACGGTTTCATAAGCCAAGGCATTAACAGGTAAGCGGGGTCTCCAAGGATCAAAATGGGCATTTTAACGTCCCCTACTGTGATCTTCCGGTCTGGGAAAAAGTCCTGGCCTGTAGCTTCCTGAACAGGCCAGTGTTCCGAAAGATGCGTGCATCATGCATCTTTCCAGGCCAGCCTGTGTTAATGTCAATGAAATGCCCACGGTGATCCACAGTGCCTGGAGAACCATAGAGAAATACCCCTTCCGATTAATGTACTCAGATGCTAGGTGGGGTGGTGCCAGAATAGGAACATGAGTTCCATCTATCGCCCCTCCACAGTTAGGGAAACCCATTTGTGCAAAGCCAACCACAATGTCCTGCACATTCCCCAGAGTCACGATTCTTCTTAGCAGGAAGCAATTAATGGCCCTGCAAACTTGCATCAACACGATTCCAATGGTTGACTTTCCCACTCCAAACTGGTTCCTGACCGATCAGGAGCTGTCTGGAGTTGCCAGCTTCCAGATTGCAATAGTCACCTGCTTCTCCACCAGCAGGGCATCTCTCAATCTTGTGTCCTTGCACTGCAGGGTGGGGCCAAGCTCAGCACACAGTCCCATGAAAGTGGCTTTTTTCATCTGAAAGTTCTGCAGCCACTGCTTGTCATCCCAGACTTCCATGACGATGTGATCCCACCACTCAGTGCCTGAGCCCAAAAGTGGCATTCCATGATGCTGGGTATTTCCGTGAATGCCAGAAGCAATTTAGTGTCATACGCATCAGGTGACTCGCTATCATCGTCAGACTCCTCATCACTTTGGATCTTAAGGAATAGCTCAACTGCCAAACGTGATGTGCTGATGAGACTCGTCAGCATACTCCTCAGCAGTTCAGGCTTCATTTCCCACAGAAATCGTGCTGCACAGAAACCGTTGAGAGAGTCAAGATGGTGCCAAACGTGGACAGAAAAACAGGGATTGCTGGGATGTGAAGCCATGCATCACGGGGCATTGGGACAGGAAGCAGAATGACCCACACCCTCCACTCCGTTCACACAACCCATGGCGCCAAGATGGCACCAAAATGGGACAAGATGCTCTGTGAGATAGCTGCCCATAATGCATCACTCCCAACACCGTTGCAAATGCTGCAAATGTGGCCACACTGCAGCGCTGGTAGCTGTCAGTGTGGCCACACTCCAGTGCTTTCCCTACACAGCTGTACGAAGACAGCTTTAACTCCTGGCGCTGCACACCTGCAAGTGTAGCCAAATCCTAAGACTTGACAGAACAGTTGCTCTGTCTCTGACACTTAAATGGCTGCACTTAAACCCTCTCTTTCTTTCCCTGCTTCCACAGACTAGTTCCAAAGCAGATTATTAAAAAGCTCAGAACTTATCTTGTTCAGTTCTGCTTTGCCTGAAATTATAGTTACAGCCTGCAACAGACTTTAGCCTGAGTGAGACATGCTCACAGATCCATAAAGATAAGGGTTGGGTTTGTGTCAAAGAACTAAATGATGATGAATAAAAATGTCTTCTTGTGTCAATCACAGCATCTAATGAAAAAAAATTCTGCTTTAATAGATGCAAGTTCCCCAGACCCCTGTCCTAACTGGTCAACCTATAGCTACCTTTGGAATGACTGCAAGTCCTCCCAGCTGCTGCCACCTCATGACCAGAGCCAGGGACTTTTTCCATATTTGAGGCTTTGTGCATGCTTAACTCGTTTTCCTCCTTTAGTGACCAGGGCATTGGTGGCCAGGGCAGTAGTGTCTGCTGGATGAGGGTCAGAGGCAGGAGTTAGGACCAATTCGCAGCCAAGTCAGAAAATGGGTACCAAGGTCAAGCTTGGTCAGGGCCAAAGGCAGAACCAAGACAGGGCAAAAGACAAGTAACAAGCCAGAGCCTTCATGGTTATTTAGACAGCTTCCTATCCCAAATTCCTGATTTAAATAGTTGGCAAGGACCAATCAGATGGGTGCCAGGTTCTCTCACTCTGGCCTTTTTGGGTAGAACGTCCAACAGAGACTAACCCTTTAGTAATTGTTAGGTGTAAGTTGGTGAGGCTCCCTCCTAGTGATGTGGTGTTACTGGTCCTAGAACCCTGGGTTCTAGACCCCCAACTACTTATACCTCCTTTTTTTGATGGGCCCCATGCTGATGCTGGTGTAGTTTTTACTCCTGGGGGAATTCTGCATCACTGCGCATGTGCAGAATTCATGCTCCATGCAGATTTCTTTGCTTCCCTGAAGAAAAATCACTTCTGATGAGGAAGCAAAGGGAAGCCACAAAAGCAGTCTCTTGCCCCCCCTGACAATGCAGACAGGTCATACACTTCAGGAGGAGGGAGAGGCAGCTAGAGTGTTCCTGGCAGCTGCAGTTCCCAGCATACCCTGAGGGAAGAAGAGAGCAGTGCACAGGAAACTCAATACAAGCCTGGTACCCAGCATCAGGCTGTTTCTTTCTCTGGATCCCTGGGCTCTGGGGGAGTGAAAGGGGCAGGTATCTGGGCTAGGGGGACATGGCTGGGCTCTGGGGGGGGAAGAGGATGCAGGTATGTGGGCCGGGGGTCCTGTGGCTGGGCTCTGGGGAGGAGGAGGTTTGGGTGTATTGGAGGGGGCGTGGCTGTGCTCTGGGGGAGAGAGTCTGCCCTCTCAGCTGGGCACTGGGGTGGGGTAGGGGGCAGAGAAACAGGAACTGGATTGTCATAGGGGTTTCTTTAACTCTCTACTCCTGGGAATTTCTGTGTGCGTCTGTATTGTTATGACATACTTGCTGACAGGTATTTTGAAATAAATTACCAAAATAATTGAATCTGGCATGATTATGTATTGTTATTTAGACAAATAAAATTTGCAGAATTTTAAAAATATTCTGTGCAGAATTTTTAATGTTTTGGCGGAGAATGCCCCCAGGAGTAAGTTTTGCAGTGGTGAAGCAGGCAGTGGAGCATGGAGAGGCCAGTTTGGCTACAGGAAAGCTGAGTGTAAAGCTGGACAAATCTTTTTCAACTGTTTTTCCCCCCAAAAAATGAAATTTCCAAGGTTCAAAATTACTCACCCATCCTGGGTCAAATTTGAGGTATAGTTTTGTTTGGAAAAACAATTTTTAAAGAGTCAAAATGACATTTTGATTTTAAATTGTGGCCAGTTTAAAACAAAAAACAATACAGACACACACAAAAGGGATGAAAATCACCTGAGGCAGCTGAATCAGTAGAAAAACTCGGGGGGGAAGGGGTTGTTTGAATCAACCAAAATGTTTTGATTGACTCAAAACTAATAAAAAAATTGTTTTGGGTTGGCTCAGAACATTCCAGTCAATACTAACAAATGTTGTTTTGTTTTTCCATTTGACAAAAAATAATTTTGAAAAAAGTTGTTTCCGTTCAGTTGGAAATGGCTTTTTGTTTATTCAGATCAGCCCCTGAACCGAGAGATCCATCCTGCACTCTGGTCTAAGTAAGTGCTTTATTAACACTGAGTGTCCAACACACAATCTCCAGTCCCAAATACACTAGCACATTCTTTCCTGCTCCCTAAGTCCCTCTCACATACTGGATCTTGTTCCCCAAATCATATTCTCCTGGCCCTACTCCTTCAAGTCATACTCGCACCTACTCTGTCTCTCTTTCCCTCCCTCCCCCAAATCACCCATGTGCACACACTAGTACTTCTTCAGCCCCACCAATGCCCCAGCCCCTCCTCTTGTTGGGGTCTGCAGTGTGGTGAGGGGAAGTCAGTAGGAAAGGGAGGGCACAGCATACCAACGCTTCTCACAGTGCCTAGAGCAGAGGAGAAAAGGTCCCTTCCCATCCCTGCAGATGGTTGTGCCCATGTGCTGCCCTGGCAGCAGAGCCTCCATTAAACATTACTCAGAACTCTGTCCTGGTCTCTCGCCCTGTTTCTTTAGCTGACCCTCAAGTGCATTCTGGGAGGTTAAGAAGACATGGCCTTTGACATTAAGAGTAGGTAGTTCTGTTTGTATGAGGGGACTAATGGGAATGTTTTCCCACCATACTATAGTATTGAAGGAATTACAGCAATTTATATTTTCTCACCTTGGGTCATATCTTCCTAATCTCCTTGTTGTTTTAGCTTCCACCCTTTCTCTCCACCCTCCCTGCCCCTTACAGGGCCACAAGCTAGTACAGCAGAGAGGTCCCTCTTCTTTGGTGCCATGTAGATGGCATCTCTGTGGAAATGGTGTCTCCTAGTCTCCAGTCCTGGACTCTCTGTTGGATCTCCTGTGCCATGTGTTTGTCTGCTCATGGGTGATTATGACTTGGAAGATGGTACACTACCTTCCAGCAGGGGTTGTATTTGTCTGTTCTGTGTCCCTCCCCTCTGCAAATCAGGACATCCAGGTTCCGTTTAGATGGTACATGTCCCTTATTCATTTTAGTTATCACACCCCCTACAAAGGCAGGCACAGACACCAGATTTGTAGAAAAAGGTCTTCGAGCCCTTCTTGTCACCAGGTTTAGGGAGACAAGGAATAGCCCACTGGATTAGGAGCACCAGTCCCAGCTAGAGGTTGGTGGGAGGGTCACAGACCCTCTAGGGCAGGTTCAAAAGGGACAGAGAATAGCTACCCAGTCTCAGCTATAGAAAAACAACATGACAGGTCTCCTTGGCCACAGAAAGTAAAACAAATGTGAGCAGCTTCCTTCAGCCTAGCCCTAGGGTCCATGCTAAACAGACAAAGGGGAAGGTGATCGAAGGGACTTGCCTTCCCTGTAAGAGGCAATGAGAGAGC
This sequence comes from Chelonoidis abingdonii, assembly GCF_003597395.2. NCBI lineage: Eukaryota > Metazoa > Chordata > Testudines > Testudinidae > Chelonoidis > Chelonoidis abingdonii. The sequence continues at coordinate 56,545,902 of NC_133776.1, forward strand.
TAGTGATGGGAGCTGTTCTTGGAGAGGGAGTTGAAGAGGGAGCTGAGGCTTGGAGTGATCCTTCCTGGACTGGATGCAGAAGGACTCACTGCTGGAAGCTCCACTCCTGAGGGAGTAAAGATAAAGGCAGGAAATCCGTCCCACCAGGTGTGGGGACGAGGAGAAGCCAATGTTGCTGTTTGAAAAAAGACAGCTTGAGTGTATCCTCTGGAAGTGAAGGAAGAGCCTCTGTTTCCCTCTCTTGTGAAGGATGGATAATGAGGTCTGCAGCCTTCACAGAGCCGCCAGCAGGGAGAGAGCCCCATTCTGCCCCTTGGAGGGCACTCTCTAGGTGCAGAGATGAGAGGTGTTTGTTCTGTGCTGACCTCATTCCTTTGCTCCAGCTCTGGGTTTCTCAGCCTAGTCAGGCTGGTCACTCCTTACACAAAGGCAAGAATGTTTGCACCCCTTCCCTGACATTTACTATAAAGGTTAGAGTAAAATCTGTCTCTGTGGTAACAGTGATCAGCCTGTGTAATATACGAGTGTGTGCATGAGTTACAAGAGGTGATAGGGATACTAGGCCTTGAAGGATACAGTACATGTGGAGAGTGGGGCAGCAAGATTTTCTTTGCCTTAGACTGTAGTAACATTTCCACTGCCTCCTGACTCCTCTGATTGCTAATGCCCCAGGCATCACAACCCACTGGCAGCGCGGCCCTGTTCCAGATTATAGATTCTGGAGTTTGTCGGTAGCTACTGCATGCACTCCTAGCCCCACACCAACATGGGTTGTAATGGAGACTCGCATTGCCCCGTGTTTTTATTTATTTTGTAAAGCTCAACATTCACCCCTTTCCCTTCCCCAGACTAACTCCCTTTCCACCACCTCTGTGCTCTCTTTATGCCCAATTAACCAAGGCATCCACAGTGGTTTTAGCTTTAGGCCAGGTCTACACGAGAAACTTTTGTCAGCATAACAATGTCACTGAGGGGTGTGATCTCCTGTGATATTGCTATACCAGCAAAAGCCCTATGGTGGACCTGTTATCTCAGCCTAAAAGTGCTATCGGGAGAATAGTTTATTTCTCTTGGGTGCCCAGGATAAACTATAGTAGCAAAGGCACATTTATGCCAGTATAGGTACAGCTATGCTAAGAGGGCCCTTGCCCACTGCACTGTCGTTATTAACCCTCTCCATTATACCCACTGCAGTGCTGCTGAGTGGGAAAGGACAGATGGCACACATGGAAGAGTTCTGGCTCCGAGGTGGAATACAACCTAGCAGCCATAGTGCACCAGAGAAGGAATGGATGTCACCTATTTTCAACGGGTTTATTGTGTAATCAATGTTTATACAGTAACTGAAATAGGAATCAGGTGATGAAATATAGCACCCTTATTGATTTACTGCACACTTAAAACTCCTGTCCTTGACATGGGACAGATAAGGGAGAGAGGTGTCTTATTTACCACTCTAAGCACTGTAGCAATGCCGTTGCACTGGAAGAGTTGTAATACTTGAACACTGTGCCCTGTCACAAAGTGTTTGCACACATACCAATGCCTCAGACAAAAGGACTGTGACCACCGTTCAATCTGAATTCACCTGTAGATTCAAAAACTATCCCAATCTATGGGTCTTAATCCTGTGATCTGTTCAGAGAGCAACAAATTAATATGACACAATCTTTATTGTTAATTATTAACATAGTACACCACCTTCCATGCTATTTATATACCTTTCATTGAAAGAACCCAGACCAGAGGACAATCTTTGCAAATTACACACAATCATCAGATGAAATTTAATGTTGATAAATGCAAAGTAATGCACATTGGAAAGCATAATCCCAACTATGCATATAAAATGATGGGGTCTAAATTAGTTGTTACCATTCAAGAAAGAGATTTTGGAGTCATTGTGGATAGTTCGCTGAAAATATCCTCTCAGTGTGCAGAGGCAGTCAAAAAGGTGAACAGAAGGCAGGGAATAATTAAGAAAGGGATTGATAATAGGACAGAAAATGTCATGTTGCCTCTATATAAATCCATGGTATGCCCACATCTTGACCACTGTGTGCAGATGTGGTTGCCCCATCTCAAAAAAGATATATTGGAATAGGAAAGGTTCAGAAAAGGACAACAAAAACTATTAGGAGTATGGAATGGCTTCCGTATGAGGAGAGATTAATAAGACTGGGACTTTTCAGCTTGGAAAAAAGACTGCTAAGGGGAGATATGATTGAGGTCTATAAAATCATGACTGGTATAGAGAAAGTAGACAAAGAAGTGTTGTTTCCTACTTCTCATAACACAAGAACTAGGGGTCACCAAATGAAATTAATAGGCAGTAGGTTTAAAACAAATAAAAGGAAGTATTTCTTCACACAACACACTTTCAACCTGTGGAACTCCTTGCCAGAGGATACTGTGAAGGCCAAGACCGTAACAGGGTTCAGAAGAGAATTAATTCATGGAGGATAGGTCCATCAATGGCTATTAGCCAAGATAGGCAGGAATGGTGTTCCTAGCCTCTGTTTGCCAGAAACTGGGAATGAACAACAATCAACCTTTGGAACTCCTTGCCAGAGGATGTTGTGATGGCCAAAACTATAACAAGGTTCAAAAAAGAACTAGATAAATTAATGGAGGATAGGTCCATCGATGGCTATTAGCCAGGATGGGTAGGGATGGTGTCCCTAACCTCTGTTTGCCAGAAGCTGGGAATGGGAGATAGGGAATGGATCACTTGATGATTACCTGTTCTGTTCATTCACTCTGGGGCACCTGGCACCGGCCACTGTCAGAAGAGAGGATACTGGTCTGACCCGATAGGGCCATTCTTATGTTCTTAATCATCATTTCACTTATTATTGAAATGCAGCCACCTCGTGAGCAGAAAGGAGCAATCTTTAAACAGTTCAGGCCAGAAAGTGAAGGACAATAATTCATCAGGTTAAAAGGCAAAGGAAAACTAAAGGGAAATGCAAAGGAGGCTGCCTGAAATCCCCCTACCCTGGAAACTGACCAGAACAGCAGAAGTAAGATTTTCTCTCCTGCAAAAGAAGCTGGAGAGGTTACATTTTAATGCCTCCATTTGATACCAAAGACAGTTGGGCAGATTCCCAGCTGGGGTAAATGTCACCAATCCATTGAACTCCCTGTAGCTGTGACAAGTGACACAAACTGAGTACCTACCCCAGCTCCTCCAGCAGTGCTGTGCTCCTTCATAACTCAGTGTGGAGCTGATTCAGCATTGAGTCAATATGGGGAAGAGTGTAACCCATGAAACCCCAATTCCCCTTCCTGAAGCAATGATATTTTCATTGGCAGCCTCTCATTCAAATATTGCCTAAGCCTGAGCTTGGTAATGGATGGATCTGGCATGCTCAGAGCCCAGAGTGGGCTGGCTGCTAGCTGGGTTTGTTACCAAATTGATCAAGGGGTTCATCTTTAATTAGTAGTGTAATTTCTATTACAGTAGCACCTAGAAGCCTCAGCTGAAGCTGGGGTCCCACTGAATAAATGCATAATCAAGGACAGGCCCTGTCACAGGGAACTTTCAGTTTGAACAGGCAAGCCAGACAAAGTATGGGGGAGGGAGAAGTGACTAGTCCAAGGTCACACAGCAGTCAGTGGCAGAGCTGGGTATCTGGATGCCCAGTTTTATGACTTGACAGAACAAGGAGCAATGGTATCAAGTTGCAGTGGAGGAGGGTTGGATATTAGGAAACACTATTTCACTAGAAGAGTTTTGAAGCACTGGAATGGGCTTTCTAGGAAGGTGGTGGAATCTCCGTCCTTAGAGGTTTTTAAGGCCTGACTTGACAAAGCCCTGGCTGGGGTGATTTAGTTGGTGTTAGTCCTGCTTTGAGCAGGGGGTTGGACTACATGACCTTCTTAGGTCTCTTCCAAACCTAATCTTCTATGATTCTATGATTTATCCATTAGACCACGCAGCCTCCTCAAAAGGAACATTTCATAATCTCACATCTTTCCTTAAATCTCCAGTGGTGGATAATGACACTCATGTCTCTCTCCCCAGCTGATGGTAATACTCTGCCTCATTGTGCTCTGTGCTACCTGACACACCTGGGACTAGCTGGAGGATGACAGCTCCTGTGTAAAACCATGTTGCTGTCTGGTCTCATTTGGCAGGAAAAGGCGAGTCCAGCTTGAAGCATCTGCTGATTGAAATCACAGTGGTCTGTTGGCTTTTCTGAGTTGGGCTGACGTTTGGGGCTTGGCTTGGTCTGTCTGTGGAGGTTCTGAGTACGAGTGAGCTTAGTGAGTGCATGTGGTCATGTTCCTGCCTTCACTGAGTGTCACAGCCTGCAACTTAGCGATGGCACATGGCGTAAGTCCTTTACCTCCACTATAGCCTGGGACCTTCAGAATCAAAAGCCTTTTGATTCTGAAGGTCCCAGGCTGTAGCCCTGCTAATGATCACACTGCCTCTATATCATAGATACAACCTATTACCCGCCCATAGCCCTTGAATAGTCTGTTCTTTGAAGCTATTACATGGAGGGTCGGGGTGGAGGATGGGAACCATTACTGGAAAGGCAAGGCAGGGAGAGACAGTTCATGGAGATTCTGAAGGAGAGAGTGAGGCCTTACACAGGGAAGGCTTTGATTTGATTGGATTTAAACAAAATGGAGAGTATCTAAAGAGAAGAACTCCTCATGTAAACATGCTGTTTAAACTGCTGACATGATGATGATTCTCATGGAAGCCTTTTATCTCTTATATGAGGTAAAATGGACAAAACTATGTGGCCAAAATATTTTACATGTTTAGCTGGAGTTCTGAAGCCTGTGTATCTTTCTGACTGACCATTCCACTTCCCGTCGAATAGCCAGGACAGAGGGGCATGGCAGGCAAGTTCTGTATGACTTCTCTTAGAGTGGCGGGCTAATATATTCCAGACTCAAAGGGATGTTGTATCTCAGGAGTCTGTTCCTGTGTTTCCAACAACCAGCATGTTACACCCTGTGAGCTCAGTTCCACTGGCTTGTGATATAAAGTACAATCAAATAAACTGAAATATAAAGCTTTCCCTCAGGCCTGCTAAACATGCTGTTTGGTCTTTGCAATGTCTGTGTGCACGAAACTGACCTGTACTGCACTGGCAATCCCTGGGTCAGCCTAGAATGGGAAGGGGGAATTTCCTGCAGAGTCACTTCTCTGCAGCATTTTCCATTTACAACAAGATCAATACAGGCATTTGCACTAAACCTGCTGTGATTTAAATTGGTATTTCACCCACAGAGGAAAGGCCAGTATCTGCTCTGTGCAGCAGGGACTGTAGGCAGTCAGGGAATAAATCACAGTTCCCTGGTTCTTTAGCCAATTTCACCCCAGCCCAGCCCCTGGTGTAGGCTGGAGCAAGCAAAGGTGTCCAGGGAACCATATGCCAGAGGGAGTCAGCTGGGGAGTGCTGTGTTCCTGCCACACACACCCTGTCTCCCAACCCCACTCACGGATCTGAAATCTCTGTGAGGAAATTTCATGGGTTAACTCCACTGGGCCACAAATATGTAAACACACATCTCTGGGAGGTACATGAACAAAGTCATAGGAATGTTATAAGCATTATTGCTCTGTGGGTGATATTAACAATCCACCAACACTATCACCTCCGCCACAGGGAAAAGGCTGTGCTCTTCCTCTTCTTCTCTGGGAACTGACGAGCGTATAGATATGACATATACTGAAGTTCAGGTGTGATCAGTCTCAGGCAGGTTCTCAGAGTCTCATTAGCCATGTCTTCTTTAAGATTATAGCCCAGAATATTTGCACGGCCTGACTGGAAGGGCTGAAGTTTTTTGTCTTTGATCTTGGTCTTATCTATCGGCATTGGGTCCAAGAGACACAGCTCCATAAGTTCCTTTTGTCTCATTCTCAGGATATTCACCTCCTGATCCAATTTTTCTAGTCCTATTGTCTCCTGAATTCTTCTCCAGAAGGTCCTGTTGAAGTGTTGGTAGAGCTTCCAGTCCAATGAGCACCATTCTTTTACCTTTTCCTTGCTCTCAGGGGTCATGCTTTTGATAGTGTCCTGGCTTCGGGAATTCAGCTTGAAGTAAACCACATCATCCAGCTCCCAGCCCAAAGTCTCCTTCAGCAGGACCATGGACTCATCAAAGTAATCAGTTAGCAGCATCAGCTGAAAAGCCTGTTCTATCTCCGCTAGGACACGCTGAACATAGTCCTCAGTGTCCATTGCGTTGTTATCATAGCCAAAGTCAAACCACATGTAGTTCCTCGCATGAACATTATTTCTGTATTCACTCATATTGTAATATGTCCATGGAGATGCCAGAAACTCATTCACATCCTTTGACCTTCTAAATGCTGGTGTAAAAAATTTATTATAAGCATAGGAGGACTCCATCAGTGAAATTGGGTTTCTCATGATGGAAAAGTAGGTGGTGGTGTTTGGCATTACTTTTCGGACCTGTTTATAAAGAGACAGCACAATGTGGCCATTAATGTATCTCTTGCTTATGCATAGGAGAAGTTTTGTGATACAAAAATGGGTCCTACTTGACTTTAAGGGTAAACAGGCCAAAAGAAGAAGCAGAGTGTAGATCATTTGCAGGGGGTTAAAACATAGTCACGGTGGGAAAGTCTAAGTACAAGCACTGTACTGACAGGTTGTAGGCAACTGATCCAGTTCTCTCTCTGTGCTAGGAAGGCTTGCCAGCACTGCTGTACTGGTATAGCTAAACCAGCACACATAGCCCTTGGCCACTCAGTATAGTAAGCACATGGAAGCGGAGTTTTCTCATTCCTGTTAGGGCTGAGTAAATAGTTTCGCATGTTATGCTGGGCTGCATGAGGGGTTTTCTGGCTGAACAATCACAGAGGGGTATTGTATCTGAGGTACCTGTGCACCCCTAAACACCATGGATGTGGGCTCAAGGCCAGCCCCACTTGGCTGATGCTGAGGGACACATTGGTTCAGGCCAGTGATGGAGTGAAGATCCACATTTATGAAGACCCAGTGACTTGCCCAACTGCTACAGTGAGACTGTGGCTGTTATTCCAGACCATTGGATGGAGCAGCAGCTGTGGGAAGAGTGCTGTGCAACAAACCCTGTACCCTGGCCCTTGGCGAAGGGTGGATTTCACCTCCCAAATTGCTCTTTGTGTCCTCCACATAGAGTCTGAATGCTTGGGATTTATAAGCGTGGAGTGAAATTCACCCCCAGTTACTCCATCAAGAAAAGAGAGAAAGACAGAGAGATCATGGCCAGGCCTAGAAGTTGACTCTCTATTTCCCAAAACAAAGGGTCCTCCCTGAGCCAAACAAGGTAACTCCAGTCTTGTTTGTTTGTTTGTTTTATAAATAATTGTCAATTCCAAGATTCTTAGAGGAATTGCCAGCTAATGATGGCCATTCCCCAGTACTAGTGATCTTTGTGATTGACAGCCTACGTATTAATTCCTAACTCATAAAACATTTTACATGCCAATTGCAATGCACTTCTTGAAGGGAAAGGCCTCTGCAGAATGATATTTAGTGCTAGCTAATAACCAGGGAGCCTAGAAATCTGTTTGCCATGGAAAAAATGTAAAATTTGCATTTTTACAGAGAATCTTTAGTTTTTACATTTGTGAGAAAATAAAAACTTATACAGTGGAACCCTGGTTATCTGATCTAATTGGGACCAAGGCCAGATCAGATCATAAACAATTCAGATAATCAGGAGAATGGCCAGGGCTCCAACTGCAAGCTTGCTTTAAAATTGTAAATATATCAATAAAACATTGTGTTCAACTGATACCTATATATACTGTGGCCAGGATAACAAAAGTTCAGAATTTCATTTTAATCACGAAAAAAACATGGATTTCTAAGTTTTTTTATTGGTAAATTTTGTTTTTTTATCATGGAAAACTAGGATCCCTGATAATAACAGCACCACAGTCATTTCACAGGATGCATACCCAACTGCTACTGTCCAGGATCTCACCTCTGGGAGGTTAAATCTCATGTGGTTGCACATGATGTTGTAGCTTTGTCCCATGGTTTTAAATCCCTCTACAAACTGGGCCATGAAGCGATGAGGATAGCCCAGGTGGTAGCTTTGGCCAGCAGGAAGGGCTAAGGTCAGATTGTGCTTCTCTGCAAACCGAAATAGGATGTTCATGACTGTGCTGCTGGCAGTTTTGTGGGTCTTGAGAAACATCACGTTCATCTGGGGGTAACTGGGTCTCAGGTGCTTGGTGGAAAACCTCCACACTCTGTAGGAATTTAAAGCACATGGGAAATGTTTTCTCTAGTATTGTGTAATCCATTTCTTCCACCTGACAGTGCTGCTTTCCCCTGCCATTTCCTACCCTCCTGCCCCTCCCACTTTACTTTTCCAAAGCAACCAAAGTTTAACCTGAACTATCTTTCCTTGGGATAACTGGGGCCAGCTCCACACCTGGCATAAATCAGCATCACTCCATTGAACTCAGCGGGACCCATTCCCCAGCTAATGTAAATCAGCATCACTCCATTGAATTCAATGGTTCCATTCCCCAGGTGGCATAAATCAGCATAGCCTCATTGAAGTCAATGGGCCACATCTCCCACTGGTGTAAATTGGCCATAGCTCTATTTAAGACCAGATCCCCAGCTGGTGTAAATAGGCATAGCTCCCTTGCAGTCAATGGGGCTATGACAACTGACATCAGCTAAAGATCCAGCACTGTGTCTGTAGTTCTAGAAACCATAGATTAGCCACATCCCTCTTCTGCCCTCATTAGCTCCAAATGCCAGTCTGCATGGCTCTTTCAGCTCCACACAATAATCAGCTTATTTGTTACTGAGAGGGTTGGGAGGGGGCTCTGACTTCTCCTGCTCACTCCCCTTGCTGTGTCAGTGTTGTTGCAGCTACTCCCAGCTGCTGGGTGCTCTACACTGTTGATAGGTCACTTATTTAGGTGCTAGATATAGAATTAGGAGCCCAACTTCAGGCCCTCAGACTTGAAAATCCTAGCCCTAGTCTCTGTGCTTAGGGCTACATTTAGCAATCCAAAAATATAAGATATGATGGATCATCTTGCTGCCCCTGCACAGACAGGGCACATGGCAAGTTCTCTTTACTTGTTCTATCACTGTACAAAGTGGACTTACGAGGTGATCTTTACATTCATATGGAAGAACCCAGCTAGAAAAATGACTCCCAGCCAAAGAGTAACAAGCCCCAGGAGTCTGGAACGCCTGCAAAAGAAACAGAGATCCAGTGAGTCCAAAATAAAATTTAATGTCCTCCCAATTCAAACCACATCAAATTTCCTGCCACTCTTTGTAACTGAGGGCTTATCTACATAAACATTTCATTTGCGGCAAGCTGGGTGTAAATCTGTCCCCCTAGCCTGCTGCATGCAACTGTCTGTGTGGACCCTGCTGACACACATTTAAGTTCCCTTGTGCAATCTGACACGAACATCAGAAAAGCCATAGTAGGTCAGCGCAATGGTTCATTAGCCCAGTGTCCTGTCTCCACCAGTGGCCGGTGCCAGGTGCTTCAGAGGGACTGAATAGAACAGGACAATTTCCCGTGATTCATCCTGTCGGCCATTCCCAATGTCTGGCAGTCAGAGGAGCTACCCCACTTGAAAAGGGAGTAGATTGAAGTGCACTAGGGAACTGCTAGTTCACATCAGCAGGGTCCACACTGCCACTTAGTGCATGGAAGGCCAACGAGGGGTAGATTTACAGTCCGGCTTGTCACAAGCTAAATGTTTGTGCAGACAATCCCTTAATGGCTGTTACAGCTGCCTCCTTTCTGGCCTTTCCATGTTGTTAGATAGCGTGAGCACATCGATCAGCATCCTGCCCTGGTGGTAACTCCTGTTCTCTGCAGTAAAGCAAGAGCACTTGTGTTGTAACAATTACATTCCCTTTTTACAAAAACTTCCCTTTCTACAAAAGAAAGCAGAGCATCTCAGGTAAGCATGACCCCAGGAGCTGGGGGTTTAAAAAAACACTCATGATCAAATCACAAGAGTTATCAAATCGCAAGCTTCCCACCTTCCAAAATGGAGATGACAGACCTTTGATCTCTCCAGCTGCACCCACAACCCTCGACAGCAAAGGCAGCTCCTCCATTCAGTAACTATGCTCCAGAAGTATAGGAACCTAAGTTTTCATGGGTGACGAAGTGGGTATTCACCCACGAAAGCTTAGGCTCCAATAATCTGTTAGTCTATAAGGTGCCACAGGACTCTTTGTCACTTTTTACAGATCCAGACTAACATGGCTACCCTCTGATACTATGCTCACAAGGGCTGTATCCCTGCCACTTGGTTTATTTTGCCCTTCCACACCCTCTATACATGTCATAATTTTTTTCTGTCTTTGGAGAGAAGACCAGCTCCATCGCCTCCAGTCAACCAGCCCAGATGCCCCTTTTTCTCAGCCCAGCTGAATCCGTAGGGCAATGTTCCCTCTAATGTTTCCCACACGTGCTGAATGAATTTTGTTATGTGCACCAATATGGAGGTGATATGTCACACATCACCTCCATATTGGTGCACATAACAAGATTCATGTGGCAGGGTGGGACTGAGGGGCTCAGAGTGTGGGAGGGAGCTCAGGGCTGGGGCAAAGAGTTGGAGTGTGGTGCAGTAAGGGCTCCGGCTGGGGGTGCAGGTTCTAGGGTGGGGCTGAGGATGAGGGGCTCAGGGCTGGGGCAGAGGATTGAGGTGCAGTGAGGTGAGGGCTCCAGCTGGGAGTGCAAGTTCTGGGGTGGTACTGGGGATGAGGGAGTTGGGGTGCAGTGGGATTCCTTAGGGCTACGGTGGGGAGAGAGGACTCTCCCTCAGTTCTCTGTCCCTGCAGCAGCACTTGGGCTGCAGGATAGAGGCATCTCTCCCCTGGCCACAACAGGTCCAGGCTGGGCTGGGTGGGGCCGAGGGAGGGGCTCCTGGCCGCAGCAGGGCCGAGGCTGGGTTGGGTCTAGGGAGGGATGCCTGTCCCCTGGCCACAGCAGGTTCAGGGCCGGGCTGGGTTGAGGCCAAGGGAGGGGCTCCGTAGCAGGTCCAGGGCTTGGGGAGAGGCATCTCATCCCGCCACAGCCCTGAACACCTGCATGCACTTAATAGGCAGCTGTGCAGCTTAGAGGGAACTTAGCTAGGGGACATCACCCCCACAAGCCCGCTCACAAGGGGACTCATTCAGTGCTGACACACACTGCCTGAAGTCAATGAATCCTTTGAAGTCAGCTGGGTAGCACATGGGAAGTAAGGGAGCTCTAGGTTGGTCTCCAGGATGGGGAACCACTGCTGTTCAGGAACTGTGGGGAGTGAGGGAAGCAGAACCGTAACGAGGGCAAGGTGAGTGATGCGCTTGCCTCGGGCGCGCAAAGCTAAGGGGCACAGAAAAGTCCCGGAGCATCCCTGCCAGAACGACAGCTGCATGTGGCTCTCCTGTCTGCTGCACGTTGCGGGGAGGGAGGGGAAGGAGGCACACACATGCTTCGCAGTCTTCCCATCCCCTGCCACACACATGGAGGAGACGCCGAGGGGGCTTCCAGTGGGAGACAGGATCGTCGGCATTGGGCCTCACTCACCTGAGCAGCTGCTGCGGCTTCGGTGAGTGTTTGACTCTGTGATCCACTCTATCCCCCCAGCAGCCACCACTCCTGCAAACACTGGGCAAGGGGCAGCCCCATTCCCCACCCCCAGTAAGGCTATGGTAAGGGGCAGCAGGGGAAGAAGGAAGCCACATGTGATGGCAGTCCCCTTCCCCCCAGCACCCACCACCCTCTCCCAGAGCCCACAGCCCCTCTCTGACCCTCAAACTCTGTCCCAGAGCCTGCACCCAGCCCTCCGCACTCCCGCCCAGAGCCTGCACCGCTCCATCCATCCTGCATCCCACCCATGCCCCAGCCCTGAGCCTGCACCCAGCACCCAAACTCTGTCCCAGAACCTGCACCCCCATCTCTTCCCACACACCCTCTCCTGCCCCCAAATTCTGTCTCAGAGCGTGAACCCAGAGGCCATGCCCCAGCCCAGAGCCTGCACCCAGCACCCAAACTCCATCCCAGAGCCTGCACCCAGCCCTCTGCACTCCCTCCCAGAACCTGCACCCCTCCACCCATCCTGCACCCCATCCCGTGTGCCAGCCTGGAGCCTGCACCCAGCACCCAAACTCCATCCCAGAGACTGACGTCTCAACTGTCCTACACCCCAATCCCTTGCCCCAACCCAGGGCCTGCACCCCAGACCTCCTCCCCCTACCCAAACTCCCTTGTAGAGCCTTAGGCAGGTGGGGGGCAGAGTTCAAGGGGGTCGGGCTCTGAGCATTCTGGGCACCACCAAAATTTCTACAAACCTGTTGCCCCTGATACTTGGAGGGGGTGTGTGTGAGGAGGCAAGTGGCAAATCAGTGGGTGGAGGGGGGCAAATCTCCCAAATTCAAAATCTGGGACTGTGTCTGTTGGTCCTTTTTGCTGCTTTTCTCTGGGCTGGGGGTTGTCCCAATGCCGCAAAGAGGTTGTTCACAAGGGAAGGTGCTTGCTCCTGACCCCTAGGCCGTCAGTATGTCTGCTCTTCTCTAGTCAGCCCACTTGACCAGTTTGATTGTCCTTGGTCTGGCTTCCAGCTCCTCTCCAAGGGTTGCAGCTGTCTGGAGGTGTCTGCCTTCCATGCCTTCCTCATTCACATCTCATTCATTCAACAGGGAAATTGATTACAAAGTGAAAGGGAAGATCTTATTCTACTTCTTGCAAAAAGACATTTTTCTTTTACTTTAATTATACTATCTCAGGGGCCTGCTATAACATATTACCAAGGTTCAATAGAAAGTCATATAAAAGTTATACAAAAATGCATAATGCAGAGATTTATCTACAACTGCATTGATTGCTGTGTGCAGTAATATAGGACCCCTGGATCTTTGAATGAGGCTTTATACTTGGGGGGGTAAGGGGGTGAGTGGCAAGTTGGGGGTGAGCAGGTGGGCAAAGAGGCGAGCAGTGAGCCAGCAGGGGTTCTAGTATGTTACATGCACTATGATGCAAACCTTATATGTATTAGCTGATTTTGTACACGGAACTTATGATTAAAATAAATAAACGTTCCATTACCATTATTATTCTTGTTTACGTATTTTTCTTTTTTTTACAAAGTAACTACTATGAAATTATATGGAGGGGGGAGGGTGCAATTTTATATCCTTGCCTCAGGCACAAAAATAGCTAGTTACGGCTCTGGAGGGAAGTATATCACGATGCTCTGGGGAAACTGCTGAAGCCAAGGCCAGGGATCCAAGAGGAGCACATGTGCCTGCTGAAAATCTTGCAGCTTTTTCCCCTGCAGGGACAGGGTGAATGGGTGCATGGAGAGACCAGCAACCCAGAACTTCACCTTGGAGCTCTGGCAGTCACCTTATGGCAGTGGGCTGGCTGGGGGAGACTGTGTTCTAACCTAAACGATAGGGCCAAATCCTCCAATGGTACAAACTGACACAGCTCTCCTGAAGTCACCTAGACAGTCTCCCCTGATGTCAAAGGGGCTGTGCTAACTTACACCAACTGAAGATCCAGCCTGTTGCAAATAATATGTGACTAATTTTGTCTGGTTGTTGGCAAATCACTATGACAAACTTTACACTTTAGACACAAGTTATTCCTGTGTGCCTGTTTCAGCATAGGTACATCAAATAGACTGTTATTCTAAAACACATGGGTCCAGCCTCATCCCTGGTGTAGCTCTGCTTACCTCAGTGGAGTAACATCAGGAATGTATTGGCCCTGACTCATCAAACTACGTGTGATTACAAAGCAGTGTGTAGGTTTGGATCTCCACACCTCTGGAGACTGCTTAGAATTTTTCTGTCTTATACGAGGTTCCTTCAAAGCAGGCCCGAGGCTTGAGAGTCAAACCATAGTAAATTGAAGTTTTAATAGAAACCAACTGAGCTATAGAGTGCAAAAACGTGGTGAAATTCTTCATCGTGGTTATTTATGAGATAACCAAACTCAGGCAAACCTAACACCCAAGATCATCTCTGGGCTGAGAACAAGCAGGAGAAATGTCACAAAGGCCATCTCAATTGTTTCCAATTACTGAATCCCAGACCTCCAGAGCTATGCCAAGAAATGTGGACAAATGGTGAGAGTCCAGAGAAGAGCTACAAAAATGATCAGAGGTTTAGAAAACATGACCATTGAGGAAATGTTAAAGGAACTGGACATGATTAGTCCAGAGAAGAGAAGGCTGGGTTGGGAGAGCTGGGTGAGGGGAAGAGAGGACCCTGACAACAGTCTTCAACTATGTAAAAAGTTGTTATAAAGAAGACTGTGATCATGGCTATTCAGCACTATGGACCTCCACTGTCTACACGTATTATTGTTGCTCAATTGTCCTCCATGTCCACTGAAGGTAGGACACAAATGTGACACTGGCCTAGCAGGCACCAGCTCATGCCAAGGTCCCCGTGGCTCAGCTGAATACTTCCAGATACATAGCTGGACTCTGTCTCACCTGGAGGTTTGCATCGGTAGAACAGGTATTAGAATGATAAGAAAGCGTTTCGTGTCTGGACTCTGTCGAATGCTTGTGAGTTGCTCCGTACATTAAGCTCACTTGTACTATCTGTAATGTAATATTTGTGCAGGTGTAGCATGAGTAGGCTTGTTAATTTTGGTTGGACATACTCTGGAGATTTCATCACAAAACATACTCTTTAATTAAAGATTAATCTTTAATTCCTGAGGCTCCAACCTAAGCATGAGCCAGTGAATGAATCACCACACAAGAAACTGTTATGCCCCTTCCAAAAAAGGAGATCCAGCAATACCAGACCAGCTCTGGGTGGATCTTACAACTGGAAACTCCCTGCATATGGACTGCAGAATTGTCAACAGAAGGACTAAAAGCTCATTGTTCTGCTCCCCTCCCCATGAAGATGAATCACAGGAATGGACTTTTCCCATCAGCTGAGAGCACGTGGCAGAAGGGGGATGAAACCCCCCAACAAAAGGACCTAAGGATCTCTATGCTGCTTGGACTCTGGGGGTATGTCTACATTGCAAAGAAAAACCCACAGCTGGCCCGTGCCAGCTGACTTGGGTTCACAGAACTCAGGCTAAAGGGCTGTTTCATTGCTGTATAGACTTATGGACTTGGGCTGGATCCCAGGCTCTAGGACCCTGTGAAGTCTACACTGCAATTAAACAGCCTCGCAGCCTGAGCCCTGCGAGCCTGAGTCAGCTGGCACAGGCGAGCTGTGGGTTTTTCTTTGCAGTGTACACAGACCCTAGCAGGCCTGCACAACTCATAAAGCGGTGAGGGCCATATTACTCCAAAGAAAATAGCTGAGGGCCAAACCCCCCCTGCCCCACTGAAACCCCCCTCCCCAGCGCCACCCAGCTCCTCCGAAACAACCGTGCCCCCAGAACTTGTGTAAGCAAGCAGGATGCACAAGATTTTGTTGAACAAATTCACACACAAGGGAAACAGTCACACACAAAGAGAAGCGATATCTCACAGCGTATGGCACACTAGGAAGGCACTGACAGTTTGTGGAAGCCTGTAGTGTAGAGAGGGGAAGAAACGGTGTACATAGGGTGACCAAATCACAGCAGTAAAGTAGGACCCACCCCTTCCCTGCTCGGCCCCACCATCACACCCCTCTTCACCCTCTAGCCCCCCCGCTAGCTTGCTGCATCCCTCCTAGTCAGTCCCCCATCCCTACTCGCCTCCTTTCACCTCCTCCCTCCCCTGCCAG
Source organism: Chelonoidis abingdonii (assembly GCF_003597395.2). Taxonomy (NCBI): domain Eukaryota; kingdom Metazoa; phylum Chordata; order Testudines; family Testudinidae; genus Chelonoidis; species Chelonoidis abingdonii. The sequence continues at coordinate 56,561,621 of NC_133776.1, forward strand.
AAACCCCCTTGCCCACCCCTAGAACCGGATCACTTGCCTCCCACTCGACTCTTCAGCTGCCCATGTAACAACAGAAAAACCTCCCTCTCCCAACTGCCCCCCCCCCGCTTGTCTCCTCAGCCTCCTCTCCCCCGCCGCTGGCTCACCTGCCGCCCCGCCCGCCGCCTCAGCCACCCCTCCTCCGCCTCCGGCTCACCTGCTGCCCTTATAACAACAGAAAAACCTCCCTCTCCCAACTGCCCCCCCCCGCTCGTCTCCTCAGCCACCTTTCCCCCACCGCTGGCTCACCTGCCCCCCGCCCGCCGCCTCAGCCACCCCTCCCCTGCCTCCGGCTCACCTGCTGCCCGTGTAACAACAGAAAAACCTCCCTCTCCCAACTGCCCTCCCACCCGCTCGTCTCCTCAGCCACCCCTCCCCCACCTGTCTCCTGAGCCCCCCTGCTCACCTCCTCAGGCCCCCCTCCAGCTCCCCTGACCCCCTGCTCGCCTCCTCAGCCCCCCTCTCGCTCTCCAGTCCCCCCCGCAACTCTTCTCCCCTGCATCCCTCCCCCATCGCCAGCTCACTTGCCTGGCATCTCACCTGCTGTTGCTGCCGCTGCCCCCACCTCCCACCACTGGCTCACCCTCACTCTCCAGAGTCCAGCCTGACACTGGCCCCTTTACCACCCCGCCCACCAGCCAGCCAGCCAACCTTCTGGCCAGCTGGTCCTTGGCTTGCCTACTCACTCCATGTGGGCCGCACAGTAAGGCCACCTACTCACACCCCCGTGGGCCGCACAGTGAGCCCACATGGGCCGCATGCAGCCCACGGGCCATATGTTGTGCAGGCCTGCGGACAAGGAGTTTCCTAGGCATAAGAAAGAGATCGTGGATCCATAGTCACTTGCTTTAACCTCATAACTAACTCTCTATTTTCCTATTTAATTAATTTTCATATAATTTATTATAGGATTTGCTGAAGTATTGTCTTGATGTGAGACCTAAGGTGCAATTGACCTGGAGTAAGTGACTGGTCCTTTGGGATTGGGAGTAACCTGAATATTGCTGTGATTCTTTGTCTTAAAGGCCATCTATCACAGAAACACGGTGACAAGACAGACCGGAGTAACCAAGAGGGCTATGTGAGACTGTGTTTAAGGCTGTTAATCCATCTGAGGAGTTTGCACTTGGTGCAGTTGGTTGGTGAAATCTAAGTTTAGAACTCATGACCAGCTTGGGGTTTGTGCTCTATTATTTTTAACACTCTGCCCAGAGGTTGGTACGCCTGGTCTTGTGACACTTGGAAGCGTCACAATTAAGTAATCAACTTAGTTTGCAGCAAGGGAGATTTAGGCTACCTGATAATTAAGCAGTGGAAGAGGTTACCTAGAGAGGCTGTGGAAACCCTGTTATTGCAGGTTTTTAAGAACATGCTAGATAAACAGGCTACAGGGATGGTCTAGGTATATTTAATCCTACCTCAGCACAGAGGGATGGACTAGATGATCTCTTGAGATCACTTCCAGCCCTACATTTCTATGAGCTTCTGCAGCATGAACTAAAGGATCCTCCAGCTGGGTGCTGTAGAAGAGTCAAGTCATTGGTGGATCAGTCCCAGAGGCAGAAGCGGCTCTATGTATTTTGTCACCCCAAGCACGGTAGGCAGGCAGCTTTCGGCAACATGACTGCAGGAGGTCCACTAGTAACACGGATTCAGCTGCATGCCTGCGGGAGGTCCGCCGGTCCCACGCCTTCGGAGTACCCGCTGCCGAATTGCCGCCGAAGCCATGGGACCGGTGGACCTCTTGCCGGCATGCTGCCGAAAGCTCCCTGATTGCCACCCTCAAGGCGACCAGCAGGGTGCCCCTCGCCGCTTGCCACCCCAGGCACGCGCTTGGTGTGCTGGTGCCCGGAGCCACCCCTGCCCAGAAGGGCCACGCAACACAGAGCGATGGGCTATAAAAGCACTTGAAAACAGGGGTCTAGCTGAAAGTGCCTTCTCTGCCAAAACTATAGTGCCAAACTCTGATATTCTGATATTTCAAATGTTATATGTAAATGTTAAAAAAAGAATTGGGACAAACTTTTGACCCTTTGGATCAAAGTGGAAGGAAACAGCCGCTTCAGAGACGTGCTAAAATTACACTGTGATTTAATTTAAAATATTCCCTAAAGGCTGCTTTCCCCGCTTTGCACCCACACCTGGATCCCAGCAAGGAACAGCCAGTTCACAATTAATCTTTGGCCCTGGATCAAGCCAGGGCTGAGCTCAGAGACATATGAACTATTTACACAGCTTAGCCAACATGTTCGCTACAGCTTCCTATAAAACTATTTCTTAATCATACCCTGATGATCACTTCTTTGCCCCTTGCTGTCTTCTTACCTCCAAGGGCAGCTTGGGCTTTTCATGTTGTCTCCAACTTCACCACAGTGAACTTGAATGAGTGTCCTTTGCAAACCAGCCAAATACACTTCCCTCTCGTTCCAGCTTCTCCAGTGTCTTGTGTTAGTGCTACTATTTCTAGCAGTCAATCACATCTATAAAAGGCTGGGACAAGCTGGGACAAAGGGAGTGGCTACCTGTCCACTGAGTGCAAGTGCAACTTATTTTATAAGGCAAGAGGAGCTTTGAGATGACACTGCTGATACACAGGAGAACAAGAGACAGGTGCAAACCCTCATCCCATCCCTGGGAGTTCATGCATCAGGAGGCAGATATGGGAAAACCATTAGTGAGAGTCTCATGATTTTAGTAATCTTGAAGGGAAGCCACACGCATGCATATAGCTCAGAGTGGGAGAATTATGCCTCCATCTTCTTCCTGACAGCGAAGAGTAAGGCTCTAGTCCTGACACTGGCGGATAGGGAGGGAATTGCAATTGTTGCCCGTTGATGGTTGTATATTATCTCTGTATATTTTTGTACACAGCCATAGCAGCGAGTTATATGGGCCCGTGGTGCCCATGATCCACCAATATTCATGAAGGTGGGTCCAGTTCCACCAACGTTTGGGCTCCAGGCCCCACGCTTTGGGGGGCCCCACACCATGGGTTGGCTTTGAGCAGGGGGTTGGACCGGATGACCTCCTGAGGTCCCTTCCAACCCCGATATTCTATTTAAAAAAAAAAGTGGGGCACTTTCACCTCGGGGACAGCTCCCCCTATCCCCGGAATCGCTGCATGCTGTGGATAGACCCCAGAGCTGACCCTGCTCCCAGCCCATTGGCCGGGAGCCCCGACCAATTGGAGCTGCAGGGTCCGGTGCCAGAGCTGCCTGGCCACTTCTCCACAGCACGGAGGGGGAGGGAGCCACAGACAGAGAGAGCCCCAGGAGTCTGGTCCTGTCAGAGACACATAGACACAGCTCAGGGGTTCTGGGGACAGACAGATGGAGCCGTGGGTGGGGAAAGGAGCAGCAATGGGCACCCTGGGGCTGACATAAAATACACAGTACAGAGGGGGCTTTCTGAGGGGGCTATAGCAACACACACACACACATACCCCCCACAGAGCAGACCCGAGCTACGGCTGGCTCCATTCATCACTCCCCCCCACCCCACAGAGACCCACACAACCCTCTGCCCCCCCGAGAGACCTCCAACAGCCCCTGTCACCCCTCTCCAGAGAGCCCCCACTTTGTGCCAGACAACTCCCCTCCTCCACTGCCTCCCCTGCTCCAGAGCTCCCTACAATCTCCCCCTTTGCCTCCTGTCACCCCCGGCCCATTGACCAGGAGGCTTCCAGTCTATTGCCCTGTCTAGCCAATGGGAGCTGCACCTGAGGCAGGGCGCCTACTTGCAGATGCAGACCTGCCTGGCCATGCCTGCACAGCATGGGGAGGGGGAGCCACAAATGAGCAAGCCCCAGTCATCATCATCACAAGCACAGCAATTCTCTGGGTATTTAATTTCACTGAGGCAAGTAATTCAATCTACTCTTCCTTTCTAGACAGTTTGTGGCTTTTCCTGTAAGAAAACTTACAATTTCTTTGCAAAGAAGTCCATTTATAGTTTTTTCACTTGCGAAGTATATTTTCTGGTTGTTCATAAGCTCATTTATTTTGTTAACTCAGTTTCAGAGGCAATTATAAAGTCACTTGAATTGTACCTGTTTTTTTCCATTGGTCCAAAAAGACATGGAAGATGTACAGATTTTTATTTCTGTGGGCCAAACCACCCTGTGTGGAAATGTAAATGTTGGAGCTAGAAAAGCTCTGCAAGGGTAAGGGTCCCTTCAGGAAATTGTTCTGATGTCATTCATTCTTCTGGGCATTCCATTCTACTGTTCCCTCTTATAGTGATAGTGATCAGTGTTTCCACCCACAGCGGAGAGGCAGAAGACTGGGTCAACCCTGCAGTGACTCTGCCTCTACCCTTGTTCTCTGTTTGCTCCCTCTACCAGCCCCTTTGGTCTCCCTAGGATTGCCCCTACCATTTCTCCTCTCTAGAGCTTCTCATGAAGTAAAGTCTGTCATTTCAGGTTCTTATCTCTGTAATGTATTTAACGTTGATGCATTTATTGTTAATTAATGCACTATAGAAGTCTCCTTCAGCCCTGTGTATAAACTGATCATCTTCTTTCCATATGTTTTGCCCATAGGGCTTTAGGAACTGCAGGGCCTGATTCAAATACCCGGTGGCGATCCGGGTCTTCAGTGACACTTCAGCAGTGGGGAGTCTTTCACTTGCTCTGGACCCCCCCACCGCCAAAATGCCACCGAAGACCCGAAGCGAGTGAAGGACATCCTGCCGCCAACGTGCAGCCAAAGTCCCGGACCACCGCCAGGTATGTAAAAAAAAATTAAAAAATTAAAAAGACGCCTAAGGTGCGGGGCCCTCTTAGGCGCAGGGCTCAATTCCAGGGAATCGGGGGAATTGGCCTAAAGCTGGCCCTGTCTGCAGCCCTAGGGCAGCCAGCAATAACCCCTGTGCCTTTGCAATGGAGTGAGGGAAGAGGATCATAGGTTCCCTATTTATGTGATTTGCAAGAAGTGTTATCATTACTCAGGGTACCAAACGTGTTTAAATGATATAAGTGCCTTGTAAAATCCCAAAACAAGCTCATTTTCATTTCTCATATAATCTCATATGCAGTATACACACATTTTCATTAATTATATGAATTGAAATTCTTATTACTGTTATTATTATTAGCTAGGTTTCTGGGGGGTTTTCAGTATGCCCAAACGTGTGCTATTTTATGGTTGAATGATTGAACGATATAATACTCCCCTCCCCCTGCCCCCAATGTCACTAAGTCCTGTAATTTTGTCAAGTGTTCATCGTACAACATGGTGGTGCCTACCCCACCTTGTGCTTCAGGGGGTCACAGGGTCCAGGGTGTCCTGAGGCGTTAGCGGAGGGGGGGCCTGGTGCTGGCAGCAGTGAATGACCTGACCCCAGCCCGCTCTGCTCCACCTCGCTGGCTTCCAGCATTGCTCAGGGGTGGGGGCTTCAGGGAAGAGGTGGAGTGGGGATCGGGTGGGAAGAGGTGGGGTAGAGCAGGGTTGCTTCCTGCTGTTGGCACCAGGCACCCCACTAACCCCCCAGGCCACCCTGGACCCCATGTCTCCCTGAAGCGCGGGGTCCCCCTATGGATGGGATGGATCCACTTGGGCACCACCAAAAATTATACAAACCTGTCACCCATGTACACAGCTACGCAGCCTGGGTCTAACTGTCAGTCACATTTTGCTGTATTACACCTCCAGTTTTTGTTGTCCCTTGCACATGTATGTAACCCTTCTGCCAGGTGATGTTGGCAGCAGAAAGGTCCAGGTTCAAACACCTAGGGGTTCCTCTTAAAATTAACTAACAGTACCAGCCTGAACCTCCACCCAGAAATGTGGAGGAAAAACATCTTGCCACAAGGTAGAAGGTTTTTTTCCCCTTCCCCTTTATCTGACTTGTGTCCAAGGAGTGAATCCTCGCTGCTAAGGACCTAGATGCCATTGGCCTCCCACTACAGGCAGCTCTTTGCTAAATGAAAGGAGGGGATGGTCCTGCTACTAAGGAGAACTTTCCTGACTTCTGCATTACCCTGTTAGAATGGGCCAGTGAAAGGATCTGAGTCCTTGCTCCCACTTCCATTACGCAGAGGTCTGCCTGACCTTGAGGACTCCCCTTCTGCTCTCTTGAGCGGCGGGGTCCTTGTAACCCCAACAAGGCTGAGCCCAGGATTCCTGGGAGGCTGAACCCCAAGTCTCATCATGGTCACTTAGGATTCAGGCCAGTGGTAGGGTGAAGATCCACATTTATGAAGATCCAGTTGTGACATTACAGTCTATATAATTTTATTAAAATATGCTAATGAGTGAATATAATGTAACTGGAATAAACTTCATGCAAAAGGTCTCTTGTATGTTATCATTACAAAGCTTATAATCTACTGAGTGTGATCATCCTATTTGTGTATAAATGTATCACTCTTGTAACTCAAACTAGAAATATGAAATATAACTCTGAGGTCCTATTGTAATTATGCAAAGTGTGGGTCATTAATGGTGGTTTAGTGACTCTCATTAACCAGGACAACTGTCTGCAGATGGCTGTGTTTTACCTGTAAGTCTTCCTGTATATGCGTGTGCTGGTAAGTGGGTAATGAAGTCTTGCAGTGACATGTGATCATGTCACCTGAACTAGAATCCATCTTTAACCTGGTGTCTTTCTATCTATCGTGTCAAACCAATCTGATAGCTTTCTTTGATAGGATAATGAGCCTTGTGGATAAGGGAGAAGCGGTGGATGGAACAAAGGGAGGAGAGGAGCCAATCATGAAGAATCCCCTAGCTACCACCTGAGCTGGAACAAGAGCTTTACCAGGGGAAAGAATTGTGCCCAGGCCTGGAAGGTGTCCAGTCTGAGGAAAAAACTTACTGAAGCATCCCTGAGGGTGAGATTATCTGTATTCAGTTTGATTAGACATAGATTTGCTCATTTTATTTTATTTTGCATGGTGACTTACTTTGTTCTGTCTGTTACTACTTGGAACCCCTTAAATCCTACTTTCTGTATTTAATAAAATCACTTTTTACTTATGAATTGACCCAGAGTATGTATTAATACCTGGGGGAGCAAACAGCTGTGCATATCTCTCTATCAGCATTACAAAGGGCGAACAATTTATGAATTTACCCTGCATAAGCTTTATACAGGGTAAAATGAATTTATTTGGGTTTAGACCCCATTGGGAGTTGGGCGTCTGAGTGTTAAAGACAGGAACACTTCTGTTAGCTGCTTTCAGGTAAACCTGCAGCACTGGGGCAAATAATTCAGACACCGGATCTTTGCTGGAGCAGACGAGAGTGTCTGGCTCAGCAAGACAGAGTGCTGGGGTCCCGAGCTGGCAGGGAAGGCAGGGCTAGAAGTAGTCTTGGCACATCAGGTGGCAGCTCCCAATGGGGTTTCTGTGATCCAACCCGTCACACCAGTGACTTGCCCAACTGCTACAGTGAAACTGTGGTTGTTATTCCAGACCATTGGCTGGAGCAGCAGCTGTGGGAAGAGTGCTGTGCAACAAACCCTGCACCCTGGCCCTTGTTGAAGGGTGGATTTCACCTCCCAAATTGCTCCTTGTGCCCTCCATAGCAAGAAACTGTGACAAAAATAAGGAAAAAATGGGAAAAGTTAAAGCAGTGGCTCTCAACCTTCCCAGACGTACCCCTTTCTGGAGTCTGATTTGTCTTGCATAGCCACAAGTTTCACCTCACTTAAAAACCACTTGCTTACAAAATCAGACATAAAAATACAAACGTGTCACAGCACACTAGTACTGAAACATTGCTACTGCCTCATTTTATCATATAATTATCAAATAAATCAATTGGAATATAAATATTATACTTACACTTCAGTATGATACTTGAGCCTGTTTTTCACTTGTGAGCTGTGTCTGAAGCCCAAGCCCTGCTGCCCATGGCTGAAGCACGTAACTTAGCTTTGCAGAGAGTCTGTGGCATGTGGCCTGGGGTAACTGCCCTACTTGCCACCCCCTATGGCCAACCCTGCACTTGTGACCCCCCTAAACCTGTCCTGTGACCCACACTCAGGGTCACAATCCCAGGTTGAGAAATACCGATCTAGATGAGTTGAGTACCTACTGGAAGACCTTGCATACCCCAAGGGGTACGCTTACCCATGCTTGAGAACCACTGCGTTAAAGTAAACAAGGACCCCACCTGTGGGGACACCACAATCAGCTGTCTCTGGGATGTAAGGGAAGGTCACAGTCTGTTCCTCACCCATCCCAGGCCTCCCCACAAGCCCTGGCTATGCTCTGGTGACACCATGAGTCAGACCCTGTTCTGGTGATGGCCAGAAGCCCTCAGGCACTAGGTGGCAGTGACCCCTCTCCCCAGTGTCACTTCTCTTACTGGGATCATGTCCCCCCTCTGAATCCAGCCTGCATGGGTGGCTCCAGCTGTTTTGCCTCCCCAAGTGGTGAAGCGAGGGTAAAAAAAAAAAGTTCAAGCCAATCGGCACCAGCTCAGTCACGCCACTTCATTCTTCGGCGGCAATTCAGCAGCAGCTCAAAGAGGAAGAGAGGGACTGAGGGACCCGCCACCGAATTGCTGCTGAAGACCCAGACCCATCCACTTAACTGGAAAGAACAGTCAGTGTAAAAACCTATTTCTGCATATACCCTGCACCAGGCATTGATATCTTTTAAAAAGGCCACAAAGCAGAATTTTAAACCTTAAGTCCCACAGGGTGAGAAAAAGGGAGGTGGAAGTGAGTGGAGAAAACAAAAAATCTGCTCTGGAAAGAAGAGACAACAACCACACAGTTTGCAAAAAGCAAAGCAGTGTGGCTTCTTGTCATTGCACTATCACAGGCTTTTCACAGATCTGCATTATGCGATATTGAGCTGTTATGTCTCTGTAACCCAGGCGAAGCAATGCTATAATCTGTCTGTTTCTGTCATGACAATGAGTGAGTCACTTTTTCTCTTCCTCTTCATTATGACATTTCACAGATTCTCAGATCAGCTAGTGCTTTTGTACCAAAGGCCCTGTATGTTGCAAAGGCAATACTCTACAGACAGCACATGTAATGTGGCCAGGCCCATCACTGGTGTAAATCAGCACAGCTCCATGCAAAGCCATGCCAGTCTCACTCACAATCTGATCCCACGGTCCATCCTTGCTTAAAAATTATATGCTGGTCTGGTTACTAGAATGCCCTAGTGGTGGTGATTGAGTTTGAGTCTTGAGTAGATTTAACATGAATTTTCAAGGAATAGACATTTCCTCCAAGACTATCGTCTTTCAGATTCCCCAATTCCTGTCTTAAGAGTTTGACTAAATATTCCACCTCCCAAAGGGGTCACTGCCACCAGGATGGATTAAAGCATTCCTGAGGCTACTGTAGCTGACTGAGAGGAGGGAAGCAGAAGATGGTATAATATCCATGTTTGCCCACCAGACTGCGCAGGTCCTGCTCCAGAAAGCGAAGATCTGAACCAACAAGTTTAGAGGCAGGAAAGTTCACAAGAACCTCCAGTTTTCAATGACTATTAGAGATTATCTGCAGGCAGCAAATTTGGAACTTGTCAGTGCCAGTATTACAATGGCGAGCTGATTAATGGGCCAGCTGGGTGCATGGGCCAGCGCTGCTTGCTGGAGGTGATAAAGACTGTAGGAGATCCCACCCTTGAAGGAATCTAACGTGGCAAGAATCCCAACATATATTTCTGAGAAAATTAGCCCCCTTGGTAAAAGGAATGTGCCTTACAGGATTGGTGAAAAAATCCTGAAGAACAAGAATAAACCTGGTCTTCTCCTCGTAACTGTTGCAGAGATCGTTGCTGACCATAATAGACCCAGTTTCTGCCACTCTTGAGCTGCAAGATTAAATTCTCTATATCTCATTATCAGGTACATTTTCAAAGACAATGAACCAAATATTTACCTTTTGCTTAGCACAATCTGGCTCTCTATTTACCTTCTGTAGTTTATAAGTAGGCTTGTCACCTTATCAGGGCCATCCCTAGGATTTATGGGGCCCTATGCAGTATTACTAAACTGATGCCCCTGTACCAGGAGATGTCAGCAAACCAGTAAAGGGCCTGAACCCACTATTGCTTATTGCTAAAAGCAGCCAAGTCATCAGGCTTAGCTTATCCAAGGAAGGAGGGGAGGGGGTTTTGGGTGCCACAGAAAGGGCAGCTTGACCCTGCGTCTTTCCTGATAAGAATTATGTTGAAGTTGTTGATACATGCATTTTAAAAGAGCAGGATGTGCCCTCAGGAATGTGTCTAACAGGGTCTCAAGGCTGCAAACTCTGGGAAAAAAACACACCTGGTTAATCAATAATCAGAAGAAAACCTCCTGCTTGACCATTGAAACTGCTTGTATAAATTTTCTTTAAGTGACATGTCATTATGTTACTAATGTATAAAATAAGGGGGGGAAGTTTGAGGTAGTGGGACTCTTCAGGACTGGACTCTCCCTCTGGATGCAACTTGTGTTCCTCACCGGCAGATGGACTGCAGCTGTGCCACTCAGAAGCCACACTCCGCTTTGGTAATTATCAAGGGTTGGGGGTGTTTTACTAACCTGTTGCAGAAGTGTGTAAGTGCTTGAGACTAAGGGTATGTCTACACTAAGAATTAGGTCGAATTTATAGAAGTTGGTTTTTCAGAAATTGTTTTTATACAGTTGATTGTGTGTGTCTGCACAAAAAATGCTCTAAGTGCATTAAGTCGGCGAATTGCATCCACAGTACCGAGGCTAGTGTCGACTTCCAGAGTGTTGCACCATGGATAGCTGTGGGCAGCTATCCCACAGTTCCTGCAGTCTCCACCACCCATTGGAATTCTGGGTTGAGATCCCAATGCCTGATGGGGCAAAAACAGGGTCGTGGGTGATTCCGGGTACATGTCGTCAGGCCCCCTCTCCCTCGCTCCCTCCGTGAAAGAAACGGCAGACAGTCGTTTCACTACTTTTTTCCTAGGTTACCTGTGCAAACGCCATACCATGGCAAGCGTGGAGCACGCACAACTGACCGTCACCGTTAAGTGTCCTGGGTGCTGGCAGACGTGGGACTGCAGTGCTACACAGCAGCAGCTCATTGCCTTTTGGCAGCAGATGGTGCGCTACGACTGGTAGCCATCGTTGTCGTACTCCTGGGTACTCTTTTAGCTGACCTTGGTGACGTCAGTCAGAGATGCCTGGGCAGACATGGGAGTGACTCAGCCAGGTCATCCCCATCTTCTGCCGAGCACTCAGGAGATGACGATTGCTAGCAGTACTACTGCACCATCTTCTCGCAAGCAGCCAGGAGACGATGATGGCTAGCAGTCGTAATGCAGCATTTTCTGCCGAGCACACAGGAGATGATGATGGCTAGCAGTCAAACTGCACCATGTGCTGCCAGCCTAAAGATGTAAAAGATAGATGGAATGGATCAAAATGAGAAAAAAACCTGATTTGTTTTGTATTCATTTGCTCCCCCTTCCGTGAAATCAACAGCCCTCTAAACCCAGGGTTTTGAGTTCAATCCTTGAGGGGGCCATTCTGTGTGACAGTTGTTTGTGTATCTCCTTGATGCAGCACCACCCCCTTTGTGGACTTTAATTCCCTGTAAGCCATGTCGTCAGTCGCCCTCCCTCCATCAGAGCAGACAATCATTTTGTGCCTTTTTTCAGCCCAGACGCCATAGCACTGGGATCATGGAGCCCACTCAGATCACCACGGCAAATATGAGCACTGTGAACACCATGCACAGTATCCTGAAGTATATGCAGAACCAAAACCTGCCAAAGCAAAACCAGGTGAGGAGGCGACGGCAGCGCTGTGACGAGAGTGACGAGGACATAGACATGGACATAGACTTCTCACAAAGTCCGGGCCCCGGCAATGTGCACATCATGGTGTTAATGGGGCAGGTTCATGCTGTGGAACGCCAATTCTGGGGCTGGGAAACAAGCACAGACTGGTGGGACCACATAGTGTTGCAGGTTTGGGATGATTCCCAGTGGCTGCGAACCTTCCGCATGCGTAAGGGCACTTTCATGGAACTTTGTGACTTGCTTTCCACTGCCCTGAAGCACCAGAATACCAAGATGAGAGCAGCCCTCACAGTTCACAAGTGAGTGGCGATAGCCCTGTGGAAGCTTGCAACGCCAGACAGCTACCAGTCAGTTGGGCATCAATTTGGAGTGGGCAAATCTACTGTGGGGGCTACTGTGATCCAAGTAGCCAACGCAATCAAAGAGCTGCTGATATCAAGGGTAGTGACTCTGGGAAATGTGCAGGTCATTGTGGATGGCTTTGCTGAAGCGGGATTCCCTAACTGTGATGGGGTGATAGACGGAACCTATAATCCTATCTTGGCACCGGAGCACCAAGCCAGGCAAGTACATAAACCGAAAGGGGTACTTTTCAATGCTGCTGCAAGCACTGGTGGATCACAAGGGATGTTTCACCAACATCAACATGTGGGATGGCGGGAAAGGTACATGACGCTCGCAGTCTTCAGGAACTCTGGTCTGTTTCAAAAGCTGCAGGAAGGGACTTTCTTCCCAGACCAGAAAATAACACGTTGAGGATGTTGAAATGCCTATAGTTATCCTTGGGGACCCAGCCTACCCCTTAATGCCATGGCTCATGAAGCCATACACAGGCAGCCTGGACAGTAGTCAGGAGCTGTTCAACTATAGGCTGAGCAAGTGCAGAATGGTGGTAGAATGTGCATTTGGACATTTAAAAGCTCGCTGGCGCAGTTTACTGACTCGGATAGACCTCAGCGAAACCAATATTCCCATTGTTATTACTGCTTGCTGTGCGCTCCACAATATCTGTGAGAGTAAGGGGGAGACATTTATGGTGGGGTGGGAGTTGAGGCAAATGCCTGGCCTGCTGATTACATGCAGCCAGACACCAGGGCAGTTAGAAGAGTACAGGAGGGTGTGGTGCGCATCAGAGAAGCTTTGAAAACCAGTTTCATGACTGGCCAGGCTACGGTGTGAAAGTTCTGTTTGTTTCTCCTTGATGAAACCCCCCCCTTGGTTCACTCTACTTCCCTGTAAGCTAACCACCTCCCCTCTCCCCTTCGATCACTGCTTGCAGAGGCAATAAAGTCATTGTTGCTTCACATTCATGCATTCTTTATTAATTCATCACACAAATAGGGGGATAACTGCCAAGGTAGCCCAGGAGGGTGGGGGAGGGGGAAGAGGTGGGTGGGGGGAAGGAACAAGGCCACACTGCACTTTAAAACTTAAAACTTTAAAACTTATTGAAGGCCAGCTTCTCTCTGACATTGTCTGCCTCCACGCATTTTGCTGTGCTCTGTCAGTGTGGGAGTGTTGCAGGCACAGAGGGTACCCGAGGCAAGCAACAATGGTCCATACCTGGAGTGCTTAGCGCCAATAAACACACCAGGGTGGAGAAGCAAGCAAAGTTTATTTGAGATCTCAAAGCGGTGCTGGGAGACTTAGCACGCCTCAGATCCAGCACACCTAATAGAAGCAGCTTTTCTTGTCTTCTCTTAGGTCGATTAAAGTTCAAACATGGAAGGACTTTTGCTCACCAGAGGCCTAAAACAGGGAGACTTCATATTCTTATTGCCTTCCATTTTCCCAGGTTACTTAGGGTTATGCTTAGTGATACCAACAGGAGGACAGCAAGAGCTCAGAGAACATTTTATCCTGAGTGCGTTTTTTTTGCCTTCTAATCTTCGCTAGCCTCTGCAAAAGAGAAACATTTGCAGCTGGTGAAAGAAAAGGGAGAGTGGCAGTTAAAAAGACACATTTTAGAGAACAATGGGTGCACTCTTTGACCTTAAACCTTGCTGTTCAAATTACACAGCACATGTGCTTTCGTTATAAGGTTGCATTTTGCCTCTTGTATTGAGGCCTGCCGGTTTGGTGTGAGAGATCACTCATGCTTCATCTCTCCCCCCACCACATAGCTAACAGCGGGGAACATTTCTGTTCAGACACAGCCAAACAGCTGAGCAGGAACGGGCACCTCTTAAAAAAGCACCCTATTTCAACCAGGTGACCATGAATGATATCACTCTCCTGAGGATAATACAGTAAGATAAAGAACAGATGTTGTTTGAATGCCAGCAAACACCAGGACCATACGCTGCCATGCAATGATTCCCGACTACGTGCTACTGTCCTGGCATGGTAAACTGTCCTACCATGGTGGATGGAATAAGGTCGCCTTCCCCAGAAACCTTTTGAAAGGCTTTGGGAGTACATCCAGGAGAGCTTTATGTCCCTGGAGGATTTCCGCTCCATCCCCATGCACGTTAATAGACTTTTCCAGTAGTTGTACTGGCCACGAATGCCAGAGCAAATTAATCATTAAACACTCTTGCTTTTAAACCATGTGTAATATTTACAAAGGTACACTCAGGGTCCGGGAGCACACCTTGGGTGGGTCCAGGGTGAGAAACATATCTTGACTGTTGGGAAAACTGGTTTCTCCGCTTCCTTGCTGTGAACTATCTTCAGTCTCTTCATCATCATCTTTCTCATCCCCAAAACCCACTTCTGTGTTGCGTGATTCTCCATTGATGGAGTCAAAGCACAGGGTTGGGGTAGTGGTGGCTGCACCCCCTAGCATGGCATGCAGCTCATCGTAGAAGTGGCATGCTCAGGGCTCTGATCCAGAACGGCCATTTGCCTATCTGTTTTTTTGGTAGGCTTGCCTTAGCTCCTTAATTTTCACGCAGCACTACTTTGCATCCCTGTTATGGCCTCTGTCCTCCATGCCCTTTGAGACTTTTTCTAATGTTTTGGCATTTCGTTTCCTGGAATGGAGTTCAGCTAGCATGGATTCATCTTCCCATATGGCAAGCAGATCCCATACCTCCCGTTCGGTCCATGCTGCAGTTCTTTTGTGATCCTGGGACTCCATCATGGTCACTTCTGCTGATGAGATCTGCACTCACCTGCACCGTGCCATGCTGGCCAAACAGGAAATGAGATTCAAAAGTTTGCAGGCCATTTCCTGTCTACCTGGCCAGTGCATATGAGTTGAGAGCACTGTCCAGAGTGGTCACAATGGAACACTCTGAGATAGCTCCCAGAGGCCAATACCGTCGAATTGTGTCCACACTACCCCAAATTTGACCTGGCAAGGCCGATTTCAGCGCTAATCCCCTCGTCGGAGGTGGAGTAAAGAAATCAATTTAAAGAGCCCTTTAAGTCAAAAAAAAGGCCTTCGTTGTGTGGATGGGTCCAGGCTTAAATCGAGGTAACGCTGCTAAATTCAACCTAAAATCATAGTGTAAACCAGGCCTAAGTAAAGTTTAGTTTTAAGTGAAAACACTCTTGTGTTGTCCTGTCTGTGCCAGCTATCTATCAGTTGGATGGCCATGTCTCCCTTGATTTATTTCCTGGCACCAACTCGCACAGAGTAAAAGTTACCAAGAGTTTTGGGTTGAAAGAACCCCGGGTAACACCCCTATGCCCAATGGCAGCCTGGGCTCACATGTGTATTTTAGATAAGGAGGGTCTTTTGAAGGATTACCTTAAAAAACTATATGTCTGAAGATCCAAGCATTTAAAGCTAAAGATGAATACTCAGACTGTGCATCTAAAAATCTATGCAAGAATTTTTTTAGAGATGTGATTTTATAATCTTCGGCAACACAGTAATGAAATATTTTTAAAGCAAATTTTAAACTAAGGTCCTGTAGATGAACATGTTCTGAGTAAATAGTACAGTAATGCACACTTGTTTTTGTCAGTAGATTCAGAAACTGAGGCTGTGTCTACACTGCCACTTTCAGCGCTAAAACTTTAGTCATTCAGAAGTGTGAAAAAACACCCCCTGAGTGACAAAAGTTTCAGTGCTGAAAAGTGCCAGTATAGACAGTGCTTTATTGCCAGGAGCCGTGCTAAGACCCAGGGGTGCCCCAAATTTTCAGGTGCCCTATGCAGCTGTGTATGCTGCATATGCCTAAGGAAGGCCCTGCACCTGAGGATCTAAGCCCTTCAATACAGCCACTGAGATTCACATAGCGTTGTTCATGGAGGGTATTGCAGAAAAACCTCCTAAATCCCTGGAAACATTTATTTGCCTCATTTTGTCTGTGCATGAGCATTAAGAATGCCTTGTCTTTCCTGATGAGGGGGAGGACGGTGGCAAACAGATGGGTTTTCAGCATGTTCTAAAAATGGCCAGGCCTCCTCTCCTGTAGTAGCGTGTCCCACAGTCAGACTCTCAACAGAGAAAACTTTACAGTATCTCCAGCTCCTACCAGCCTCATGGTGACCCTGTGAGGGGCAATCTGGGAACAGAAGAATGGGGAGGAGCTGGGGGAGAGACAGGAGAGTGCACTGGGGAGCTGGAGAGGAAGTTGTAAGGAGTCTGGTGAATGTGGAAGGAGGAGGAGGCAGACTGGGGAAAAGGGAAGGAAATACGAGAGGAGACCCCAGGGAATGTAGGAGGCAGTTAGGGGCAGAAGGCTGTGGAGGAGCATAGAGGGACAATAGATAGCTGCCTAGGCTGTCTTGGGAGGGAGGGGGATGGAGAAGGATAGAACGTTAGCCCCCAACTTCAGGAGAGAGTGAGTGATACTCCCTCTGCACAATGAGCAGAGGCTGCATTTTTATGATAAAGGGCTGTGCCAAAGGATGTGGCATCCTTATTTCACAGGGGACTTCACTAGGATGCAGTTCACACTCCACAACAGGCAGCTCTAGAACATCAACTGGGAATAGCACACTAGCCCTGCAACTGGCCCTGAGCGGGATGGAGCCTGTGAGGCAAGGGACCCTTGTAGCCACAGCTCTCTTTGAACTGGGCCCCTCTGTGGCCAGCTCCTTGGGAAGCTGAGGTTCCCCTGAACTCTGTAGCACAGGCTAGTGTGGTAACAAAGACCCCAGAGGATGCTGTGTGTTCAGCAATGAATTTCCCAGTAAACTTCACTGCTGTTAAATATGAAGCCTGATGAATAACGTGTATCCAATTATCTGAGCCAAGCTGCCCTTTGAGTCCCCTGACCTGGAGGCTCAAAAGCGTGAACTGGCATCTTAAAGAAATCGCCAAGTGCTAAAACTGAGCAAAGAATGAAAACATCCTCCATCCATTCATTCAAATCAGACTTGGATTCAAGTGTGTTCACTTCCTGTAAACTTATGGCCCATTTCAAACAGTGCAACTCTAACATGCACCAGGGAAGTTCTGGTCCATGCCAGCAGGGGCCACATGGGCCCATTGGTGTGAGACATGCTAGTGCAGCCTAAACTTACACCCCTCTGGTGCAGAGTAAAGCACCATGTAGACAGGGATGAAAATAACATTAAGCACTTATTGGTTTGGAGGCCTGGCTCTGGGCCCCCAGAAGGGGCAGGGCCTCAGGTGGAAGGGGCGGGGCTGAGGGTCAGCCTCCTCCAGCTAGCCCATCCATGCTGCCTAGCCCACACCACCTGGGGCTCCAGTGGCAATTTAAAATGCTCAGGGCTCTGGCTTTAGCTGCAGTAGGGAGCTTTAGCTGGAGCCCCAGGCCCTTGTAAATCGCTGGCTCTGGGGCAGCTGCCCCTTTTGCCCCCACCTCGTAGGTGGCCCAAGGTGGAACAAAAGGGGCAACGATGTTAAAGCACTGCCATGGCAGCGCTTTAAGCAGGGTCCTTTGCTGCGGCAGCGCTTTAACTTCGGCTGCATACAAGCCGGTACCAGTGACCACTTTTTACCAGTACACTGTACCAGCCCACTTTCACTCCTGTGTGTAGACAAGTCCCAAGTCCCCCAAATCCCAGACCCTAACCACTGGACCATCCTGCCATCCCAGGAGACCAATATTGTCCTCCCCTGAGGGGAGAACAAACAGTCCACTGATCTAACTGTGCTAGGTCTCAAACTGGGGATTGGGAGAGGCTGAGGTAGGGTTATAGGGCCTTGACAGAGGTTCCTGCTACCCTGCAGGGAGCCCCCAGGCTTTAGGGGTATGAGGATAAGATGTACCACTTTTGTATGGTGTCCCTAGCCTCTATTGACAGAAGCTGGGAATGGGCTATGGGATGGATCACTTGATGCTTACCTATCAGAGGGGTAGCTGTGTTAGTCTGGATCTGTAAAAAGCCACAAAGAGTCCTGTGGCAACTTATAGACTAACAGACATATTGGAGCATAAGCTTTCGTGGATGAATACCCACTTCATCAGACACACCAGCGAAAGCTTATGCTCCAATACATCTGTTAGTCTATGAGGTGCCACAGGACTCTGTCACTTTTTGATGATTACCTGTTTTGTTCATTCCCTCTGGGGCGCCTGGCATTGGCCATTGTTGGAAGACAGGATAGTGGGCTAGATGGACCTTTGGTGTGACCCAGTATGTATGTTCTTATGCAGAGGCACAGAGGGTGTCACAGAAACAGGCTAAAGGGAGGGCTGTGTATCTATTTGCCTCCCTGGGAACGTCTACATCCAACTCACAGGAGCCAGCACGTACTGTGGGGGATGTTTGTAGAAACAATTATGACTGAACTATAAAAATCAGATGTTTAAACTCTTGGAGTCATTACAAGATGGCAGAGGCTGCACATGTGGTTTCCACAGAACAGGATGTGTTCTATCCTGTTAGCTAAGGGTGGTATATTGAAATAACTATAAATATAATGATGACACAACACTGTATTTGGAAGTGCTGACAAAAGTTTTTAATAGGAAGATAAAACGGGGCTGAATTCCTGAATTTTAATCCTCTGGCAATGCCTTCCTCTCTCTCCATAGCACAGAGCAAGCTATACATTCATTCTGCCACTGAGCTAAGAGGTACAGCTCTACAGTAAGGCACCGTCAGAAAAGACTGCTCACCGCACCCACCATTAGCCTTGCAATTACTACTGGCTAAAGCTGTGCAAAGTTCCTGCTGACTCGAAGTCTGTGGTGGGTCTCTGCCATGCCAGACACAATTTCTCCCTCCTCTTTCTCTAAGGGCTTTGTGCGTAAAGAGCGATCAGCATGACAAGCTATTTCTGAATCTGAACTCCCTGCATCAGGCATTGATCTCTTTTAATCAGGCTACAAAACAGAATTTTAAATCTTAATTCTCTCAGTGTGGTAAAAAGGGATCTGGGAGTGAGTGGAGAAAACAAAAAAAATCTGCTCTGGAAAGAAGAGATAACTATCCAGCTTGCAAAAAGCAAAGGAGGGCGGCTTCTTGCCATTGCAACTGTCACAATTCATAGCAACTGCACCTGTCTTCCCCTTCTGGTGTCCATCCATGGCACCCACTCCCAGGCTCTTGGCTCTCCAGCCCTCACCTCTCTTGGTCAGAAACACATGTCTCTCTCCACCTGATCTGGGTATTTCCAGGCTGCGCAGCTCTCTGCCTACACTGTGAACTCCCCAGCAAAGTCAGACTGCCTCAGGAGGCCAGCTTTGCTTTTCTTCTCCGAGGTGGCAAACAGTGCCATTGCCGGGGCCATAACCAGGGTGCAGGGAGAGAGGCAGGTGGGCAGCTATCTAGGGCACAAAACCACAGGGGCAAAAAAATGGGGAGGAAAAATGATGGGAAAAAAACAGCAGGAGGTGCAAATATGCTTGCTTTCCCAGGGCACTAACATGCCTTATTACTGCTCTGGACACTGCCACAGCTCTTTCTAGGCAAGCACATTGATTCTTAAAGTACAAGTATTACAGAGAGAAAATAAAAGAACCTACACACTTGTTAATCAATTTGCCAGAGATCACCCCCCACCCCCCATCTCCACCAGGCCTCTGGTCAGTGTCAGACCTTCCAAGCCTTTCCTAAGGATGAGGGGGACCCCTTGGACAGAAGGGTCTGTCCATTTGCTAGAGCCAAAAGCAGGCCCTCCGTCAGTTTAAACTCAGGCTATTTATCCAAAAATCCTTTATGTCTGTTGGTGCCTGGAGATTTCAGTTTGAACTAGTGGCTGTGAGGCTCTCTCTAGGGCAGTGGTCTCCAAAGTGGGGTGCACGCGCCCCAGGGGGTGCACAAGAGGATCCTTCGGGGTGCACGGCAGGAGGAGCACCGCCTGAGCAGTGCCACTTTTTTTTCTCCCCCTTTGGCAGTTCGGCCAGGAGTCTGAGTGGCTTTTCTTTTTCTTTCCTGTCCCTTGGCAGTTGGGCTACATTTGGACGACATTTCTGCAGTGCTGACAATTTATTGCCACATCATGCAGTATATTTAGATTCAAACCCCATAAAGGAAATACCTGAGAAAGGAACACAGCTTCTAAGAATACAATTCTACTTGATAGTGCAAAATAGTGAATTTCAGAAGGAAACTATTCATCATAAATCTGTTCTGGTGTCCTTTTGTTAATGATACGGTTAAAACAAAAGCTAGTATGTCCTAATTTTGACATCCTCACTCATGTTGCTTGTCATTTTACTCTAAGAACAGTCCCATTGCAATCAGCAATGCTACAAAACATAAGAGCTGAGTAAGGGGATCAGTATCTAATCCTCAATAAACAGTTTGATAGTTTTGTATTCAATTTTGATTCAAATTAATTAGATAAATTTAAGAAATTACAAAAAGCCACCATAAATTCTTAAAATTTTTCTGTTTTTTTTTAAACTAAACAAGAGGATCCTTCAGGGTGCGCGGCAGGAGGAGTGCCGCCAGAGCAGCACCACTTTTTTTTTTCCCCTCCCTCGGCATTCGACCAGGAGTCCCAAGCGCGCCTTTTTTTTTTTTTTTTTTTTTGCTTTCAACAGTTTCGGCGGGACAGGTGTGCGATCGTGTGATGAAGTGGGGGGTTTTCTGCTTTTCCAGGGTTGCATGCACAAGGGGGCAGGACTCAATGTTACCTGGGTGTTTATGTTTAACTGAGGTGAGGGGGAGAGGAGTTTGTTACAAGGACCGGAGAGGACTGGGACCTGGGACCCCAGCCGATGGAGACACAACCGGTCTGGCCAGCTGGGAGGACAATGGGCTGCCCAGAGAGAGGACCCCGGCTGACCTGACCAGCCGGTTCCAGCCAGAGGAGAGCTGCGAGAGACAGAAAGGGACTCAGGCCTTCCTGTTTACGACCCTGTTTACCTGGAGAGAAGACAATGGACTAGAGCGGCTTGAGGCCGGATATCAGAGGGACCCAGCGGGGAAGCAGGGGCTCAGGCTTGGCGAGGGACGCAGGCAGAGCCCCACCTGGATTGCAGGGAGACTGGATGACTGTGCTGTTATTGTGAGAGGCCAGTGCCTGAGGCCCTGAGAGTTTCCTGTGCTGTGTTCAACTCTCAATAAACCCTCCTGTTTTATGGCTGGCTGATGGAGTCACACTCTGGTCTAGAGAACAGGGTTGCATCACCCCTTTGGGGTGAAAAGGCCCAGGGGGGTCCAGAGTGCGTGGACTCCCTAAGGGGGCCCACGGCAGAGACAGATGTATGCTAAGGCTCAGAGAGGTGCGGCTCCAAGAGGTGGAGGGGCCTGACCCCGAGAGACAAGTGGACCCCCGAGAAGGGCTGTCTCACTGAAAGGGGCACCCCCCACGGACTGCACAGGGCCAAGTGTGGGCACAATCTGTGAGTCCGTGACAGCATGCTCAAAATTTTTTTACTAATGGGCTGCACGATCAAAAAAGTTTGGAGACCACTGCTGTGGAGGATGAGGGCTCTCAGGAGGTGTTACAGCTGAGTGACTTTACCTAACCCCTTTCCCCCCACCACTCACTGTTGTTAGTCTCTGGAGGGCTGTGCTTCCCCTCCCCCAAGGTGTGCATACAATACCAGCCCACAGTGATGACAGAAACTCAATTCAATAAGGTTTGCTCAGGATATTGCAGGAAATTGCCCCATCAGAGCCTTTTCACAACTCTGCATTATGTATTATTGGTTGTGATGGCTCTGGGAACTCAGGCAAATGCACGCTATGATCCACCAACCTCTCACCTGGTTGTTTCCCTCTTGACCATAGAGTCACTGCATCTAGTCCGTTTAATTATGGAATTTCACAGACCCCAAACTCCTTAGCCGGCCCATTTGTATCATTGGCCCTTTTTGCAGCAGAGCTGGTACCCTACAGACAACGAGTACAAGGTGACCAGACCTTCGCTGGGCCCAGTCAGCGCAGCTCCATGGTGGAGCCATTTCAAACAGTGCGACGCTAACGTGCACCAGGGAAGTTCTGGGGCAAGCCAGCAAGGGCCAAGTGGGCCCGTTGGTATGAGACACATTAGTGCAGACTAAATGTACAGCCCTCTGGTATGGAGTAAAGCACCGTGTAGACAGGCCCCATGTCTCCCAAGTCCCAGGCCAAGGCCCTAACCACTGGACCCTCCTTCCATCCCAGGGGACCAAGTCTCGTCCTCTCCTGAGGGACAAACAAACAGCAGTCCATTGATCTAGCTGTGCCAGGTCCCAAACCAGGGTTTGGGAGTGGCTGAGGCAGGTCTGTAGGCATTGATAGGGATTCCTGGCAGCCTGCAGGGAGCTCCCCAGGCTTTGGGGGTACCCGGGTAAGATGTCCCACTCTTGCAGAGGGACACTGTGTGTCACAGAAACAGGCTAATGGGAGGGCCGCATATCTGTTTGCCTCCCTGGGAATGTCTGACTCTGGGAATGTCTGCTCAGCCCATGGCAGTGAGCCTCCCAGCCTGGGGTGACTGACTCGGGTTAGTGGGGCTTGCGC
Source organism: Chelonoidis abingdonii (assembly GCF_003597395.2). Lineage (NCBI taxonomy): Eukaryota > Metazoa > Chordata > Testudines > Testudinidae > Chelonoidis > Chelonoidis abingdonii. The sequence continues at coordinate 56,584,161 of NC_133776.1, forward strand.
TAGCACTCCCAAAACAGCTGTGTGCATGGCACTTTAAAGCTGTAGCTTGGGCTGGAGCTGAGGCTGTGATCCCTAGGGAGGAGGCTGCTGCCCGGGCTGTGTACACATACACACAGGGGCCAGCATGGGAGGATGTTTGTAGGACTGTTTATGACTGAAATATAAAGAGCAAACATTAAAATTCTCTGAATCATTACCAGGTGGCAGAGGGAGAACGTGGTTTCCAGAGCATGACGGACCATTGTTTTTCAAGCTCTCAGACAGTGGTGTTCCCAGGAATTGAAACTGAGGGAGGGGTGTTCGAACTTACAGGGTGGGATGTCAGGGAGACTTAAAAGAGATATGAATAAAGTAAATGTTTTGTTAAGATAATGCAAATTTAACACAAGGATAATGCAAGTTACACCAAAACACATAACAGGCCTAGATTTCTAATATATATATATTAAATGTATGTAATTGAAATGGACGTTTGAAAAGTAGCCATCATGGGATAAGAGGGCAGTCCTCTCAAGATGAGTAACTGGTTAAAAGATGGGAAACAAAGGGTAGGAATAAATTATCAGTTTTCAGAATGGAGAGAGATAAATAGTGGTATCCCTGAGGGGTCAGTACTGAGACCATTACTGTTCAACATATTCATAAATGATCTGGAAAAAGGAGTAAACAGTGAGGTGGCAAAATCTGCAGATGATACAAAACTATTCAAGATAGTTAAGTCCCAGGCAGATGCGAAGAGTTACAGAGGGATCTCACAAAAATGGGTGACTGGCCAATTCAGTGTTGATAAATGCAAAGTAATGCACATTGGAAAACTATCTCGACTATACATACAAAATGATGGAGTCTGAATTAGCTGTTAACACTCAAGAAAGAGATCTTGGAGTCATTGTGGATAGTTCTCTGAAAACATCCACTCAATGTGCAGTCAAAAAAAGCAAACAGAATGTTGGGAATCATTAAGAAACGGGGTAGATAATAAGACAATAATATCATATTGCCTCTATGTAAATCTATGGTACCTGCACACCTGGTATACTGTGTGCAGATCTGGTCACCCCATCCCAAAAAAGATATATTGGAATTGGAAAAGGTACAGAGATGGGAAACCAAAATGATTAGGGGTATGAAACAGGAAGAGAAATTAAAATGACTGCGAATTTTCAGCGTAGAAAACAGACGACTAAGGGGGGATATGATTGAGGTCTAAAATCTTGACTGGCGTGAAGAAAGTGAATAAGGAAATTTTATTTAATCCTCCACAAAACACAAAAACTAGCAGTCACCCAATGAAATTAACAGGCAGCAGGTTTTAAAAAAGCAAAAGGAAGTACTTCTTCACACAATATAAAGTCAACCCATGGAACTCTTTGCCAGGAGATCCTGTGAAGACTAAAACTATAACAGGATTAATAAAAGAACTAGATAAATTCCTGGAGAATAGGTCCATCAGTGGCTATTAGCCAGGATGGGGAGGGATGCAACACCATGCTCTGAGTGTCCCTAGCCTGTTTGCCAGAAGCTGGGAGTGGGCAACAGGGGATGGATCACTTGATGATTACCTGTTCTGTTCATTCCCTCTGAAGCACCTGGCCTTGACCACTGTCGGAAGACAGGGTACTGGGCTATATGGACCATTGGTCTGACCCAGTATGGCCATTCTTATGTAAAAATTAATTATAATAATAAAAATGTTTAGTACAGAAACTCCCCAACATAATGATCTCCCAAGATATCAATGATGTGAGATAACAACCTTGGCAAATAACACATTTTAAAAATCTAGGCCTACTAGGAAACAGTTATATACGTTTCCATTCTAAGTTACAAATCTAGCATTCTGGAGCAAAGTCACTAAAATATAGTCCAACAAACAAATGTTTATTTAACATGCCCCTCACTTTTCCCTCCACTGCACCCCACTCACCAGTGTTGTCCTTGGTCAGTGGAGACAGCATTCAGAGGTGCTTTTATGTGAGTACATCTCCCATGAAAGCACCTCTGAATGCTGAGTCTCCACTGACCAAGGACAACATCGGTGGGGGGCAAGAAGGCACCTTGCTTGTTCCTCCAGCTGCTCACTGTTTGCTCTGGCCACAGCTGTTTGTTGTACCACCCTTCACTCCACCACTCTGTTGCCAATGGCCCTGCACAGTCACCTTCTTCTGTCACCTGCCACTGTGACCTGTGTGAGTTGGTCTGACCCAGCGTTCAGCAATTTCAGCTGAGCTCTCAGTGGGGGAACCTCACTGCTAATGTAGTCTGGTCCATCTCTTCCCCAGAAACACTGTCCCCACAGCAGGACTAAGCACATAGACCTGATTAACAGTGATTTCAGCTGGAGTGGTCACATAACAGAACAAAAGACTATCCATGGAGTCTAATCAGCTCTGTCTTTAAACAGTGGAGAGGAACAGGTCCCCCACCCTCTCTCGATGCCCTCAATCAGCACAGGCTAAGTACAGTTCTACTGCCCTTTACTCATACAATAAGAACAACAACATTTCACTCTCCCCCTCCCCGCATTCAAGTGATTTGTAACCGAACCCCAGCCAAAATCTATCACTTGGGCAACACAGCTCTGTTTGCTGGATACCTAGGTAGATTAGGTGTGAATGTAAATACAATCTGGTCCTGAAGTCTTTCTCCCCAGCCCCCAGCTCATCACTAGCTGTCAGGGAGAGCTCATTTAGACTTTGCTTACAAATCATCATTTGAAATTATTAGGTTGACCAACATCACCAAAATGAATGCACTGACATTGTCATAAAAAACAGCAGCTGTATAAGGAAGCTAGCCTATGTTTATACTTTTCAAATCTATTATACTTTTTCAGATACACTTATTTCATGATACACTGTGTTTGCTTTTAAAGTGTGTATTAATATTTCAATTTCAATTCAAATTTCCAAACAGTCACTAAATTGGCATGTAACTAGTTCACAAAAGTAGGGGGGGGATGTTGGGAAAATTCAGGGGAGGTGTAGGGAAATCACTGCCCTCAGATCACCTCTGCTCCAGTTTGAATCAAGGTTGTGAGCTTAAAATATAGCCTATCAAGAGGCCAAAGGACACTGATCAGCAGAAGACTGTGTTTAAAAGTGATGTAGTGATGGAATGACTTGCATACATCCCCATCCCTGGCACACCCAAACTCCTCAACTGTCCTGTAGGCACATGCTGTAGCTGCTGATTTTCCATGTACTTGGCACAGATACTTTATACACAGGTCCCCAAAAGCCAAAGGTCTGGGGCTATTTAGACCCCATGAGATGACATGTGCATACACCTTTTAGATAATATCTTCTCCTTGACAGACTTAGTTCTGATTTCAATCTTCTGCTGCACACAGTTTTCCTTAAGGGGTTTGAGCACCTTTGACAAGAGTTGGGTAAAATATTTTGCACAATTCGTTTGGCTGAAGAGTGTAGATTTTGGAGAACTGGAACATTTAGCAAATTTATGCAGAATTCACGAAATCATTTTGGTTGGGGAAACCAAACTCTAAAAAGATCAAAAGGTTTTGTTCTCAACATTTTCTAAACAGTGTTTCAACGCAAAACAACTTTTACTTTCAAATTTTACTTCAGGCCTGCACAACATACGGCCCATGGCAGGGAATCAAACGGCTCTGGGCTGCCCGCAGCGGCAGGGAGCCCAGAGCCCTTTAAATCTCAGCCGCGGCCGGGATTCATAGGGGTCTGGGCTGCCTGCAGCGGCAGGGAGCCCTGAGCCCTTTAAATCCCAGCCGCGGCTGGGATTCAAAAGGCTCTGGGCTGCCTGCAGTGGCAGGGAGCCCAGAGCCCTTTAAATCTCAGCCGCGGCTGGGGTTCATAGGGCTCTGGGCTGCCCGCAGAGATTTCCGGCCGTGGCTTGACATTTAAAGGGCTCAGGGCTCCCTGCGGCTGCTGGCAACCGAGAGCCCTTTGAATCCTGGCCGCGGCTCCACCGAATGGGATGGGGCTGGGATTTAAAGGGCTCGGGCTCCCCTCAGTGGCAGGAGCTCTGGGCCCTTTAAATCCCTGCCCCAGTCCAGCAAAGGTCCAGGTTCCCCCTGCCGCCAGAGACCTGGTCCCTTTAATTTGCCTCTGAGGGCTTCCAGCCACCTCTTCAGCTGGGAACCCTTGGTTGATTTAAAATCAAGTATCACCTCCCCACCCCCAACCTTCCTTTTTGGCTCACAGCTGTTTTGGTGGGGCGGGGCTGGGGAAGGAAGGTTTGTTTCTGCAGGGCTGGGCGGTGCTGGCATGGGGTGTTTCCGCAGGGCTGGGAGGTCCTGGGGGGGGGGTGTTTCCGTGGGGCCGGGGGGTTTCGGCCCTCAGCTGTTTTCTTTGGAGTAATGTGGCCCTCGCCGCTTTACGAGTTGTGCAGGCCTGTTTTACTTCAATGTTATTGTTAAAGAAGGTTTTAAAACACCTTGACAATGAAATGAAATGTTTCCTTTCAGGCTGAACGCAGCATTTTGAAATGAAATTTTTTCAACTTTTTCGGTTCACTGAAAGTTTTTTTTAACAATTGTTCCAGGTGAGCTGCAAACTAATTTTTTTTCCTATTTTTTTATTTGTCCAGCAAACCTTAAGCCTAAATGCACTTGCTTAGAAAGACCAGTGTGGTCACTTATCTGTGAGTTATTACACAGTTTAGAGCCACTGAGGAGAAGGCAGAGCGGCACCATCTCTCTCTCCCACACTGTCTGGATTGGAAGCAGTATCATAGAATCATAGAAAATTACAGTTGGAACAGACCTCAGGAGGTCATCCAGTCCAACCCCCTGTTCAAAGCAGGACCAACCTCAACTGAATCATCCCAGACAGGTCTTTGTCAAGCCAGGCCTTAAAAACCTCTAAGGATGGAGATTCTACCACCTCCTTAGGCAACCCATTCCGGTGTTTCACCACCCTCCTAGTGAAATAGTTGTTCCTAATATCCATCCTAGACCTCCCCCACTGCAACTTGAGACCATTGTTCCTTGTTCTGTCATCTGTCACCACTGAGAACAGCCAAGCTCCATTCTCTTTGGAACCCGCCTTCAGGTAGTTAAAGGCTGCTATCAAATCCCCCCTCACTCTTCTCTTCTGCAGACTAAATAACCCCAGTTCCCTCAGCCTCATAAGTTCCCTCATAAGTCATGTGCCCCAGGCATCTAATCATTTTTTTGCCCTCCGATGAACTCTCTCCAACTTCTCCACATCCTTTCTATAATGGGGGTCCCAAAACTGGACACAATACTCCAGATGTGGCCTCACCAGTGCCCAACAGAGGAGAATAATCACTTCCCTCAATCTGTTGGCAATGCTCCTAATGCAGCCCAGTATGCCATTAGCACTTCTTGACAACAAGGGCACACTGTTGACTCATATCCAGCTTCTTGTCCACTGTAATCCCTAGGTCCTTTTCTGCAGAACTGCTGCTTAGCCAGTCTGTCTCCAGCCTGTAGCAGTGCATAGGATTCTTCCATCCTAAGCGCAGGACTCTGCACTTGTCCTTGTTGAACCTCCTAAGATTTCTCTTGGCCTAATCTTCCAATTTGTCTAGGTCACTCTGGACCCTATCTCTACCCTCCAACATATCTATCTCTCCCCCCAGCTTAGTGTCATCCACAAACATGCTAAGCCTGCAGTCCATCCCATCATCCAGATCATTATTGAAGACATTGAACAAAACAGTCCCCAGGACTGACCCCTGGGGCACTCCGCTTGATACCGTCTGCCAACTAGACATCGAGTCACTGATCACTACCCACTGAGCCCGATGGTCTAGCCAGCTTTCTATCCACCTTATGGTCCATTCATTCAATCCATACTTCCTTAACTTGCTGGCAAGAATACTGTGGGAGACCATAACAAAAGCTTTGCTGAAATCAAAGTATATCACATCCACCACTTTCCCTATATACACAGAGCCAGTTATCTCATCATAGAAGGCAGTCAGGTTGGTCAGGCATGACTTGCCCTTGGTGACTCCATATGACTGTTCCTGATCACTTCTCTCCTTCAAGTGCTTCAAAAATGGACTACTTCAGGACCTTTCCGTGATTTTTCTGGGACAGAGGTGAGGCTGTAGTCCCCAGTTCTCCTTCTTCCTTTTTTAAAGTCTGGGCTGGGCTGAGCCCAGAGTGAGCCAGGCTGGCCAGCAGCAAGACACATACACACACACTCGCCACAAGCTTCTCCTCACACACTCCCTGGATAGCACCAGCAAAAAGTGTACTGTTCCCTCCAAAAGATTACTCTAACTATGTGCTGTATGATTGCTACACACAATGGCTGTCATTGGAAAAGCTAAAATTATAATCTAACACTTCAAAATTCTCAGGGGATTTCTGGTCCTGCTTGCCAGCTGTGGCTCTTTAGGGAAACATGCAGTTGGGTCTTCAGCAGTCAGTTAGATGGGAGTGAGTTGTGCCTCTGTTTACGGAGCAGCCGCTTTGTCTCACTCTGTTTTTGGTTCTTGTATGGTAAGGGTTGGATTTTGAGAAATAAAGTAGAGTGACATGCAGCCTTCCAGAAAGAGTATTTTATCTATTCCTCAGTGTGCATGCCATGAATATAACAGAAAAGAGCCAGCACCCTTTGCACTAGAGCTTGATTCTGAACATTCAGGCTGATGGGAGAAGGAGAGGCCCCAAAAAGAGATACTTTAGCTGTAAGCTGGAATAAGCTCAAAGACTATATTGAATGGTGACCATGTACGAACCTAGTGTGACAAAATGGCCTGTTGGTATGGTGGGCCCGTCTTTCTTGGCGAGGCTAAGATGCCACTCATTGCTCCTGCTTTTTTTGTACCAATAAAATAAAAACCAACGGGATCTTTTAAAAGGAATGAGGACAAAATGCACTTTTACTGTGAATACAAAAAGAAGCACAGTAAACAAGTAATCAATAATATTCTATCCATAGTACTCCACAAAAGAAGCAAAGCAGAAGGCAATATATTTACTACATTCCATTTACTCACACACACTATACACATACAAGTTCTGCAAAGTTTTTATCGTTACCAGCTAGAAGTTGCTATGCAAGTTACTGGCCAGGTAACTGGCACGAGAGGTGGAGCTGAGTCTTTGTCAGATGTGCAGCGATGCTTCTGGAGGTGGTTGCAGAACCAGATTCAAAGTCCTTAGTCTTTGGGTCTATTTTATAGGAGTTTATTCTATGCCAGTCTATGGAGGTGGCTTCATCATGCTGTTGCTGAATCAATCAGCAGATGGCAACATCCATGATGGCTCTATGACAACTGCCAGATGTTATCTTGTTCTTTGGTTCTCCATCCTCGGTTTTTTTGTTGTTTTGTTTTGTTTTCGTGAGAGATTTAATGAGGAAACAAAGCCAGCCCAGGTTTACAGACGACGACCCGGCGACCACCCTTTCTGCGAGTGCTGTCAGACGGGATGGAGTGACATCCTCAATGCGCCCAATCTTCATTCCAGAACGAGGAGAGTCTGAGGGCTGATGGGCACCAGGTCCAGGAGTTTTGTTCCTATTTCCACCTGTAGCTCGCAGCTTGATGTGAAGCGCAGTGATGCCCAGCTCCTTGCACCGCTGGGCAACATCCTGGGCTGCCAACATAGCAGCATAGGGCGAAGACTCGTCTCTGTCGGCCTTCACCTTCATACCACCAGTCACTCGGCAGATGGTTTCCTTGCCAGAGAGATCAGTTGTTGGGTGGATTCCAGTCTGCCTCCGGGGGTTATCCGGTTATCTCCACTTAGCACATTCTTCAGCCAATCGATAGTGAAGTTGTAACTCTTAGGCTGGTACTCCTAACCATTCATCTTCTATTCACACACAATATTCATTCACATGCATTCTGTAGCTTTAGTTCAACATATAAATCTTTTGACTTTAACCACCCTTACGGTATAACAAAACTGCTTAACCCTCTTACCATATAACTTACATAACAAGCAAGATAAAGAACTGGAGAAGGGTAGAAGTCTCTGTATGCTGTTTGAGGAACAGTTGCAAGGTCTTATCTTGACTGAGATAAGAATATGCTGACACAATTAGCAGTTTGGCCTTGTAAACTGCTCACAGGGAGAAGAAGAAAAAGACCTTCTAATTAACACTACTTTGGGATCTCTAAACTATGGGGGAGGGTTTTACATTCAATCTATCTACCATACACCTCCTTATGGCATTAATACAGAAGCCATACAGAATACAGAAATCATACAGAAATCCTTTGGTATAGTCTGACATCTTGGGGCATCAAGGGCCCCACTAGTGGCCCAAGAAGGTGGTAGAGGAGGAAAACGGCGGAGTGGTCTGGGTTTGCTTCTCACTCTGAGCCCCAGCCCCTCTCAACCCCTGCGGATTTCTTACCCTTTTCTCCCTTGGGTAGGGTTACCCTCGGTCCTTGACACTGAGGGAGGGACTCTCCCTTCCTTCGGTTCCTCAGCAACACACCTCCAAACTCCAGTCCTCTCTCCTTCCTCGCACACCTTGATTGCCTGAAGCAGGGGGTTTTATTAGGTTCCTGACAGGGCCTTAATTGACTACCGGTGCTCCAATTAACCTGTAGCAACCCTCCCTAGTCTACAGGTGTGATGTTCCCATCTGCTGTTATCTGGACTGGTGATCTGCTAGGTCACTCCAATCCTTGACTCTGGGAGCCAGCCTTACCCTGCTCTGCTGTAAGAACTCCCACTCCTGGGCTGGTCGCACACAGCCTTTAGCACGTAAGCTAATCCTTGGATTGCACAACTGAATGACACTAGCTAATATCTCCAGTCCCAGACACAACCTTAGGAACCTTCAACTTGCAGTGTCCAGTTATACCTCCTGGACACCGCAAGCTTATATGAGTTTGTCAATTTAACAAACAATATTGATATTTACTGCTTTGCTTAATCCCAAGGGATCTCTGACACACTTTTCAAACCAACCCACACTGCTTCAGATAGAATAAACAAATACATTATTTAACTACAAAGATAGATTTTAAGTTATTATAAAGTCCAACAGAATAACAAGTTCAGATTTGGTCAAATGAAATAAAAACAAAACGCATTCTAAGCTGATACTTAAGACTTTCAGGCTTACAGCTTAGATGCTTCTCACCCACAGCTGGCTGGTTGCTCTTCAGTCAGGCTTCTTCCACTTGGATCACGTGCTTCCATTCGCTTCGTGTGGTGTCTATAGATGTAGGTGGGCAGAGAGAGAGAGAGAAAGAGAGAGAGCATGGCAAACATCTTTCTCGTTTATCATGTCCTTTCTTCCCTCTTGGCTTTGCCCCTGCCTTCAGAGTCAGGTGAGCATTACCTCATCGCAGTCCCAAACTGACCAAAGGGGTAGGGGGTGACTCAGTCAAGAGTCCAACAGATCCTTTGCTGTTGCCTAGACCGGTGTCCTTTGTTCCTGTGAGGCTGGGCTGGGTTTGTCCCATACATGCCTTGATGAAGTGTGAGCTGCCCCTTTGCTTCTGGAGAGTTTTTGCCTGGGCTTCCTTTAAGCCATGAGGACAAATTCTCAGCCACATAATTATATACATGAAATTACAACCTATAACATTACTATAACAATGATTACTATAACAACAATGCTCAATGCATCATGAGCCTTCCAAACACACCCGACATGACAAACTTTGCATTAAATACCACACAATCATATTATAAGGATGAACATGGGGGTGTAGGGTGTTCCCCCGAGCTACATATTGTTACAACAGGGAACCACACCTTAATTAGCCAAGGGCTTATATATCTCCCCTCTACCACTCTCCCACTGCTCCCTGGCCCTCCTGTATCACACTAGATATGCTATTCTCCTCATAGTAAACCAGCCACTAGCGAAAGACATGATCACACTCATCGAGCCAGTGTACTATGTTTGCCTCTAGTAAGACAAAGCTCACTCTTGAGCATGTGGGGTCCACAGTAGTCTGAGTCCTGTATGCACCAGCCCAAATGATCCTGAGGGGAAGGTCAATCCAGAAAGAGCCAGAGGAAATCTGCACCTACTTTGCAGTGGGATTCAGGTAGCTGCTTGAGATTCATGCAAAAGCTCCTCCTTGGTTTGATGCAGGGGTATATGCAACCGCACACAGGTGGCTGCCACTTCTGCTCAGTGTGGTACCAACCACAGAGGATTCCTTTCACCCACATTGGAGGTTTGGAGCATGTGCAGGGCCTCAGCCCCACTCCTGATGTCATGTTCATTGGCCCAGAGGGCCAGAATCACTGTGGGATGAGCTGGCTGGCTCTGCTTCAGAAAGGTGCTAGACCAGTGGTGGGCAACATGCGGCCCATCAGGGTAAGCTGATTAAGGGCTGCAAGACATTTTGTGGACATTGACTGTCCACAGACATGGCCCTCTGCAGCTCCCAGTGGCTGCAGTTCCCTTTCCTGGGCATCTCTTCCCACAGCTCCCATTGGCTGGGAACAGTGAACCGCGGCCACTGGGAGCTGCGGGGGGCCATGCCTGTGGACAATCAATGTCCGCAAACTGTCTCGACCCACAATCAGCTTACCCTGATGGGCAGCATGCAGCCTGCGGGCTGCAGGTTGCCCACCACTGTGCTAGACTATGCTTTTCCCGGTGAGAGGTCTCTGCCCTACTGGATGAAACAAGATGACAAGGCGCTGGCTATGCATGTTCACTGTTAAATTGAAACTAACTTAATAAATCAGGTTAAAACACGTTATCTTCAGCTCAATATCAAAAACTGGCAACATAGAATTTTAGAACTCTTCAAGGGCTTGGTCTGGCAGGGTGCAAAGCACTCAGGCCCCGATTTTACAAAACACTCATGCAGAGATGAAGCCAGTGAAACAGTTCATGTGCTGAAAGTTAAGCATGTGCTGAAGGACTTTGACGGTGCAAAACCAGAGTGCTCAGCACCTTGCAGGATCCCTTCAGAACGGTTTGTGAAATTGCAAAGTGAAAACAAAACCGAATTAAGTTTAGTAACATGTTCTAAACACCCCAGTGACCAGCCTGAGGGACAGAACACTTCATGACAGAACTGTGCAACTTCCCTTTGTAAATTCCTTTTCCCTGCAGAGAAATACCCTGTTTGCAGTAAGACGAACAGGAGTACTTGTGGCACCTTA